>NC_084465.1:157525302-157856302 GCF_027409185.1 Cynocephalus volans
TGGTGTCAGGTCTCCTGAAAGTTATTTTGCATGATACTATAATGGTGGATACATGACATTATGCATTAGTCAAAACCCGTAGAATAAACAACACTAAGAGTGATCCCCAGTATAAACACCGGATTTCAGTTAATAATGGTGTATCAGGATTGGTTCATCATTTATAACAAATGTACCAGCCCCATGCAAAAGGCTAACGGGAAACTGCAGGTGGGGCAGGGGTATGTGAGCACTAAGGTACTACCTATACTTTCTACTCAGTTTTTCTGTCAGCGTAAAACTGCTCTAAAAATAGAGTCAATTAAGTTTTAAAAAGATTCAGCCATTTCAAATTCAAGGTAAACATTTTCATAAAAATTTAAACAATAAAAATTAAAAAATTAAACAATAAATGTGTTTAAAGTAAAATTAATATCCTCTGCCCCTTTCTCCTGATCCTATGCACTAATGTTACCAGTATTAACTATTTGGTCTGTACCCTATTTTATTATGCAAATACATACAGGCACACTCATGTGTGATTATGTAGAGAGGTGCTTGGTTGTTAGAAAGTATTACTTTAATTTCTTAAACAAGATAAGATTATCTTGCACACACTTCTGTAAGTAAGTTGATGGACGTTCCTTCTTGTCAACTTGTATACAAGTAGTTCTCATTTGTTCTTTAATACCCCTTTAATATAGCATAACATGGTTGTGTCGTAATTTATTCAGCCATTTCTCTATGAACATTCAGGTATCATTTTTGTATTTTATATACATTCAGGTATTTTTGCTATTACATATAGCATATATATATGCTCTAAGCACTGTAATCCTTGTACCTGTATACTTAGAGAGTTTATTCTTTTGTGTAAATTTCCGTAAATGGGGTTGCTTGTCAATTTCATGAGTAGTTTAGATTTTAATAAACACTGTCATATGTGTTAAAAGGTTTGTGATAATTTATACTTCCACCAAAAGGATAGGAAAACACTGGCTTCCTGCATCCCTACCAGTGTTGCTTATAATTATTTTTTGCCAGTCTGACATGCAGAATGTTCAAGTTGTCATTTCTCTGTTTACTTGTGAATTTGAACATGTTTTACAGTGCTTACTGGCCTTTTGCTTTTTCTTTTCATATTCTTGGTCCATCTGGCAGGGGGGTTGTGTGTCCTTTCCATATCAGTGTGTAGTGGTTCTTTATATGGGAGGATACCAATAACAATAAAATCGCTGATGAACTCACTGAATTCTCCCAGATCCTATGCCTGGAGGGGTGTTATAGTTTAAGAAGGTGAAGCCACATGTTAAGAGGTGAGGCCTCAGCAGTCTGGCCTCTGAACCCCTGCTCTAACTGCTGCACCCTGCTGTCTCCAGGGATGACTTGGGGTTTCCTGCTGGAGTGACAAAGACTCCTCAATATTACTATTTAGTATTTTTTTGGTAGTATTGTTTTTTCTTCTTTTTTTTAATTTATTGAAACATAATTGGTTATATATGTGGAGGACAGCATAGAATATCAATACATGTGTAGAATATGTGATCTAAAATTAGGATAATTGAGGTTTCAAGATGGCGGCGGCTGCGGCGGCTGGCGCGGAGTAGCTGAGGTGGAAAAGGTGGCCACTGGGCCTCAGGCAGCCGGGAAACTTGTGGACCTTCCTCTGGCCATCTCTTAAGGGAGGACTGCTGCTGCTGGCCGGTCGTGGGGGCTCAACGCCACTTTGCCCCCGGCAGGAGAGGCTGCCTCATTTACAGGCAACAGCTTTGAAGTGTGGAGCAGGAAAAGAACTGATTCTTAGCTGCAAAAGTGAGTCTTGAAACAGGGAACACGGCGCCAGGGCTGCTGTGGATGCAGCCAGGATCCCGGAGGCTGGGGCCGCACTGAAGGCGGCCAACTGCCCTATTCAGGATTCGAGGTTTCAGGCCGGCATTAAAGAAGATTCCTGGGAGCGCCCGAGCGGCGCCGCGACTGAACAGCCCGAGGCGGCAGCGCCGAGAACACGGAAGGCAACAAACCAGAGACAGAGCGAGCGCCCGACCTGGCACAGCACTGTGAGTGATCCCTGGCACAGCTCTGTTCGGGGGGGTGGATGCCCACGCGGCTTCCGCCTGCACCACCAGGCCACTCATTGCCCCGGTGCTGCCTCCATTTTCCCAGGTGCGGGCAGCTCCGCCCTGCTCGGCCATCACTGAGCCCATTTGCTTGGCCTGGCGCGGGGCTTTCCGGACCCTGCGGGCCGACCTCCTCTCCCACTCCCTCCGCGGTTCTCTGGCAGGGCTGTGGGTGTGGGGCGTCCCGACCAGTTTTGGGAGGGCTAGGAAGTACGGGCGGGCCGACTGTCACTCCACCACACCCTGGACTCCGCCCCGGTAAACTTCCTGTTACTGGGAGGCAGATACCATCTCTGCGACCACCAGTTTGGAAAAAAGCCTAACGAATTTCTGGTTGGGAATAGTGTGGTAGGAGAGTTCCCAGGTCCGCTTGAACCTGCCGGAGAGCAGGCTGCAGGCGGGCACTAGACTCGGTTTATACCGGGGGGATACAAAGGTGAACAAGACCCGAAAAAGATCTACACAGTGCTACAAAGGCACCCAGAGAGACCGGTCGTCTGTGCCTAGCAGAAACCTGGTAGACTTCCTGGGCGAGGCGGTGCTGAGCAGGGTCTTGAAGGCCCAGCTGATAGACGAGGGGTGCAGAACACACGCCCCAGCCCAGCACAGTGTGCACAGAGGGGGGAGACGTGCGGCCAGGGAGGCGGAGACTCGACAGGAACCACACACCCGGTGGGGTCGCCACTGCACGATCTAACAGCCTGGGCCAGAGCACACGGAACGGGGAGAAGTCCTGTACAGAAAGTGAAAGCTCAACAGAGATCACACACCCTGTGGTACGTGATCCACCAGCCCAGCAGAGTACAAGCTGACCAGAAAGGTGGCTCCCCGGAGAAGCCCAAGACCCGAGGCAACCACACACACAAGACACTAGAGGCCAACTGAGCAGTCACGGCGGGAGCCATACCAAATTGGCAACCACAGCAACATCCTAGTTAGTCATTAGTCTTAAACCGGTGGACTGTGAAACCCCCTGCCACAATGAATAAACACCAAAAAAAAGACACCAGAAATACAAAAAATCAAGAAAGTACACCACCAAAAGTTAATAAATCTCATACTCTAGATCCTATAGAACAAGAAGCCCTTGAAATAACTGACAAGGAATTTCGAGTGATAATTCTAAGGAAACTGAATGAGATACAAGAAAACTCAGCTAGACATCATGATGAAATGAGGAAAAGTATACAGGATCTGAAAGAGGAAATATACAAGGAAATCAATTTCCTGAAAAAAAATGTAGCAGAACTTGCTGAACTGAAGAAATTATTCAGCGAAATAAAAAACACAACGGAGAGTTTAACCAGCAGGCTTGTCGAAGTTGAAGAGAGAACCTCTGAACTTGAAGATGGGCTGTTTGAAATAACACAAGCAGACAAAAAGAAAGAGAAGAGAATCAAGGACATGGAAGAAAATCTGAGAGAGATATCAGACAACCTCAAGCGCTCAAATATCCGAGTCATGGGTATTCCAGAAGGGGAGGAAAATGGAGATTCCATTGAAAACATATTCAACAAAATAGTGGCAGAAAACTTCCCAGGTATAGGAAAAATCACTGATCTTCAGATCCAGGAAGCTCAACGATCTCCAAACGTATTCAACCCAAAAAGGCCTTCTCCAAGACATGTCATAGTCAAATTGGCAAAACTCAGAGACAAAGAGAGAATCTTAAAAGCTGCAAGAGAGAAGCGTCAAATCACCTATAAGGGAGCCCCAATCAGGTTAACATCAGACTTTTCATCACAAACCCTAAAAGCTAGAAAGGAATGGGATGATATTTTCAAAATACTAAAAGACAAAGATTGCCAGCCAAGAATACTCTACCCTGCAAGGCTATCCTTCCGAAATGAGGGGCAAATAGTATATTTCTCAGACAAACAAAAACTGCGGGAGTTCACTACCACAAGACCACCCTTACAAGAAATCCTGAAGGGAGTACTGGGTTTGGTTCCTGAAAAATAACTACCACTGCCATAAAAACCCAAGAAAAATCAAAACCCGCTAGTACAATAAAAATGGCATTCATGAAGAGAAAACAAGCTAACAAAAACACTATCTACAACCTAAGGAACCAACAAACAAAGAAACCAAACAGTAAATCAGAAAGCAAGGAACAAAAGACACCTAAGACAACCAAACAACCAATAAAATGCTAGGAATAAATCAACACCTTTCAATAACAACTCTTAATGTTAAAGGCTTAAATTTCCCAATTAAAAGACACAGACTGGCTGACTGGATCAAAAAGCAGGACCCAACTATATGCTGCCTACAAGAGACCCACCTCACCCATAAAGATTCACACAGACTAAGAGTGAAAGGATGGAAAAAGATTTACCATGCAAACAGAAAAGAAAAACGAGCTGGAGTGGCTATTCTTATATCTGACAAAATAGACTTTAAACTAAAAACCATAAAAAGAGACAATGAGGGACACTACTTAATGATAAAAGGACTGATCCATCAAGAAGACATAACAATCATAAATATGTACGCACCCAATGTTGGAGCAGCCAGATTTATAAAACAAACTCTATTAGACCTAAAGAAGGAAATAGACACTAATACCATAATAGCAGGGGACCTGAACACTCCACTGTCAATATTAGACAGATCATCTAGGCAAAGAATCAGTAGAGAAACACAAGATCTAAACAAGACTCTAGACCAATTGGAATTGGCAGATATCTACAGAACATTCCACCCAACAACCTCAGAATATTCATTCTTCTCATCAGCACATGGATCATTCTCCAGGATAGATCACATATTAGGTCACAAATCAAGTCTCAATAAATTCAAAAAAATTGGAATTATCCCATGTATCTTCTCAGACCACAATGGATTAAAACTAGAAATTAATAACAAACAAAACTCTGGAAACTATACAAACACATGGAAATTAAACAGCATTCTACTTAATGACATATGGCTCCAAGAAGAAATCAAGCAGGAAATCAAAAAGTTTATTGAAACTAATGAAAACAATGATACATCATACCAAAACCTGTGGGATACTGCAAAAGCAGTATTGAGGGGAAAATTTATTGCATTAAATGCTCACTTCAGAAGAATGGAAAGATGGCAAGTGAACAACCTAACACTTCACCTTAAAGAACTAGAAAAACAAGAACAATCCAATCCTAAAGTTAGCAGACGGAAAGAAATCATTAAGATCAGAGCAGAACTGAATAAAATTGAAAACCAAAAAACAATTCAAAAGATCAACGAATCAAAAAGTTGATTTTTTGAAAAGATAAATAAAATTGACAAACCATTAGCTTGGCTAACAAAAAAAAGAAGAGAGAAGACTCAAATAACAAAAATTAGAAATGAAAAAGGCGATATTACAACTGATTCATCTGAAATACAAGGAATCATTCGAGACTACTATAAACAACTATACGCCAACAAATTTGAAAATCTGGAGGAAATGGATAAATTTCTGGACACACACAAGCTCCCAAAACTGAACCGTGAAGACGTAGAAAATTTGAACAGACCAATAACAATAAAGGAGATTGAAGCTGTTATCAGAAGGCTCCCAACAAAGAAAAGCCCAGGACCAGATGGATTCACAGCAGAATTTTACCAAACATTCAAAGAGGAATTGACACCGATTCTTTACAAACTATTCCAAAAGATTGAAACGGACGCAAATCTCCCAAACTCATTCTATGAAGCAAACATCATCCTGATACCAAAACCAGGTAAAGATATAACCAAAAAAGAAAACTACAGGCCGATATCCTTGATGAATATAGATGCAAAAATCCTCACTAAAATACTAGCAAACAGAATACAGCAACACATACGAAAAATTATTCATCACGATCAAGTGGGATTCATCCCAGGGATGCAAGGTTGGTTCAACATACGCAAATCAATAAATGTGATACACCATATTAATAAACTCAAACACAAGGACCATATGATCATCTCTATAGACGCTGAAAAAGCATTTGATAAAGTTCAGCACTCATTCATGACAAAGACCCTCTATAAGTTAGGTATAGAGGGAAAGTATCTCAACATAATTAAAGCCATATATGCCAAACCCACTGCCAATATCATCCTGAATGGGGAAAAGCTGAAAGCTTTTCCTTTAAGAACAGGCACTAGACAAGGATGCCCACTCTCACCACTCCTATTCAACATAGTGTTGGAAGTACTAGCCAGAGCAATCAGAGAAGAGAAGGAAATAAAGGGCATCCAGATTGGAAAAGATGAAGTCAAACTGTCCCTGTTTGCAGATGACATGATCCTATATATCGAACAGCCTAAAACCTCTACAAAAAAACTGTTGGAATTGATAAATGATTTCAGCACAGTAGCAGGATACAAAATCAACACACAAAAATCAGTAGCATTTATTTTCTCCAATAGTGAACATGCAGAAGGAGAAATCAAGAAAGCCTGCCCATTTACAATAGCCACCAAAAAAATAAAATACTTAGGAATTGAGTTAACCAAGGAGGTGAAAAATCTCTATAATGAGAACTACAAACCACTGCTGAGAGAAATTAGAGAGGATACAAGAAGATGGAAAGATATTCCATGCTCTTGGATTGGAAGAATCAACATAGTGAAAATGTCCATACTACCCAAAGTGATATACAAATTCAATGCAATCCCCATCAAAATTCCAAAGACATTTTTCTCAGAAATGGAAAAAACTATTCAGACATTTATATGGAACAATAAAAGACCACGAATAGCCAAAGCAATGCTCAGCAAAAAAAATAAAGCTGGAGGCATAACACTACCTGACTTTAAGCTATACTACAAAGCTATAATAACCAAAACAGTATGGTACTGGCATAAAAACAGACACACTGACCAATGGAATAGAATAGAGAATCCAGAAATCAACCCACACACTTACTGCCATCTGATCTTTGACAAAGGCACCAAGCCTATTCACTGGGGAAGGGACTGCCTCTTCAGCAAGTGGTGCTGGGAAAACTGGATATCGATATGCAGGAGAATGAAACTAGATCCATACCTCTCACCGTATACTAAAATCAACTCAAAATGGATTAAGGATTTAAATATACACCCTGAGACAATAAAACTTCTTAAAGAAAACATAGGGGAAACACTTCAGGAAATAGGACTGGGCACAGACTTCATGAATACGACCCCAAAAGCACGGGCAACCAAAGGAAAAATAAACAAATGGGATTATATCAAACTAAAAAGCTTCTGCACAGCAAAAGAAACAATTAAAAGAGTTAAAAGACAACCAACAGAGTGGGAGAAAATATTTGCAAAATATACATCTGACAAAGGATTAATATCCAGAATATATAAGGAACTCAAACAACTTTACAAGAAGAAAACAAGCAACCCAATTAAAAAATGGGCAAAAGAGCTAAGTAGGCATTTCTCTAAGGAAGATATCCAAATGGCCAACAGACATATGAAAAGATGCTCAACATCACTCAGCATCCGGGAAATGCAAATAAAAACCACATTGAGATACCATCTAACCCCAGTTAGGATGGCTAAAATCCAAAAGACTATGAACGATAAATGCTGGCGAGGCTGCGGAGAAAAAGGAACTCTCATACATTGTTGGTGGGACTGCAAAATGGTGCAGCCTCTATGGAAAATGGTATGGAGGTTCCTTAAACAATTGCAAATAGATCTACCATACGACCCAGCCATCCCACTGCTGGGAATATACCCAGAGGAATGGAAATCATCAAGTCGAAGGTATACCTGTTCCCCAATGTTCATCGCAGCACTCTTTACAATAGCCAAGAGTTGGAACCAGCCCAAATGCCCATCATCAGATGAGTGGATACGGAAAATGTGGTACATCTACACAATGGAATACTACTCAGCTATAAAAACGAATGAAATACTGCCATTTGCAACAACATGGATGGACCTTGAGAGAATTATATTAAGTGAAACAAGTCAGGCACAGAAAGAGAAATACCACATGTTCTCACTTATTGGAGGGAGCTAAAAATTAATATATAAATTCACACACACACACATACACACACACACACACAAACCGGGGGGGGGGGAAGAAGATATAACAACAACAATTATTTGAAGTTGATACAACAAGCAAACAGAAAGGACATTGTTGGGGGGGAGGGGGGAGGGAGAAGGGAGGGAGGTTTTGGTGATGGGGAGCATTAATCAGCTACAATGTATATCGACAAAATAAAATTAAAAAAAAAAAATAAAAAAAAAAAATAAAAAATAAAATTAGGATAATTAATATATTTAACATTACACAATATAATCATTTTTTGTGGCCCTTTACCAATTTCTTGCTACCCCTACTCCCCCTACTCCTTTTCCACCTCTGATGACCTCAGTTCTGTTCTCTCCTTTTGAAAGTTCAACGAATTATTGGAATTGTATCTTTATTTCTTAATTTTTTTAGCTCCCACTTATGAGTGAGGACATGCGGTATTTCTCTTTTTGTGACTGGCTTATTTTACTTAAGATAATTTTCTCTAAGTTCATCCATTTTGCTGCAAATGGCAGAATTTCATGCTTTTTTATGTATAAGTAGTATTCCATTGTGTATATATTCCACATTTTCCTTACCCTCTCATCTGGTGATAGATGTTTAGGTTGGTTCCAACTCTTGGGTATTGCAAATAGAGCTGTGACAAATATGGGAGTGCAGGTATCCCTCTGACGTGCTAATTTCCATTCCTTTGGGTACATACCCAGCAGTGGGATTGCTGGATCATGTGGCAGTTCTGTCTGTAGTTGTCTGAGGAGCTTCCACACTGTTTTCCATAAAAGCTGCACTAATTTACAAGCCCACCAGCAGTGCAGGGGGGTTCCCCTCTCTTTTTGCATCCTTGCCAGCATTCTCTGCCTGTTTGATAATAGCCAGTCTGACTGGTGTGAGATGATATCTCTGTATGGTTTTGATTTGCATTTCCCAGATGCTTAGTGATGTTGAGCAGTTTTTCATCTGTTGGCCATTTGTATATCTTCCTTTGAGAAGTGGCTGTTTATCTCCTATGCCCATTTTTTAATTGGGTTACCTGTTTTTTTACTGTTAAGGTGTTTGAGTTCCTTGTGCATTCTTGATAGTAATACCTTTTTTGCAAATATTTTCTCCCATTCTGAGGTTGTCTTTTTGTTCTGTTACTTGTTTCTTTTGCTGTGCGGAAGCTTTTTAGTTTGATATAATCCCATTTGTTTATTTTTTATTTTGTTGCCTGTGCTTTTGGGGTCTTATTCATAAAGCCTTTGCCCAGTCCTACTTCCTCAACTGTTTCCTGTAGCTTTTCTTTTAGAAGTTTTATAGTTTCAGGTCTTATACTTAAGTCTAATCCATTTTGAGTTGATTTTGGTAAATGACAAGAGGTACGGGTCTAGTTTCATTCTCCTACATATGGATGTCCAGTTTTCTCAGTACCATTTATTGAAGAGGCAGTCTTTTCCCCAATGTATGTTCTTGGTGACTTTGTCAAAATCAGTTGGCTGTAAGCATGTGGGTTGATTTCTGGGTTCTCTATTCTGTTCCATTGGTCCGAGTGTCTGTTTTTATGCCACTACCATGCTGTTTTGGTTACTGTAGCTTCATAGTATAGTTTAAAATCTGGTAGTGTAACACCAATGGTTTTATTTTATTTATTTATTTATTTATTTATTTATTTCTTAGGATTGCTTTTGCTATTTGGGGTCTTTTGATGTTCCATATGAATGTTAGGATTTTTCTTTTTTCTATTTCTGTGAAGAATATCATTGGTATCTTGCTGAGAATTGCATTGAATCTGTAATGTTAATTCTTCTGGTCCAAGAGCATGGAATGTCTTTCCATCTTTTTATGTCCTCTTTAATTTCTTTCAGGAGTAATTTGTAGTTCTCATTTTAGAGATCTTTCACCTCTGTTCTATTTCTGTTGCTTATAACAAAATACACAGAACTGGGTACTTTGTAAGAATATGAAATTTATTGCTTACAGTTTCAGAGGCTTGGAAGTCCAAAGTCCAGGGAACGCATCTAGTGTGTCTTCTTTAGTGGTGGCTTTACAGCAATGCAAGGGTCTCACATGGCAGAAAATGGCAGAGCAGAAAGAGCAGAGAGATAGCTCCTCATACACTCTCCTTTTAAAGCCCTTAGAACCACACCCATGACCACCATTTTTAATCCATTCATTAAGCACGATCCTCAGAATCTAACACATCTTCAAGCCGCCACCTTGCAATTACCATAATAGGATTTCCCACCCTCTTAACAGTCACAGTGAGGGTTCAGTTTTGGGGGGACATTCAACCCAAGGCAACGTCCTTGGTTAAATTGATTCCTAGGTGTTTTATTTTTTTTTGATGACTATTTTAAGTAGGCTTGCTTTCTGGATTTCTTTTTCTGCTAGTTCATTGCTGGAATATAAAAATGCTACTGATCTTTGCATGTTGATTTTTGTATCCTGCAACATTACTGAAATTGTTTATCAGCTGTAAGAGTTTTTGTAGAGTCTGTAGGTTTTTCTCTATATAGGATTATGACATCTTCAAACAGGGACAGTTTGACTTCATCTTTTCCAATCTGGATGTCCTTCATTTCTATCTCTTGCCTGATTGCTCTGGCTAATACTTCCAATACTATTTTAAATAGAAATGATGGGAGTGGGCATCCTTGTTTTGTTCCTGTTCTTAAGGTAGAAGCTTTCCCCCATTCAGGATGATATTGGTGGTGGGTTTGTCATATATGGCTTTTATTTTCCTTCTATATCGAGTTTGATGAGAATCTTTATCATGAAGGAGTGCTGAATTTTGTCAAATGCTTTTTCTGCATCTGTTGAGATAATCATATGGTTTTTGTCTTTGATTTTATTGATGTGGTGTATCACATCTATTGACTTGTAAACAACTCTACATCAACTATACATCACATATATTGTAAACAACTATGCATCAACAGATTCGAAAACCTGGGAGAAATGGATAAATTTCTGGACAACTACAAACTAGCAAGACTGAACCAAGAAGAAATAGAAAACCTGAACAGACCAATAACAAGTAACGAGATTGAAGCAGTAATTAGCAGTCTCCCAACAAAGAAAAGCTCAGGACTGGATGGCTTTACTGCTGAATTCTACCAAACCTGTAAAGAAAAATTAACAACAGTTCTCTTCAAAGTACTTCAAAATATTAAAACAGAGGCCATTCTCCCGAATTCATTCTATGAGTTCAACATCACCTTGATACCAAAACCAGACAAGAATACAACAAAAAAGGAAAACTCAATATTTTTCTTTCTTAGATTTTGCTTTACAGAAGTTTAATTTTTACCCAGTCACAATTTTTTCCTTCTTTTATGATTTCTGGGTATCCTGTCTTGGTTTAGAAGGCCTCCCTTATCCCACCTTGAAGTTCCTCTTTTCCTATATTTTATTCTAACTTTTTTTTACGTTTTTGATATTTAATTTATAAGAATATCTTTTTATATGTGATTGGAAGCATAGGGGTCTGACTGTAGTTTCTTCTAACTAGGCCACCAACTGTTCCAACATTGTCTATTGGATAAAACCTCCACTGACTTATAATGCCTCCTATTTTATATATCAAATTTCTATTTAGATTTGGGCCTGTGTTTATAAACTCTTGTTTCATTTATATGAATGGCTGTTGTGCTGGTACTATATCACTTTTTATACAATAGCTTTATAAAAGTTTGATGTCTAGTAGGGCAAGTCTTCTTTACAATTGTTATTTCAAATGTTCTTCATGGTCCTTCCTCCATATGAACTTTGGAATCGTGTGTGTGTGTGTGTGTGTGTGTGTGTGTGTGTGTGTGTGTGTGTAGAGAGAGAGAGAGAGAGCTCTTTTTGTATAATCTGAAACAATAAGAACAGTATAGGAACTGCATTAGTCTGTTTTCTGTTACTTATAACAGGATACCTGAAACTGGGTAATTTATAAAGAAATGAAATTTATTTCTTACCGTTTTGGAGGCTGGTAAGTCCACAGTCCAGGGAACACATCTGGTGTGGGCCTTCTGGGTGGTGACTCTCTACAGCAACTCAAGGTATCACATGGTGAGAAACTGCTGAACAAGAAGAGAGCTATCTCAGTTGCCCTCCTTATAAAGCCATCGGAACCATGCCCATTACTCAGTGGATCAATTCATTTGTGAGGGCACAGTCCTCACAATCCAATCACCTCTCAAAGGCCTCACCTTTCATATACCATAATTGGATGTCCGACCCTCTTAATATTGTTACAGTGGAGATCAAGTTGCCAGTACATGAACTTTTGGGGGACACATTTGACCCATAGCATGAATGAAACACTTTTTTAAAAGATGGAGTGAATTCACTCGTGAAATGTTTGGACCTTTTGTCTCCATTGTGATTAAACTTTACCAGCCTTTTCAGTCTCTCCTGTAACTCCTTTTCTGTCCAGGATTTTGCCTGTTCTTGAATCAAGCTGAATCACTTATATTTTGCTAGAAAATTACATTCCTTCTGAGTTTTCAAACGTGTTGCCTTAAAACTGCCCATGGTTGGCTGTGATTGTCTCATCGTTCTGGCTGTGGTATAGTCCTTTCTCATCTCATTAGTACATTAGTCTTTTTATATACCCAGCAGTGTTGAGTTTGCCAATAATTAATTTAAAATTTTTTGGATCTATATTCATGAATAAATTTTTTAAATATTTGCTTATTTGTAAAATTCATCACAATATTTTTTGAAAAAAATAACTAAAAGCATGGCAAAGTTTTGCAGTCACCTGATGGGTGATTGAAATTGGGGTGCTGCTAATATTAGAGTTGTGCATAGTTTAAAGGTCAAAGTTCAAAAAGGATTGTTTTATTTTGGGGGTAGAGGGGGCACGGCTGGCTGGCATGTGGATCAAAACCCTTGACCTTGGTGTTATAAGGCTGTGCTCTGACCAACTGAGATAACTGGCCAGCCCTAGGATTATGTTAAAACCAGTCATGCCTTGCCCCTGTATCTGCAGAGGAAACAATGTTCCCAAAGGGAAATTAGGCATCTCATTATTAGGCATCTGTTGAGTTCTTTGGCAGGTGATTTAGCTCTTTCCTTCTCTTCCCGCACACAGGTTTAACCTTCCTGTCCCCAAACAATTATACTGTGATTTTGTTGAGGTCAACATTTATTGTATACATTATTATAATTTTGTAAATGCACTTCACAGCTGAGTCATGAAGTAAATTATCTTTACCATTCCTTCCCCTTCACCCCTATAGCATTTTGGTTTCCCAGAAGTTAGTAATTATCTTTCTTTTAAAAAATTTGCTTAATTTTATGCGTACTTATAATATTCAACTCCACATTTTGGCTGGAATCTATATTGATTTCTGACATGGTTTCTCACGCCATGGTTTGTTCTCTGATCCCTGGAGAAGTCTAAGGTTTGAGATTGTCTCCTTCTAGTGTCACAGCATATGGTGCCAGCAGAAACATCCTTCCGCCTACAGCCTCCACTTTCCTGTTTCATGACCTGCGTGGGATTCCCTCCCCTTGGGAGGCACATGGAATTGGGTACTACAGGCAGGAATTTGAGTAGTGTGTTCTAGCATTCTCTTTCACTGGCTGCTGCTTTTCCATTCTGACATAGGAGGAGAGTTGCATTGCTCTTTGCCCACTTCAATACCACTAAACACTTGTAAATATTCTGTGTTTCTCTGAGAGTCACTTGCCATCAGCCCAGTCCCTGGTGCTGGGGTCTGTCCTAGTCACGTTAACTGTTTGAGCAACAGAAATCAACTGAGGGAGAAAAAAAGAAACTAATAGAGGAATATCAAGATATGACTAGAAAAAGAGATCATGATAAAAATAATAAACCATGGTAAAAAAAGATATAATAACCCCCATTTGTGAAGCAACCTAACCATGGCAGGCCTGGGAAGTGGGGAGCAGCAGTCAGTGGTTCACCCGAGGCCCTGACTCAGTGGCACTAGGCTCTTTACCTCTGCATTCCTATTTTATAAATCCCAGGAGACCGTGGAGTGGATCCCACTTGGGGCAGCTGTTTTCCCCTGGATCAGTGAACTGTGTGTGGGGCTAGGCTTTGGCCAGGGCTGGCCCATGGCAGCACTGCTGGTGCACACCCTGAAAAGGGGGAGGTATTCAAAGCAGGGCAGCTACCGTCTGTGCAACGTCAAGTATTTATTCACATCCACAAGCCTGAATTTGCTTGTCAGTTATACTGGCTACCATGCGAACAGAGTGAGACAGTACCTGTGGAAGTTCTCTGTAGACTGAGAGCAGGATGCAGCGGTGCACAGCCCTGGCTCTTGAGCATGGCATCAGGCTTGCATCCAGCCTCCCTGTCCATCCTGCGCCTGCCTTCCTTTTCACTGGACCCTTGGTAATGCCGAAAATGCTTCAGATACATGGGGCCATTGTGTGTGCCGTAACCCTATGCTTAGGCTTGGTAAGTGCTATCCAGCCTCCAGCAGGTCTTTCCAGACACTCCAGCTTTGCTTTGTGAGTTATTACTCTTCATATATCTAGGACACACCTGTTCTTCCTCTTCTGTTTTCCCTACTGCGCTGTAGGGTGAGGTCATGTCTTTTTCACTTGCATGTTCTTGGTGTGTACTGTGGAACCTGGCACAGAGTAGACACAGGTAACTGTGTGTCAGTTGAATGCATAAAGGTATATGTGTTTATGAAATAAATGGATCACTGTGTAAGTTGTTATGTTAATTTTGTTTTTGCCCAGGGCACAGAGATCTGGTCAAGCCCTCTACAGCCTGCTGCTCTGGTGAATTTGGTGACTTACCCTCAGCTGCAGCTGATTGTCACCATGGACAAGCAGGGATTGATTAAAGTGTGGAAAACAGAGAATGGGTGGGAGGGGGCCTCCTTCTGTCTGTCGACATTCTCATCTGCGATGGAGGCCTGTGACATCCAGAGGGTCCCTTCCTGCTGGTGAGTGACTGGTTCTTAGGCACCGTTGCAGGTCCTAGCCTTCTCCTAGGGTTTGTGGACACTGGCAATATGACTACTATGATGGATGAGCCTTGAGCCAGGCCCTCTCGACAGCAGACCATGTCACTCTCCTCTTTGGGTTCCCCAGCTCCTCCTTGCCTGCATCGTAGAGTGAAGATGCCTTGTTCTGGCCTTCAGCCCTAGCATGCAGCAGTAGCCTTTATATGTGGCCCCAACTGGGTAGCCTCTCCCTTTCTTTCACAGTGAGATCCACCTCTATGGGCTCCCTCGGGGTTTTTGTCCATGTGCCCCTGCTTTCTTCTACCTGAAGTTTCTTCTTACTACTGCATTTTTACCATTTGTTCCTGTTTTTCAAGTCCTTGCTAAGGCCCAACTCAGGAAAAGCTGACTGTTTGACAGAATGTGAACATTTACCCAAGACAGTGAAGGACTTGAGTTGCTGGGACATTTAATTTAAAGATGACATTGGAAAGCATTTGACCAGGCAGAAACACCATGAAGGTGGTGTTTAAGATGACAGATCTAGGAAGTAGCTCTCATCTAAAGACAGTGTCATCTACTTGTGGGGAAGAGGGTCTTTGGAATTATGGGCAAGCTGCTGTTTCTAAATAAAAAGATGAGTAGATATCCAGGAACAGTGTAATGTTTCAAAAACAAAACAGAACAAAACTAATCCTGTAAAGGAGAGGAACTTAGCTCAGCAAACAAAGTAGGACCTAATGAGACATTTAATATAAACAACTTTATAGTTGTCTGAGTATGAGCTAACAGTATAATGTTCACCAAACTGAGAAGGTATCCTGAGACTGCAGAGTGAAGCAGGCAGCTCCCTATGGCTTACAAGTAGTTTATTATTCTGATTATCATCATTGGCGGGTGATTACTTACAGGGAATGGATTGGATGGACTCTCGATCCCAGTGCTGTGCAGCTGCTTTCTCCACAACCCTGGGGAGTTTTGGGGGAAAGGAGTTGGAGGTTATAAGGTACTTAGGGACAAAAGCGGAGCCATGCCAAAGAGAGAGAGGCTGCAGAAGGAGAAGATTCCCCGGCACCTCGCAGCCTCCTCTTGCTTATCCCTGGGGTTGCTGGCGTCATTCCCCTTATCTTAAACAAGCATAGCATTCTGTTCCTTCCCTTTCTCATTTGCCAAGCAACCTGTGCAGGGGAAAGATTGTAACTATTGAAGCCAGAGCTCTGAAGGCCATGAGGATGAAGTGAGTTCTCGTCGGCGTTCCTGTAAGTTGTTTAAAGACTTTAGAATAAGTATAATTAATAGCTCCCAGAGAAATTTGAGAATGTTATTGTACAGATGAAGAAGAAACCACTACGATTCTCCTTTGGGAATGGCAGGCCATGGAATTCACACTGTTTGTGAGGGACAACTAAGAAAAATGAGGGAAAACGTATCCACACACAGACAGTGTATGTATCATCCACTTGATAATGTGAGAGAGCTAAAAAAAAAAAAAAAAAAAAAAAAGAACAACTTCTAGGGCGAGATTTAGGAGATGGGATCACAGTGGTGACCCCATCACTGGGGGCTATTTTTGCCTTGGGAATATTTACTCCAAGGCATTTGAGAGACTGAGCAGAACTTTGACAGCCTAGGGGACCAAAGCCAAGGCCACCAAGTATGGCAAGCCTGTGAATCCTCATGCACTGGGTGGGATTAGCAAGTGTTGCAACCTAAGGGTAAGGGTAGGCTGTGGGTCAACCAGCCCTTGCATAGGCTGTGGCTCAGCACCCCTGATCACCTGGTAGGAGTGAACAAAAATCCATTTTGGAGAAAGATAACATCACTCTATGCCTCACAGTATTTCTACTTAAAGCTAGGCATAGGAAGAGGTAAGATAATATGAGCTAGAACTGGCAGGAGAAATAGTAGACAACATAAAGAGAACCACAGGGGCTTCAGACGTTATAGATATTAGATACAGACATTAAAACACCTATGGTTGCTGTGTTCAGGGAGGTAAATTTCAGCAGAGAACTTATGGATATAAAACATGACATAATAGATTTAGAAAATAACCAAGTAGAAATTCTAGAACAGGAAAATTCAGTAACAATGGTTAAGAACTCAATGGGTGAATTTAATGGCAGGGTAGACAATTGAACCACACAGTGACTGGGTGTGGGGCAAGGGGAGCTTTTGAGCTACTGGCAATTTAGCTATTTCTTAACTTGGGTGGTGACATGAATACTTGCTTTGTAATAATTTATTGAGCTCTACACTTTGTTTTGTGCAGTTTTACATATGTGTGTTACATATCAATTAAAAAGTTAAGAATGTAAAAGTGAATTAGTGAACTGGACGAGAAAGCAAAAGAAACTGTCTAGAATGATACGAAGAACATTAAATGTGGACGAGAGAGTAAGAGAAATAGGCCAGAGCTCAGGTGCTAGTGGGCATCTGATCACCTGGAGATCTTGTTTAAGTGCAGATTCTGATTCAGTAGGTCCCTGGGGATGCCTGAGATTCTGACTCTATCAAGCTTCTAGGTAATACTGATGCTGCCTGGGGTCCACAAGGCTATAAAGGACCCACAGAAAGTTCCAGTATTTGTTTAACTGATATCCTAAGGGTAGAGAAGGGGTGAATGGGGCAGAAGAAACTTTTGAAGAGATACTAGCAGATACTTTTCCAAAGCAGAGTAAGGAAATTAATGCATGGAATCAAGAAGACCTACAGCCCCAAGCTGAGTAAATAAAAATAAACCTGCATATGAACCTGTCAGAGTGGATTGAGATAGCTGAAGACTAAGAAAAATCCTAATAGAAGCCAGAGGAGATCAAATTACCTTCAAGACTGACTTCTTAACAGCAACAGTGGAAGCTAAATGACAATGGAATATCTTAAAAGATAGAACTGCCAACCAAGGATTCTATAACCATGTTGCTTTGTGTTGCTTTGCCCCCCATGGGTTTGTCACCCCACTTCCCCTGGGTGACGGAGATGCAAAGGATTACTCAAAGCCCATCTCTTCCAAGTGGTTAATCTCCCACTGGAACCCTCAAGCAAGAGGGATCCCTTCCTCAGGAAATTAACCCTGAATTGGGGTTCTCTTCCTGCATTTATTTTCCAAACCAGGAAGTTACAGGAAGAGACATAGGTGGGATTATAGTTTAACAATATAGGCTGATAACTTTCAGTGAAACAAGCCAGATGACATTCCAGTAAGGCAATTAATGGTCCTATCAACAACAGTTTGATCTTAGCAAATATTCCTTAACAGCAATTTCTCAGTATCTTTACAAACAATCAGTAACTAGTCTGTCTTTGAGCCAGCAACCTTGCTGTGCCACAATCCTTATCTTGCACCAGAGACTTATAGCCTGAGGAAAATTTCCTGTCCTTGCAAGGTCAATATTTGAAACTGCAAGGCTTTGGAAAACCAGGCCCTGTGAAGTACATATGCTTTTTAGTATATTCCACATAACTAGAAAAGTTTTTAAAGGATGATAGTAAAACAAAGACTTTTTTTCAGGAAAAGAATGGAGAATTTGTACCAAACAACCACTACCACTAAACAAACAAACAAAAACCCCAAAACTAATGGGACTTATTCAGGGAGGAAAAAAATGATCAGAGATGAAATTTCATTGAGTCAGCAAAGATTGAAGAGCAACAGCAATGGTCAATAAAAGAAAATCTAAGTGAATCCTGACTTTGTAAAACAGCAGTTAACAATGTCTTGTGGACTTTAAACTATATATGGAAATAAAGTGCATGGCATTTGCATTTAAGTTAGAAGGTTATGAGATCCTTGCATTGTCTAGAAAGATTAAATGTGCCGATTAATAGTATAGTATTGTGGGCCGGCCCCATGGCTCACTCGGGAGAGTGTGGCGCAGGTAGTGCCAAGGCCGTGGGTTTGGATCTTATATAGGGGTGGCCGCTGTGCTCACTGGCTGATCCTGGTGCAGACAACACCGTGTCAGGGGGTTGCAATCCCCTTACCAGTCAAAAAAAAAAAATAGTATAGTATTGTAAGTTAAGATTGCATACCATAATCTGTAGTGTTAACTTCAAAAGATTAGTGAAAGAGCATATAGCTAGCTCTAAATCATAAGAGGACAGCAAATATGTCTGATGGGTGCCCCATGGGGACAGTTAACCCAACGCAAAGTTTGTTTAGGATTTCAAGGCAGATCTGGAAATGGCTTGAGAGTGTGAGGAGGAGGGACCGGCATGGGCTTTTCTGGTGGCCAGGGGGTGGGGCTGGGGTGAGGGTGGCCACCTGGGCCAGTGTTGATGTGGTTTGAAACTTCCTTTCTCATCAGCTTGCCCTGACATGGAGCAGAAGCGGAACAGAGCGGGTGGGGTTAAATGTCAGCAAACATCAAAAACTGAGCCAGACTGTTATACTCATCCCAGTGTTTAATGACTGAAATGTGCATGTTTTGTGTAACTGAATTTGAACTTGTGGAAGCAAACCATTAGTGTATCAGTCCATTTTGTGTTGCTATAACAGAAATACCTGTGACTGGGTAATGTATAAAGAACAGAGGTTTATTTGGCTTATGATTCTGGGACAGCTGCATCTGGCACGGGCCTCAGGCTGCTTCTACTCACGGTGGAAAGCGGCAGCAGCTGGTGGGTACAAGCAGATCCCATGGCGAGAGGAAGCAAGAGACAGAGGACGTGCCAGGGTCTTTTAAACAACTCTTGAGGGAACTAATAGAGCGAGAACTCACTCATTACTCCCTCCCCCAGGGAGAGCATCAATCCACTCATGAGGGATCTGCCCCCATGACTCAAACAGCTTCCAACACTGTCACATTGGGGATCAGATTTCTGCATGAGTTTTGGGGGGAAAACACATCCAAACTCTGTCAATTAGGGTACTCTGGGAGGCCTGTGTTCTAAGGCTGATAACTGAAGTGAAAGTCCCATTGAAAGACTTGTTCAAGAGCCCATTTTGTATTTTGAGAAGTGAAATACTTTTGTCTCTCTCATTAATGTCTGATTGTATATAGAGTATAAGGAGTGTCTTAAGTATGTGCAGAGACATGAGTAACCTTGGTTTATATTTTGGGTATCTGGGAGGCAAGAGATTCCCTGAGGTCATTACCCCCAGGAGGGAAACCCTGGGTGAGGAATTGCTTTTTTGGCCGTTGGTCGGCCACACAGGCAGACATTTGGCAGTGGCCCAAGGGTTTGTAAACATGTGCAGATGGGGCGGACTGTGGGCCAGGGCACTGAGGGCTACGGTAAAGTGCAGCCATCTGTGCCGACCTTTGGGTCCCACCCTTTATCAGGGACATTCCACCGTAGGGATGGACAGCAGCAGCCCTTCAGTGCAGGGGTGGCAGTGCCATCCAAAAAACATGTGAATGCCCATTCTAGTTTACTCAGGTGTTCTCAAGGAACCTCTCGGGTAGCCAGTGGGTCCTGGAGAGTGGTGGCTTCGTCCAGTGCCATTGTATCTGGTGAGGGTCTGAGCACAACGGGAAGCTGCTTCCCCCTATGAGGGGAATGCAGGGAATACTCCAGATGGCCCAGGTCTGCTGTCATCCTGAAGATGTCATTTACGTTTAGCGAGGAGGCTTCTGCGTGACCCCAGCCACAGTGTGCAGCTGGGTGCAGAGTCACAGGCTCAGGAGCTGTGAGAGTCTCTTTCACCAGGAGGACCCAGCTGCGGCCAGCAATGTTCACGCGGATGGTGGAGAGTGTGGGGACAAGAAGGGCAGATTTTTGGCACCAGAAGCCCATGAGCAGCTCACGGCCATCGTGGGTGTTCCAGAGACTGAAGGAGGCTTGAGAGGAGGTTGCTGAAGCCTCCACGGGGAATGAGTCTCTGGGGCACTAACAGGATGCCTGCTGTGTTGTAATTTGGACAGTTTCTAGAGGCTTTTGGGATAAAAAGCAGCATTTAGAATAGGCTGATTTGTGGGTAACATAAACAGGCCTAGATAAGTTTGTAAATGAGGAATGTGTGGCCCCCAGAACCCAAAAAGTCCTAAAAATTGTTGAGTTTGTTGTGGGTGCTGAGAGGGCCAGCCACAGACCAGACACAAAGTTCTGGGGCCTAGTGCACGCACTAAGCAAATTTATTGGGAGAAAGCAGGTATTACATATTTTTCAGCCAGCTGCAAACCCCTCCCATCACCTCTCCACCTCCTAGGTAACTCAGTAGGAAATCTGTGGCTTGTGGTTAAGCCTTGCAAAATCTTGCTGACACAGTGTATTCACATCCTGCTGAGACGGGCAAAATACAGGAGAGCAAGAGTGTCTCCATCTTTAACAGGTGTTCTCCTTCATTTTCCTCCACATAACTATTATTTTTTTCATGGTGAATTACAGCCTTTACCTTGGTAAAGTGTCTTTATTATTTCATTTCATGCTTTGGACCTGAATGCAGCCTTTTCTGGTCCAGGATCATACACCTGTCTTCTCACTGATTGCGTTTTTCTGGTCCTCTTCCCCTCCCACACTGGCCTTTCTGTCTTGGATGGGTCTCTTGAATGTAGTACAGAGATGTTGTGTTGTTTGCTTGTTTGTTAACCAACCTGAAAATCTTTTAAATAAGTGAATCAACCCATTTTCTTATTAAGATGATATTACTTATGTGCCTAATCTCAACCTTGCATTTAATTTTATGCTACGTTCACTGTATGATGTGGCGTATTTACTCAGTTCCTTTCTCTGTGTCTATTTTCTTCCCTTTTTCATGTGTGCATTGGGAGGAGCGCTGATCCCTTTTATTAATTAGGAAGGCCTTGTATTTTTGTTGTAATGGTTCCCTTTATCTTAATACTTTTTGGAGCACCCTTAATCTTCTTTTTTTTTTATTAGGCTTGTACTCTTTTATTTGTTGGCTTTAAATGGTATGTTTTTACTCTCATGACAGTCACTGAGCTGTGCTATTTTGATCTTTCTTGCTTCTCTTCCCATTTTAAAAAATGCATCATTTCTACTGTGGTGAGAACATGAAACATTTACTTGCTGTTCTTCCCTTCCCCAGCCACACCCCACTTTCTTTTTTAACTCTTTGGTCTACAGTTTAATGTACTTAGTTCTTTTGGTGAACTTTTCCTTGTCGTCTCCTGGTTTGAGGAAGATCATCCTCTACTAGATTCCTGAGGAAGCGCGGTGCGGACAGTATAAGGGCTCGTGAGGTCAGTTCTTATAGATTTAAAACCGCTTTTCTACAGCCTTGATGCTTGGTGGGGCGTAAAGTCTGCGGCTCACACTTTTCTTGAATTTTATGAAAATATTATTTCAGTTTGTATGTTTCTGTTGAAAAGTCCAATGCCAGCCTGACTTGTTTTCCTTGTTAGGCATTTGGATGCTTTAACTGAGGAAGTGAAGAATTTTAAAAAATACTTCGGTGCCTGGCAGGTTGGCCCCTTGGTTAGAGCACAGCGCTGGTAACACCAGGGTCAAGCGTTCAGATCCCTTTACCAACCAGCCGCAAATAAACAGATAAATATATAAAATAAAAAATAAACTTTAGTAGTTTTATTACAATATGTCTAAGGTCATCATCTGGGTCAGTTTTTCCAGGAACATGATAAACCCTTTCAGTATGTAGATTCAGGCCTTCTTTTATTTCTAGTTTCATTGTGTAATTTAACTGTTTAACTTTTCCTCCTTAGGAACTTCACTTTGTGTTTACTGTATCTTCTTTGCCTGTCTGCTCTGTCGCTTTTTTCTCTGATTCTTTTCAGCTCTTTATTTCTCTTTGTTCTCTTGTCTGTTTTTATTTCCGTCTCTAGTGTCCTTCTTATCTGTTCAGTAATATTCTCCCTTAGACTTGTTCATCTTCATTTTCTTTTCAATTTATCAATATATAATGTAGTTGATTTTCATGTCCCTTTACCAATTCCTCCTTTGTTAATCTTCATTTTTAAGATAACTTTATTTAATATCTTTCCTGAAATAATTTTAACTCTTATTTCATATCTTCTTAGTTTTTTGTTTTGTTTTTTGTCCATTTCAGTTCTGAGTGTTGAATGTTTTTCTTTTTCTTTTTAAAACAAGTTCTGGCCAGTTTTAGTAGAGAAAAATTTTGCGTAGTTTTCTTTCTCCAGTCTCCTCTGGCATGCTTCTAACGGTGTCAGAACCACCAGGATCAGTGACGGCCCATGTGCACGCTCCAGTGTGTCATGAACACCGTTGTGGCCAACATGGCGTAGTGCTCTATTTTGTATTTCCTCAAGGCGGGCAGCTCTTGGCAAGGACGACCAGTTTTGCTTTGCCTTGTCGGATCATCTTCAGCCTCTGCCTGTACCCCAGCAGGTACTTTCCACTTTTTATAACAAGTTGGAGCCTAGAGTTGATCAGCTCCAGGGAGCTTTCTGTTTCTGTTGTGGCCGTGATCTGCCTGCCTCAGGCGTGCGACGGCCTCCAGCCAAGAGCAGCTGCCAAGACGGCCGGGGAGCAGGAAAGGCTGAGGGTTGACTTTCTGATTTAGGGTGTTCTTTCAGATCTGCGAATTCTTTTTGTAGATGTAAATATTGTGGCACTTAATTCACATTGGGGTGTGGCTACAGATCTGTTTTCTTGGTTGTTCTTTGGAGTAATATTTTCATCCGCTAAAATATTTTGTTTCTTACTGTTTAACTTTGTTTCAGTGTTGCCTGCCATTTCCTGTGTGTTTTGAAATATTTGTGTTGTCTTGGACAGTAGTAACAGGTGTTTCTACATATATAGAACAGAAAGTCCAGAATGGATTCCACGTGTAAATGTCTGTGGCAAAGGCAGTCTTTTATTTAATTATTTATCTTTTTGTTTTTGTGTTTGTTTGTGTGAGTGTTTTAAGATGGTCTTTTAAAAGAGTAGGTAAAGGGCAAACTATTCAAGAAATGGGACACTTGGCTGTTAGGAAAGCAAAAGTAAGCTACTCTATATCACTCCATTTACAAAAATAATTTAGAATAATTAAGAAACTGAATGTAAAAGGTAATGTTATAAAATTTTCTGAACAATATACAAGTGGTTTTAAAAATCAGTCTGAAAGGGCTGGATAGTTAGCTCAGTTGGTTACAGCATCGTGTTTTAACAACAGCAAGGTCAAGGGTTAGAATCCCCATACTGGCCAGCCCCCCCGCCAAAAATCAATCTGAGATGTACAAGGCCTTGCTAAGCAAGACAAAACCAGGATCAAGAAAATATATGCAGATTTGATTTACTTAAAAAGTTAAAAATATCTGAATCATAAAAGACAGTATTTATAAAATCAAGACACATGAAAAGTTATGAAAAAACACTTATTTAACCAAGGGTTTATGTCAGACCATATAAAGAGTAGAAATCCAATAGAAAAATAGGTAATGATATGAATAGTCAATTCATAGAAAAAAGTACAAATGGCCAATAATATGTAAAGCCATAAACATAACCTAGTCATCAAGAGAGTGACATTGAAATGAGACTTTTCACCTACCAGATGAGCAAACTTTTAAAGATTAATGTTATAGTAATTTGGATGAGGAGAAGCAGGTATTTTTATACACGGTAAATAGGAATATAGTTTGAAGCTTTTTGGAAAGTTTTTTTTTCTCTGTTAAAAGTTTTAAATATGCATAGTCTTTGACCCAGTGATGCCTGTCTCAGGGATCTGCTGTGAAGAAGTGCTGGCATCTGTGCACAGGGTCACCTGCAGGATGCCCACTGCAGCAGTCACTCTTCATAGTAACAAGATTTGCAAACAACTGAAATTTCCATCAGTATGAGAGGAAGCAAAAAGTCGCAGGAAACTGTCCATGAATGTGGAAAGATTTCCAAGGAATATTTTATGTATAAAACATAAAAGGCAGATTGCAGAATGGCTCTCCAGCGGTGACCCAGTGTGCCATATGCCAATGGCTAGAAAGGGCCCTGGATGGTCACATGCCAGACTTTTGCAGGAAAGGGATAATGGCTTTTGCTGTGAAGACTTACATGCTGTTTGAGCATATTCATTTTTGCCTGTGTATTTGAAAAAAATATTCTAAGACATGACTTAAAGCTAACTGGCACCCTGTAAGGGAGGCAGTTTAGCAGTTACCGTCTCCATCCTTCAGGCGAGGAAACACCACCCAGAAGGGGATGGTGCTTCCTACTTAGCCGGTGTCCTGGCACCCCTCAGGCTGCGGCTTTGTTTTGGCTGCTTTCTGTTGCAGGTGGCCTGTGTTGAAGGGACCCTCTACACACCGACAGTGCCTCAGCTGCAGGTGGTCTCCAAGGTGTCTGTGTTTCCCAGCAACTCCATGACCCTCATCTGCTCTCCTGGCCGAGAGTGGGTGTTTGTCTCTACACAGGATTCAGACCTGGGCTCAAAGGTCAGTGTCTGCGGAGCCCTTTCCTAGGGAGCCAGCATGTGAGGAAGACGGAGGGTCTGGAACCCCAAGGTTGTGGGATGCGTGTTAGGACCAAGCCGTGCAGCCGGTTGAGGGCACCCAGGTCAAGTGTCGCTCATCATGAGCCACACCTGTTCTTGTCGGGGTCTGTTCCCAGCAGTAGTGTCCTCTCTGCTGGCACTTAACTCCCTTATGCAGGAAGCTCAAGGCCACTGTTGAGTCTGTCCTCAGGGCTCCTGCCCCTGTAGCCTCTGCTCTGTCCAGGCTGCTCTGTTGCCTGTGAGCTGAAAGGGGCTGGCACCCAGGCTGGGGAGGGTAAAGTTTAGTTTTGAACGGGTTTGGGCCTTAGTGGAAGTTTTTCAAGAGCCGTTTGTTTGGTGATCTGAGGACAGAGCGTCAGTGAGAATGAGAGTGAGGGGAAGGCATGGAGGGGATGCTGACAACGCGGAGAGGGCATCCGGTGCCTGGCAAAGGAAAGCCCAGCGCTTCGCTGTGCCTTCTGCATAGGGGTTGTGTGAGAGTCCTGATGACTCGTGGGCACAGGGACATCCAGTCATCTGCTAAGGATGAGGCACCTGTTGAGTGCCAAGGTCTGAATTAGGAGTTAGACTAGAGTATAAGGCAAACTGCTGGTGATGGTCTTTTGGAAGAAGGAAGACAGAGAGAGAAACTGATCACAGAGCAGGAAGGGACAGAGAGCCCCGGGACCTGGTAGCTGGGCAGGCGAGTGGTCAGGGAAGAGCAGCCATATGTAGAGAGGTCACCCTCTGAAAATGCAGTGCCAGGGCCCATAGGGGAGGCATAAGGAGATGGGAAAGGAATATGCTGTGTATTTGTAGGCAACGGCAAAACAGTGACCAAGCTGTTCAAAACCAGAAAAATGCTGTTTATTTGATTCATCCGTCACACCGACCTCACTGCACCTGGCCTACCAGCGGGGCCAGACGTGGGCTGTGATTAGCCTTGAAAAGCCCCTGGTCTATGAATAGTTGGAAAGGAGGATCCACAAGTGGCATGGCCGCCCTGTGGGGCCAAGTAGGGCAGGGGTGGGGTTAGAGGTGGGGGCAGAGCCCGATTCCCTGGCTAGGAGCAAAAAACTAAACTAAAATAATAATAATAAATAAAATGCTACCTGAGTTCAGACTATGCTACAAAGCTATAGTTACCAAAACAGCATGGTACTGGCATAAAAACAGACACTTGGACCAATGGAACAGAATAGAGAACCCAGAAATCAGCCCACAAACCTACAGCCAACTGATCTTCAACAAAGGCAAGAAGAACACACATTGAGGGAAACAGTGCCTCTTCAATAAATGGTGCTGGGAAATGAAATTAGACCTGTACCTCTCACCATACACCAAAATCAACTCAAAATGGATTAAAGACTTAAATATAAGACTGCAAATGATAAAGTTCCTAAAAGAAAATGCAGGGGAAACACTTCAGGATGTAGGAGTGGGCAAAGATTTTATGAATATGACCCCCAAAGCACAGGCAACAAAAGGAAAAATAAACAAATGGGATGATATCAAATTACAAAGCTTCTGCACAGCAAAAGAAACAAAACAGAGCAAAAAGACAACCTACAGAGTGGTAGAAAATATTAGCAAACTATGCATCTGACAAAGGATTAATATCCAGACTGTACAAGTAAATCAAACAACAACAGTAAAAAACAAATAACCCAGTTAAAAAATGGGCAAAGGAACTGAACAGACATTTCCTAAAGGGTGATGATAGAGTTTGGATGTTCTGTCACCACCAAAACTCATTTGGAAATCTAATCCCCAATGTGGCAGTGTTGGAGACTGAGTCATGGGTGTGGATCCCTCATGAATTGATTAGTGCTCTCCCTAGGTGGGGGGAGTAATTAGTGAGTTCCCACTCTATTAGTTCCCATGAGAGCTGGTTGTTTAAAAGACCCTGGCACCTTCCTTCCCTCCTTGCTTCCTCTCACCATGTGATCTGCTTGTACCTGCCAGCTGCCTCCTGCTTTCCGCCATAAGTAGAAGCAACCTGAGGCCTATGCCAGATGCAGCTGTCCCAGAATCATAAGCCAAATAAACCTCTGTTCTTTATAAATTACCACATCTCGGGTATTTCTGTTATAGCAACACAAACGGACAAATACAGGTGATATGCAAATGGCCAACAGACACATGAAAAAATGCTCAACATCACTCATCATCAGGAAAATGCAAATCAAAACCACATTAAGATACCATCTCACCCCAGTTAGACTGGCTGTCATCAAAAACAGAGAACAACAAATGCTGGTGAAAAAATGTGGAGAAAACGGAACCCTCCTACACTGTTGGTGGGACTGTAAATTGATGCAGCCATTATGCAAAATGGCATGGAGATTCCTTAAATAACTTCAGATAGAACTGCCATATGACCTGCAATTCCATTGCTGGGTATATACTCAAAGGAATGGAAAGCATCATGTTGAAGAGATACCTGTATTCCCATGTTTATTGCAGCTCTATTTAGTCAAGAGTTGGAACCAACTTAAATGTCCATCATCAGATGACTGGATAAGAAAAATGTGGTATATCTACACAATCGACTATTACTCAGCTGTAAACAAAAGAATGAAATATTGCCATTTGCAGCAACATGAACAAACTTAGAAAAAATTATACTAAGTTAAATAAGCCAGGCACAGAAAGAGAAATACCATATGTTCTTTTTTTTTTTCCAAATTTTATTTTATTTTGTCAATATACAATGTGATTGATTATTGTGGCCCATTACCGAAACCTCCCTCCCTCCTCCTCCCCGCTCCCTCCCAACAATGTCCTTTCTGTTTGCTTGTCATATCAACTTCAAGGAATTGTAATTGTTATGTCTTCTTACCTCTCCCGCCCGGTTTTTTTGTGTATGTGGGTGAATTTATTTATTTATTTTTAGCTCCCACAAATAAGTGAGAACATGTGATATTTCTCTTTCTGTGCCTGACTTGTTTCACTTAATATAATTATCTCTAGGTCCATCCATGTCATTGCAAATGGCAGTATTTCATTCTTTTTTATAGCAGAGTCATATTCCATTGTGTAGATGTACCACATTTTTCGTATCCACTCATCTCCTTATGGACATTTGGGCTGCTTCCAACTCTTAGCTATTGTAAAGAGTGCTGCGATGAAAATTGGGGAACAGGTATACCTTCGACTTGATGATTTCCATTCCTCTGGGTATATTCCCAGCAGTGGGATAGCTGGGTCATATGGTAGATCTATTTGCAATTGTTTGAGAAACCTCCATACCATTTTCCATAGAGGCTGCACCATTTTGCAGCCACACCAACAGTGTAAGAGAGTTCCTTTTTCTCCACAACCTTGCCAGCATTTATCATTCACAGTCTTGGATATTAGCCATCATAACTGGGGTGAGATGGTATCTCAGTGTGGTTTTGCTTTGCATTTCCTGAATGCTGAGTGATGTTGAGCATTTTTTCATATGTGTCTTGGCCATTCATATCTTCCTTTGAGAAATACCTATTTAGCTCTTTTGCCCATTTTTAAATTGTGTTGCTTGTTTTTTTCTTGTAAAGTTGTTTCAGTTCTTTGTATATTCTGGATATTAATCCTTTGTCAGATGTATATTTTGCAAATATTTTCTCCCACTCTGTTGGTTGTCTTTTAACTCTGTTTTTTTTTGCTGTGTAGAAGATTTTAGTTTGATATAACCCCATTTGTTTATTTTTCCTTTGGTTGCCCGTGCTTTTGGGGTCATATTCATGAAGTCTGTGTCCAGTCCTGCTTCGTGAAGTGTTTCTCCTATGTTTTCTTTAAGAAGTTTTATTTTTTTAGGGTGTATATTTAATTCTTTAATCCATTTTGAGTTGATTTTAGTATATGGTGAAAGGCACGGGTCTAGTTTCATTCTCCTGCATATTGATATCCAGTTATCCCAGCACCATTTGCTGAAGAGGCAGTCTCTT
The DNA here is from genome assembly GCF_027409185.1 of Cynocephalus volans. NCBI lineage: Eukaryota > Metazoa > Chordata > Mammalia > Dermoptera > Cynocephalidae > Cynocephalus > Cynocephalus volans. The sequence goes on from NC_084465.1 coordinate 157,554,552, forward strand.
CCCCAGTGTATAGGCTTGGTGCCTTTGTCAAAGATCAGATGGCTGTAGGTGTGTGGATTAATTCTGGATTCTCTATTCTATTCCATTGATCAGTGTGTCTGTTTTTATGCCAGTACCATACTGTTTTGGTTATTATAGCTTTGTAGTATAGTTTAAAGTCAGGTAGTGTTATGCCTCCAGCTTTTTTTTTTTTTTTCTTTTTGCTCAGCATTGCTTTGGCTATGTGTGGTCTTTTGTTATTCCATATAAATGTTTGGATAGTTTTTTCCATTTCTGAGAAAAATGTCATTGGAATTTTGATGAGGATTGCATTGAATTTGTATATCACTTTGGGTAGTATGGACATTTTCGCTATGTTGATTCTTCCAATCCAAGAGCATGGGATATCTTTCCATCTTCTTGAATCCTCTCTAATTTCTCTCAGCAGGGGTTTGTAGTTCTCATTATAGAGATTTTTCACATCCTTGGTTAACTCAATTCCTAAGTATTTTATTTTTTTGGTGGCTATTGTAAATAGGCAAGCTTTCTTGATTTCTCTTTCTGCATGTTCACTATTGGAGAAAACAAATGCTACTGATTTTTGTGTGTTGATTTTGTATCCTGCTACTGTGCTGAAATCATTTATCAACTCCAAGAGTTCTTTTGTAGAGGCTTTAGGCTGTTCGATATATAGGATCATGTCATCTGCAAACAGGGACAGTTTGACTTCATCTTTTCCAATCTGGATGCCCTTCACTTCCTTCTCTTCTCTGATTGCTCTGGCTAGTACTTCCAACACTATGTTGAATAGGAGTGGTGAGAGTGGGCATCCTTGTCTAGTTCCTGTTCTTAAAGGAAAAGCTTTCAGTTTTTCCCTATTCAGGATGATATTGGCAGTGGGTTTATCATATATGGCTTTAATTATGTTGAGATACTTTCCATCTATACCTAACTTATAGAGGGTCTTTGTCATGAATGAATGCAGAATTTTATCAAATGCTTTTTCAGCATCTACAGAGATGACCACATGATCCTTGTGTTTGACTTTATTAATATGGTGTGTCACATTTATTGATTTGCATATGTTGAACCAACCTTGCATCCCTGGGATGAATCCCACTTGATCGTGCTGAATAATTTTACGTATGTGTTGCTGTATTCTGTTAGCTAGTATTTTATTCAGGACTTTTGCATCTATATTCATCAAGGATATTGGCCTGTAATTTATTTTTTAGTCATATCTTTACCTGGTTTTGGTATCAGGATGATGTTTGCTTCATAGAATGAGTTTGGGAGATTTGCCTCTGTTTCAATCTTTTGGAATAGTTTGTAGAGAATGTTTGGTAGAATTCTGCTGTGAATCCATCTGGTCCTGGGCTTTTCTTTGTCTGGAGCCTTCTGATAACAGCTTCAATCTCCTTTATTGTTATCGGTCTATTCAGATTTTCTACATCTTCTTGTGTCAGTTTTGGTCACTTGTGTGTGTCCAGAAATTTATCCATTTCCTTCAGATTTTCAAATTTGTTGGCATATATTTGTTTATAGTAGTCTCGAATGATTCCTTGTATTTCAGATGTATTAGTTGTAATATCACCTTTTTCATTTCTAATTTTTGTTATTTGGATCTTCTCTCTTCTTTTTTTTGTTAGCCATGCTAATGGTTTGTCAATTTTGTTTATCTTTTCAAAAAACCAACCTTTTGATTTGTTGATCTTTTGTATTGTTTTTTGGGTTTCAATTTCATTAAGTTCTGCTCTGATCTTAATGATTTCTTTCTGTCTGCTAACTTTGGGTTTGGATTCTTCTTGTTTTTCTAGTTCTTTAAGGTGAAGTGTTAGGTTGTTCACTTGCCATCTTTCCATTTTTCTGAAGTAAGCATTTAATGCGATAAATTTCCCCCTTAGTACTGCTTTTGCAGTATCCCACAGGTTTTGGTATGATGTATCATTATAAATTTTTGATTTCCTGTTTAATTTCTTCTTGGACCCATATGTCATTAAGTAGAATGCTGTTTAATTTCCATGTGTTTGTATAGTTTCCAGAATTTCATTTGGTATTGATTTCTAATTTTAATCCAATGTGGTCTGAAAGAATACATGGGATAATTCCAATTTTTTTGAATTTATTGAGACTTGATTTGTGACCTAACATGTGATCTATCCTGGAGAATGATCCATGTGCTGATGAGAAGAATGAATATTCTGAGGTTGTTGGATGGAATGTTCTGTAGATATCTGCCAAGTCCAATTGGTCTAGTATGTTGTTTAGATCTTGTGTTTCTCTGCTGATTCTTTGCCTAGATGATCTGTCCAATATTGACAGTGGGGTGTTCAGGTCCCCTGCTATTATGGTATTAGTGTCTATTTCCTTCTTTAGGTCTAATAGAGTTTGCTTTATAAATCTGGCTGCTCCAACTTTGGGTGCATATAGGTTTATGATTGTTACGTCTTCTTGATGGATCAATCCTTTTATCATTATGTAGTGGCCTTCATTATCTCTTTTGATGGTTTTGAGTTTAAAGCCTATTTTATCAGATATAAAAATAGCTATTCCAGCTCATTTTTCATTTCTGTTTGCATGGTAAATCTTTTTCCATCCTTTCACTCTTAGTCTATGTGAGTCTTTATGGGTGAGGTGGGTCTCTTGAAGGCAGCATATAGTTGGGTCCTCCTTTTTAATCCAGTCAGCCAGTCTGTGTCTTTTGATTGGGGAATTGAAGCCTTTTACATTGAGTTGTTATTGAAAAGTTTTGATTTAGTCCTAGCATTTTAGTGATTATTGTTTGGATGTCTTAGGTGTCTTTTGTTCCTTGCTTTCTGATTTACTGTTTGTTTTCTGTATTTGTTGGTTCCTTGGTTTGTAGATAGCCTTTCTGTTTGTTTGTTTTCTCTTCATGAATGCCATTTTTATTATACTAGTGGGTTTTGATTTTTCTTGGGTTTTTATGGCAGTGGTAGTTATTTTTCAGGTACCAATCCCAGTACTCCCTTGAGAATTTCTTGTAAGGGTGGTGATGTGGTAGTGAACTCCCAGTTTTTGTTTGTCTGAGAAATATACTATTTGCCCTTCATTTTGGAAGGATAGCCTTGCAGGGTAGAGCGTTCTTGGCTGGCAATCTCTGTGTTTTAGTGTTTTGAATATATCACCCATTCCTTTCTGGCTTTTAGGGTTTACGATGAAAAGTCTGATGTTAGTCTGATTGGGGCTCCCTTATAGGTGATTTGACACTTCTCTCTTGCAGCTTTTAAGATTCTCTCTTTGTCTTTGAGTTTTGCCAATTTGACTATAACATGTCTTGGAGAAGACCTTTTTGGGTTGAATACATTTGGGGATCTTTGAGCTTCCTAAATCTAAAGATCTGTGTCTTTTCCAATAACTGGGAAATTTTCTGCCACTATTTTGTTTAAAATGTTTTCAATGCAATCTCCTTTTTCCTCCCCTTCTGGAATACCTATGACTCGGATATTTGAGTGCTTAAGGTTTTCTGATATCTCTCTCAGATTTTCTTCAATGCCTTTAATTCTTTTTTTCTTTCTTTCTTTCTTTTTTTTGTCTGCCTGTGTTATTTCAAACAACCCATCTTCAAGGTCAGAAGTTCTGTCTTCTACTTCTGCAAGCCTACTGGTTAAACTCTCTGTTGTGTTTTTTATTTCGCTGAATAACTTCTTCAGTTTGGCAAGTTCTGCTACATTTTTTTTCAGGGCATTGATTTCCTCTTTCAGGTCCTGTATACTTTTCCTCATTTCATCATGTTTTCTAGCTGAGTTTTCTTGTATCTCATTCGGTTTCATTAGAATTATCACTAGAAATTCCTCGTCAGATATTTCAAGGGCTTCTGGTTCTATAGGATCTAGGGCTTGAGAGTTATTACCCTTAGATGGTTTATTTTCTTGACTTTTCATATTTCTGGTATTTTTCCTTTGATGTTTAGTCATTGTGGCAGGGGGTTTCACAGTCTACAGGTTTGACACTATTGTCTTGCTGGGATGTTGCTGGGGTTGCCAATTTGGTATGGCTACCTCAGTGTATGCTCAGTTGGCCACTAGTGCCTTGCATGTGTGGTTGCCTCAGGTCTTGGGCCTCTCCTGGGAGCCACCTCTTTGGTCAGCATGCACTCGGCTGGGCTGCTGGGTCACACAGCAGCACCACAGGGCATGTGGTCTCTGCGGAGCTTTCGCCTCCCCTACTGGACATCTCCCTGCTCTGAAATACCATATGTTCTCACTCATAAGTGGGAGAGAAAATAATAAACATATAAATAAAAGAAAGAAAGATACAACATTCCCAATAATACACTGAACTTTCAAAAGGACAACCGGGGTTATTAGAACCATGAATAGCAATGATAATGTATATTATTGAATATAATAATTATTCTCATGTGAGCACCACATATTGCACTTGGGTTCTGATGTCCAACTCTGTACCCCACAGATATGTATTATCAACTTTGTTACAGTAAAAAAAAAAAGACAGTAATTAACCCATTGTTAGCCCCACTTTCCAGATGCTAAGCAACCTGCCCAAGATTATTCAGAAAGTAAGTGGTAGAAAAAAGTTGAATACAAGTCTGGAGCTTCTAGAAGGCCCATGCTTATGTACTGGGATTATAACATAGTTGTTTTTGTTGTCCAAATATGTAATTAAGTAAATATTTTTTATCTTCCTATTCTGTGTTGTGTGCTTTAGACACATTAGTACACAGTTCTTGCTTTCACATAGATGAGTTTTGTGGTGCCGCATTGCATAACCCTAGGCTGCCACTTTTTATTTTCTAACAGTGGCCCCTGGAGTTGGTCAGTGTGGAAGCCCTGGCTGAGATTTTGGGTGTATCATTTAGAGTTCTTAATTGCAAGCAACAGGAGTTGACACTGACCGACTGAAACCAAAAAAGGGATTTATTGAAAGAAAATGAAATAGCCCACTAAGTCAGTGGGAAGGCTGGAGAAACAGGATAGACAAGGGCATCTGGGCAGCAGGAGACAAGCAAGGCCTGCTCCAGCAGCTCCACTGTGTCACCACCACCATTTCCCTCAGGCTCAGCCCTTTGCTGCCACTGTACTGCTGCCACTGCTGCTGAACAGGCACCACAGCCACCATCTGAAAAACTTGCCAGCTACTCCTGAGGAAGGTGATGAGATTCAGAATGCTGTGTGTGTGTGTGCGTGTGTGTGCGTGCGTGTGTGTGCATGTGCGTGTGTGTGCATGCGTGTGTGTGTGTGTGCGTGTGTCCGTGTGTACATGTGCATGCTCCCAACAAGACTCACAGGGTGGAAAATTCATCAAAGGTAGGAAGAAAAAATTCCTCAAAAATCGAAAGTAAGGATAAAAAGCTGTTGATAACAGTCTATTACTTTCGTTGCCCAATATCCAAATATTCCCTATTTCCTATGTTTGCCCTTTAACAGCAGTATTTTACATAACTTAGCCACTGTGTCCTGTATAACTAAGACCAGATGCAGTCACTTCCCCAAGGTCTTCATTAGTTCTTAAAAGTGCCAGGGGTGGGCTCCATACCTCATCTAGTTTCATCACAGTTTTGTGTGATGTCCTGAAACTTGTGGACTAATTGATGAGGATGGCCAGGACAAAGGTGTCCCATAGACAGTAGTGGGGGAGACAAGACAAAAGAGAAATTAGCTGACAGAAATACACATGGCACAGTAAAAAAAGGAAATAGCTGTTATATTCAGAAGATGAAAGGAAGATTCAGGTTAAGTTCAGAATGCAGGGGTTATTGCTGAAGACACAGTGGAAAAGGTTGGGGTAAAGGCAAGAGACTGGAGATCAGATGGGGATGTTGCGTTTCCAGGTCTACCTGAGAGGTGTGGGCCGATGGAGACTGAGGAACAGATGCATGTCCGAGAAGTTCTTAGGGGAAGGGATAATCAGGTGCAGTCCCACCGTTCTTTGTGGGTCAGCTCTGCATATTAAGGGTGGTGGCATGTCTGTGTCTAGTGGCCCTACCCAGGAATGGTGCATCTCTGTAGATCCCTGCTGTGGGGGTACGTGGTGGTTCCGTAAGGGAAGTCCTAATGGGAGCACAGGAAGCCCCTCTTGCTGTAGGTGTATTCTGCATCTGGCAGACGGGCTCCTATCAGGACAACGTGGTCTACTGAGGTATGGTGCCCTGGCCCCAGAAAGAAATACATGGGAAATATGCCATGCTCTCACGCTCTCCAAGTCCAAAATCTGAAGGCTGCTTTTATGGCATTCAGTGGGCACTGCTGCAACTGGGGTAATGTGAGGACCTCAGTAGGCTGGTGGAGTCCTCCAAAAGCATGCAGGTCTCTGTGGACCCTCCTCAAATCCTTCCATTAACTCAAGTCAGAAAGAAGGGGAGGGTGACAGTGATCACCACCATAATTAAGTGTTGCTCTGGTGCTAACACATGTAGGACCTTTTTTCCCCCCTTCCCTAATACAATTGAGTCCTAAAAAGATTAGAAAGGAAGAAGTATATTCACCACATTTTCTAAACAGTACTATCTCTTTTAGAAACCTAAGAAAATCATTAGAATTAGTAAGCAAAATTCAGCATGATTGGTGAATAGGTTATCTGCATATTAAAGTCAACATACCAAAAATCTGAAAAATCTGAAAAATAAGTATGACAATCACAGTAACAGCAGAAATTATATCTAGGAATCGTCTTTTTAAAAAAAAAATTCATGGAGGAAAGACTTCTCTAAAGGAATAAAGAGATATTCCATTAAAAGAATATTAATAAGATATTCAATGTTCGTAGGTAGAACTACTATTTTTATTAAAGAGGTCACAAATTAAAAGCAATATCATTAACATTGCTACAGTTTTTTAAAAAATGGAATGTGAATAAAAATGATTCTAAAATGTATGTGGAGTTATAAGGGTGCAAAAATAGCCAAGATTTTTGCAGAACCAAGAGGGTTAGAGGATAGAGCAACCGGCTCTGTGAGTTATAAAGATAAAAATGAACTTTAGTCATTGAAACAAGGTGGTGGTGGTCACAAGTAGACAAACAGAATAGAGGATGAAGAAACAAAGCCACATATATCTGCAAGTTTAATGTACACCGTAGATAACATTTCACATCAGAGGAGAAAAGTAATGCTTCGTAAGTGATACTGGAAGGACTAGCTCTCCAAATGGTATAAAATCAGATTTCTTCCTCATACCATGCACAAAAATTTCTTGTGTTTTATACAGGATGTAAACAAAATTTTAAAATTATAAGAAAAAAATAATACTAGGGGAGACCTTTAAAGAAGAATTAAGTAACAAAAAAGTAAAACCCACAACAAAATAGTCTACCAAAATTTAAATCTTTGGTAGCAAAGGACACCGTAAAGTTAAAAGACATGCAGTTGACACAACCCCCCAAATGAAGTAACAGGTGAGAATGTTAGTGAAATTAGAGGGAGTCCCCTTTGCTGAATCCTCTTATCCAAACTGGTGCTTTGTGCAGTCTGGGTTGTTTGCTTGTTGGGGTAACCCAGACCTTCATGCCTAAGGTGTCAGCCCTTAGTTGGGGTTGTGTTCCTTGCTCTTTAAAAAAGTTTAAAGATACCCCAGTTACCTAGGTTCCAGACACACTCCTCCCTACTACCATTATATACTATAGCCCCAGTCCCTGATGTTTATCAGTTGCAACCCCAATCATTATAGTCACTCCTTTCTTTGCCTGTTGGGCCCCTGACACACACACACACACACACACACACACACACACACACACACACACACACACACACACCACTGACACACACACACACACACACACACCACTGACACACACACACACACAAACCAAACCAACAAACAAAAAAAACAGGTGGAAATCTCAGCTTCCAGTCAAGTAGAGCACCTGCTGTGACTCCTGAAAGAATTGTCTCTACTCCCACCTCCAGGAACTAGGACTGCTAATCACTGAGAGCCCAAGGCTGCACAAATGTAACACAGAAAATATGCAAGTGTATCACTGGGTGTAATAAAAGGGGCCACTCCCACACCTGTTGGCTCTAGACTAGTGTCTGCTGGTGACATGTAGGTTTATGAGTCATTGCTGCAGAGCACATACCACATCCTGGATTGGAGGATTGTGTCCAAATCTCAGTGTTGTCCCTCCAGCCATTTCTTTTACATGTTTTAGCAATTTTTTACTGGTTTCCCTGAGAATTACTATTAATATCTTAATAACAGTTTAGCTTGAATCAATACCAACTTAATTTTAATAGTATCCAAAAACTTGCTTCTATATAACCCCTTTCTTTGTCCCCTCCTGTCTGCTGTTGTTGTACAGATAAGATCTTTTTACATTTGTGCCAACAACACAGATTTATAATTTGTGCTTTATGCTTTGTCTTTTTAATCATGTAGGTGAAAAAAAGCATTAAACAGTAAATACATTTATGCCATCTTTCATATTTACCTCTTTCAGTTATATTTACTGATGCTCTTTTTTTTTTTTTTGTCTTTTTGTGACTGGTAAGGGGATTGCAACCCTTGGCTTGGTGTCGCCTGCACCACTCTCAGCCAGTGAGTGCACCGGCCATTCCTATATAGGATCCCAACCCGCGGCCGGAGCGCCGGTGCGCTCCCAAGCGCTGCACTCTCCCGAGTGCGCCACGGGGCCGGCCCCTGATGCTCTTTTTAATGTCCTTTTCATTTAGTATGAAAGATCCTCTTTATATTTCTTCAATATTTTTTAGAGATGAAATTCACATAACATGAAATTAGCCATTTTAAAGTGTGCAATTCAATTTCCTTTAGCACATTCTCAATGTTGTGTAACCACCGCCTATATCAACCCAAGAAACACCACATACCGCGTTAAGCAGTCATTCCCATTCTCTCCTTCCCCAGCTCCTGGCCACCACCTATTTGCTTTCTGTCTCTATGGATTTACCTATGCTGGATATTTCATATAATGTAACTGTATAGTATGTGATCTTTTGTGTCTGACTTCTTTTATTTAGCATAATGTTTTTAAGGCTCATATACATTGCAGCATTTATGAGTACTTCATTCCTTTGTATGGCTGAATAATATTTCATTGTGTGTATATACACCATAATTTGTTTATTCATCTGCTGATGAACATTTGTGTTGTTTCCACCTTTTGGTTATTGTAAATAATGCTGCTGTAAACATTTGTATGCAAGTTTTGGTTTAAACACCTGTCGTCAATTATGTTTAATTTTTCAAGGAACTGCCTACCTACATTTCTAGTGGCTAGACCATTTTACACTCCCAACAGCCATGTATGAGGGCTCCAATTTCTACACATCCTCACTAATACTTGTTAGTTTCTTTTTTGTTTGTTCGTTTTATTCCAGCCATCCCAGTGGTGTGAAGTGGTATCTCATTGTGGTTTTGATTCATTTTTCTAATGACTATTGATGTTGAACATCTTTTCATGTGCTTTTTGGCCATTTGTATATTATTTTGGGAGAAGTGTTTAAATCCTTTCTCAATTCTTAAATAGGATTGTCTTTTTGATGTTGAGTTGTATGAGTTATTTATATTCTGGATATCAAACATTTACCAGATATATAATTTTCAAATATTTTCTTCCATTCTGTAAGTTGTCTTTTCACTTTCTTAATAATGTCCTTTGATGCATGAAAGTTTTTAATTTTGATGAAGTCCAATACTTTTATTTTGTCTTCTGTTTCTCATGTTTTTGGTGCTGTAACTAAGAATACATTGATGAATCCAAGATTCCAAAGATTTCTTCTAAGAGTTTATAGTTTGGGCTCTTATATTCAAGTCTATGATACATTTTGAGTTAAGAGTGGAGTTGGACCTCTCTACATCACACCATATACCCGCATGATGTAGAGGTCCAACTCCACTCTTTTGTGTGCAGATATTCAGTTGTCCAGCACCATTTGTTGAAGACTGTTTTTCCTTTTTTATGGCTAGGCACACTGTCAAAAATAAATTGGCCATAGATGTTTATTTATGAAATCTCCATTCTATTCTGTTGGTCCATATGTTTATCTTTACCAGTAGCACACTTTTTAAAATCTCTGTAGCTTTGTAGTAAATTTGGAAACTGGAAAGTCTGAGTCCTCAAAATTTGTTTATTTGTTTAGGTCTTCTTGAATTTCTTTCATAAGTATTTTATAGTTTTCAGTGTAAAAGTTTTTCTCTTCCTTGGTTAAATTTATTTCTAGATATTTTATTCTTGTGAATGTTTTTGTAAATCAAAATGTTTTCTTAATTTCCCTTTTGATTGCTCATTACTAGCACTTAGAAATATGACTTATTTGTGTTGATGTTGTATCTTGCAACTTTGTTGAATTGTTTTATTAGTTCTAATAGATTTGGGGGAATTCTCTAGGATTTTATATATAGAAATTGTGTTATCTGAAAACAAGGGTTGTTTTACTTCTTACTTTCCAATTTGGAAAAAAGCCTTTATTTATTTATTTACTTTTCCTAATTCCTCTGGCTAGAAATTCCAGTACAATGTTAAAAACAATTGATAAAAGCAGGTATCCTTGTTATGTTCCATATCTTAGGGGGAAACACTTTCAGCCTCCCACCACCAAGTATGATGTTAACTGTGGGTTTTTCATAAATGCCCTTTATCAACTTTAGGTTGTCCCTGTATTCCTAGCTAGTGTGTTTTTATAGGGAAAGGTATGGGATTTTGTTTGATCCTTTTTTAAAAACATCAGTTGGGATGACCATATCTTTTATTTCCCCTTTTATTCTATTTATGCGGTATATGAGGGTACTTCCGAAAGGTCATGGGAAGATTCATATTATCTTTTAATTCTATTTTTCCATGAACGTTTTGAAGCACCCTTGTATTATACTGATTGATTTTGTGTTGCGTTCCTTAGTTAGTTTTTGTAGTTTATGTGTTTCTAGGAATTTGTACATTTCATTTGAGTTATCTAATTTATTGCTGTACAGTTATTCATAGTGTTCTTGTATAATCCTTTCTATTTCTGTAATGTAGGATCATGACCCCACTTTCATTTCTGATTTTAATAATTTGAGTTTCTCTTTTTCTTAGTCAATCTAGCGAAAGGTTTACCAATTTTGTTCATCTGCTCAGAGAACCAACCTTTAGTTTCGTGGATTTTTTCTATTTTTCTATTCCTATTCCGTGTATCTCTACTTTAATCTCTATTCTTTCTTTCTGCTGGCTTTTGGCTTAGTATGCTCTTCTTTTTCTAGTTCTTTAAGGTATAAAATTTAATTACTCTTTTGAGATCTTCTTTTTCAATGTAGGCATTTGCAGGTTTAAATTTCCTCTGATCACTGTTTCTGCTGCATCCTATAAGTTTTAGTATGTTGTTTTTCCTTTTCATTTGCCTCAAAGTATTTTATCATTTCCTTTATGATTAGTATAGCCAGCCTAGTCCTCTTTTGGTTACTCTATAGGCTTTGAGTTACTGTCTAGTATCCTTTCATGTTAACCTAAAGGACTCCTTTTAACATTTCTTGTAGAGTATGTCTAGCAGTGACATACTCCCTCAGCTTTTATTGATCCAATAATGTCCTTGGCTGTTAGTGAATTTTTTATTCAGTAATGATACCTTTCAAATCCAGAATTTATATTTTGTTCTTTTTAATAATTTTCATCTACTGACACTCTCTATTTGTTGAGACATTATTCTCTTGGTTTCTCTTTCCATGTCATAAAAGGCATAAGTGATAAGTGACCAAACACAGACCTAATCTGCAAAGACTGGGAAAGTTTTTTTTCTTTTCTCTTTTAATCTTTTTTGTTTTCTTTTTTCTTTCTTTCTTCCTCCCTCCCTTCTTTCTTTTTCCTTTTTTTTTTCTTTTACAGACATTCAAGGAAATCCCTATCAAAACTCTAGCTGACTACAAATTAACGAAACAAAGACTACAGAAACCACATACAACAAATAACAGACACTTTGCAAATAGAGTTTTAAAAAGTCACTAAACAAACAAACTCCTACAATCCACAGGAAATAAAAACCACAAACCCTGGGGAGAGGGAAGAAGCTGTTTTCCAGCATTATCACATTATGGTATTTAAAATATTCAGTTTTCAACAAAAAGTTACAAAGCATTCAAAGAACAAGAAAGTATGACCCATTCACAGGAGAAATTAGCAGAAATTGTTCCTGAGGAAGCACAGACATTGGACTTACTAGACAAAGACTTTAAGTCAACTCTCTTAAATGTATGACATATGTGTACTCAAGAGCAAAAGGAAACCAAGAGAGAAATGTCTCAATAAATAGAGAAGATCAATAAACACAAATTATGTAAAGGGATCAAAAAGAAATTCCAAAACTGTAAGGTACAAAACTGAAGTAAATTCACTAGAGGGTTCCAACAGCAGATTTAAACAGAAGAATCAGTGAACTTGAAGAGAGGACAAATGAAATGATCAAGTCCGAGGAGCCTGAAATCCTCACACTCATCACATTATATGTATATCTTATGTGCAGTCATGCACTGCATAACAACGTTTTGGCCAACAGCGGACTGCATATATGACAGTGTTCCCATAAGATGGTAATACCATATTTTTACTGTTCCTTTTCTATGTTTAGCTATGTTTATACACACAAATACTTACCATTGTATTAAAATTGCCTACAGTATTCAGTACAGTAACATCCTGTGCAGGTTTGTAGCTCAGAAGCCATAGGCTGTGCCATGTAGCCTGGTAGTAGGTTGGACCATCTAGGTTTATATACGAACACTCTGCGATGTTCACACAATGACAACAGTGTCTAACAACTCATTTCTTAGAATGTGTCTCTGTTGTTAAGTGACACATGACTGTATGTGTCTATACCATCCTTCTTGCACATACGTGTTTCTGTTGCGGATGATTGGGATCTAGTGAAGCAGGATCTCATATCTGAGATGCAAAAGTAACGACTCACACTAGGAGTGTTGAGTGTCCACAAGGCCATTTATTAGCCCAGAAGCTCCAATTGTTGCCTGTTTCTGGAAATAACAACCACCACAGCAACTGTATAATGAGTGCCTATGATATGTTAGATGTTGTGCTAACAGATCTATGTGTGATACGACAGGAAGACATCACAACAGTCTTTTGAGTTAATATATTCCCATTTTATAGCTGGAAAATCTAAGCAACTTAAGGTATATAAATGTTAGGCAACTTGCCTAATATGAAACAACAGTACCTGGCAGGATTTGATTTGGAATCTAGATCTATTTGCCTGCAGAGCCTAAACAAGTCATAAAGACATGCAACTTAATTCCAAGGCCTTTCAAGAAGTGTGTTCCCTTTGCTCTGTAAGTCAGCCAGCATATCTATCATGAGAGGCTGCTAAGAATATATCATATTTGAATGTCAAGTATCTTTAAATGTGAGGGTGGGAGATAAGTCATGGCTAAGTAGGAACATACATCCAATCCCCTAAAGTCACGCTGGTATGCATGCTAATTGCTAGGTCTTTTCTCTAGGGTGCTTCAAACACATTTCAAAGTAGAAGCATGGAGTTTTAGCATTGAAGAACTTAAAGTCAGAAGGGCCATTGGAGATTATCTAGTCCAGCTCTCACATTATAGCTTTGGAAAAAACTGATGTCCATGAATGGAAATGGATTTGCCTAGAGATCGTAGGATATTCGTAGAAGAATTAGGAATACAACCTGGGCTTTATTACACAGTGGTAAAAATAGTAATGAAAACAAAAATAATTACAATAAGAGCTACTACCATTTGGGGGGTATCTGCAATATGCCCTGTATATATATTATCTTACTTAATCCTTAAAATAATTTTTTAATATAGATATTATTATCTCCATCTTGAGTAAAAGAAAAGAGTTTCTAATCCCAGGATCACACAGGTAATACATGACAAAACCTAGATTTGAATTGAGTTCTCTTATAGAGTCAATATTCTATGCATTTGCCACTATTGTGTTACTTTCATCTTAAATTTAGCATCAACTTTTATTTATTCGTGCTATCAAAACTATACAAAAATAATTGAAATTTCTATTGATGAGAAAAAACAGGATTAAAGCAAGTACAATATGTATTTCATGATCAATATCAGAAATCTCTAAAATAGCTAAGCTTGTTCTTGTCTCAAGGAAAGTTTGTAAGAAAACAATGTATACACTGTATTTTACCACCTCGAGTTGTAAAGAAATGGATCATTTGGAAAAAATCCATGTCTTATTCTCTCTATTGTAGGAAATTGTTGATTCTATTGTAGACATTCCACATTCCCTTTGTGTCTTCAATTGTACAGTCTTTTTTCTTTTTTGGCTTGTCCTAGAAGTTGCTTATATTGCTTTCTTGGGTCACATAGAGATAACAGGAGACTTAGATGTGTTCTGTAATGAAACTTTTAGATGAACTCTTCACCCACAGAGGCATCGGTCACCAGAACTGCACTCGAGGAAAACAACCCGTTGTCTTGTGAAGCTTTACCAAAAATTTCTTCAGGGCTGCGTTTTCTCTATCGATCTCCCTGAGCTGGATATTTAAAACCTTCTGGAGTTTTTGAATGTGAAGCCTGGTCCTCTTTTCCTCTCCGAGGTTATACACAAGGGCCTTCCGCAGGTACATGGGGTCTGCTCTGAAGGTGCCCTTCTTCATTACATAGCCCATTCCAGCCATGTTCAGTCTTTGGCTGAGGAGGTTCAAGACAGGACAGTGGGACTGCCTGTAAATGTCTCTGAAAATTGATTTTCTTGTGCTATGGAATATTAGAACCACAGCACCATGGGAACAGAGTCTCACAGAATCTTGGAGTTGAATGTCATCAGATATCCAATTAGCCCAAATCCTTATATTTACTGATCAGAAGAAGGTTGCAAACTTGCAGATATTTTTAGTGTAGGAATAGAGATGAGTGTATTGATAAATCAGAACGGCTGTCAGGATGTCCACTGCCATCTCGTGCTTCACCTCAGGTTGAATGGTAAGTGCTTTTGGATGCTCATAAGCAGGACCAGAATGCTTATGGAGAGAAAAAATTAGAAAGTTGATTCAATCATTTGGCTTAGTTTTAGAAGCTATTCCCCCCCCCCCAAAATTAAAGAGAGAACAGAACTGCGGTTTTTAGAGGTAAGATGGGGGAGGGGAAGAGAGAGGGGGCTGGCAGGAAGCTAGTTAAGGGTCACAATGATTGACGATGTTTTGTAAACATGAGCATACTAATTATCCTAATTTGATCACCACATAGTGTGCACATGTATTGATAGTTGATTCTGTACTCTACAAATATAAATAATCAATAAAAAATAAAATAAAAAACCATTCATCCCTTTATGTATTCACTTGAAGTTGCTAAATAATTGCAAATGTGTCATTTGTGTAGGTTTAGGGTTAGACTAAAATTAGATGAGAACTTTTTCTTGAAGTATCTGGTATTCATATAAGAAAGCTCAGGAAACAGGAAAATAAACATGTATCTATTAATTTGCACAAAAATGAAACAAGAACTATAAACTAAAAACTGATGAGATTATGAGAGATGAAAAGAGACAAGGTGGTGGGATGGGATGCTTCTTTGAGTATACCTTTTAATTGTTCTTACATATAGAAATATGCTCATTTTTCATGTGCTCAAAAATAATTAAATTCAACAAGGGTTGGGGGAAGTGGCACCTAAACTACTTTATGTGTATTCTAGAATCAAGCAAAGAAGTAAATATTGTGGATAATGAGAGCCAGGTTCTCTTTGTTGGAGAAAGAGCTACACATAAAGAAAGGAGGAGGCTATAATGTGGTGCTGGGTTGGACTGGTAGATACCGCTCTGAATTTATGTTTCTATGACTCTATGAATCTGTGGTTCTATGAATCAGCATGAATTCTTGTGAAGAAATGGCTCACTGGAAACTCTGGCCTTCAAAGATGCCGTAGAGACTTGGGACACTGACTCTCCCCAACGTGGACTGAGTCTCGTTTATTCCCGGCTTCAAAATTCTTTCTGGAAAATGCAGGAGACAGGTTTCATGTCCTGCTCTCTGAGTTTTATCTATGATTTTCACTTAAGCCTAGATTCTACTATTTTATCTCTTTTAAGCTCATTATGGGCAGACACAGGTATAATTCTTCCAGTCCTCTATAACCAGGAGCAGAAAACTTGAGCAACGTGGAATGTTCCTAATATATAGGAAGGCACATTTTTCTTCTGACAGGAGAAATTTACTGATTTTCAGCTTTGAACTTTGGCCTTTGGAAACCATCAAAAGATTTAGCGACGACTTATTCATATTGTTACTAACTACTCATGAATATAATAGCTGATGGCCCTGTCAGACCATGCTCAGGAGATGACTCTGGCCCACACACCTGGAAGTGAGGTCCAAAGGGGCCTTTACAGACAGGACACACTGGCAGAGATGATCAGGTTAGCAGGAAGTATGGAAATAAATGTTTGGGCAGAGAAGATCTGGGTAAGACAAGATAATGTCTTAAATCACTCAAGTGCTGTCCTGTGGGAAAGGGAGCCGACAGTGTATCCTGACAGCAGAGCCAGGATCAGTGAGTGGAAACTGCAGATCATAGCTCAGGGGATGAGGGATGTTCCCAGCCTCTAGAGGTGTCCACTAATAAAATAACATCCTTGTCACTCGAGGTGTCAAGCTGAAACAGAAGGGTCTTCAGAAAGTGTGTGCAAAGCAAGAAATCCATGGCATTCTGCAATATGTCATCACTAAGGTCTCTTCTAGATCAGAAATGATGATGAAGATCACTACTTCATCATTTACAACAACCCAGTGGCAGGAAAGGATTTCTTTTCACATTTTACATGTGAGGAAATTGAGGCTCAGAGAATGGGACAACTCCATCCAAAACTGAGCTAGGAAGTGTTGATATGAGGGCTGCCAAGCCCACAGCACCTTATGACTCTCTCCAAACCTCTACACTGAGAGACGACTTACAGTAGCCTGAGGCCGTGTCCTAGGATGACCCCAGCACACCCGCATCCCCATTAAAATACCTGCTGAGAAAGCTCAAGGCTGCCAGGAGAATTGGCTGTTCTAGCCAAAACCTGATATAGGCCCCTGACCTCTTCCTCAGAGCATTTACTAAAAAGGCTAAAAAGTAAAGGTACATATTTACAATTGTGAACATGTATCTCCCACACCTCAGGGGTGTCTTTCTTAAGGATCTGAGAGCCATTCCTTTGAAGCGTAATCATTAGGAGTAACAAAGCCTCTGTCTCCCAGTCTCTATGGAAGGACAGGCTCCCAACTCCAATAACTGACAGCTGGCAGACACGGCTGTCCTGATGACCCTTTGTAATTTTTCGCTTCCCTGACTTGACTGAGCTCCACTCACCCCCTCCTGACTCCCTCATCCTCCCTTTGAAATGCCTCATCCCTCCCTACTGTCAGTGGTTACTGAATAAAATCTGTTTTCACCTCCTTGACTAATGTCCTCTGTGTTTGTCCTTGACAGGTATAATTGAAGCCTTGTTTCTCCACCATTTAACCCTACATGGCTCCTGCAGTCACTATCCTGCCTCACCTAAAAAGACAGGATTCTTTAGATCCCACATTCCATCAGTGAAGCAACTTTTGGGTGTGTAGCAGAATCCGCTTGTCCTAGAAGGGGTCTGTCCAGACCTTGGGGTTCCTCACCCTTTCCCTGCCCAAACCCAGCTCAGCTACAGGATTGCTCTATTTTGTGACACTGGGAGGGGCTGGGATCTGAGCTGAGCAGAGCCACAGCCTGGACCCGCGATCTCCTTTAGCTTCAGGCTAGTCCATGTGGTGTGGGCCCAGGCTTTGACCTGGTTAAAAACCCTCCACATGGTTACAGCTGGGTTAGTCAGACCACATTGCCAGGACCTCAGGGTTTTTGTGCCGGCTCTTTTCCAACAGAGTACAGGGAAACAGCTGGGTAGGAGAAGAAAACTCTCTTGGTCAGGGGTGTGTATGTTGTGAGATTTGGAACTGAAGGTGACCATGAGACCATTAACTTCATCAGGGCTTCACAAAAAATTTTGAGGATGGCACTGGACTTCCACAGAGCATGAACCTGGAGGTCTAACACAATCTTTTCTAGTTCTTATTGGGCAGAGATAGTCTAGCTGACATACAAGGTTACATATTGAACAATAACACCAATTTAAATAGTATTTTAAATGTTGTAACAGACAAGAAGGGTCTAAGATCATTATGGACTTATTTTAAGCCCTTTCCTCTGTCTGGAGCAAGTAGAACTGGGGTGGAGACTTTGTCAACAGAAGACAGTCACTGGGGGGACCAAAGATAGATTGAACCTTGAGGAGTATCAGTCATGGCACCTCGGGCAGTTTCACCAATACTATATTGTCCACATGCAGTGGCAGTAGAGAAACAGAAATGAGAGATCCCACAGCAGAGAAGGTGCAGAAAAGGGCGGAATGAGGTGGAGGGAGTGAGGCAAGGCAGGAGGATCAGGGCTAAGGTCAAGAATCATACACAAGTGCCACGGAAACCCTTTCAGTTGGTCCCAGCATGTGAATCAGGGCAGACACAGCAGTTTAAGGGGACCCAACTAGCCTGGACTCAACAGTCTTTTCCTCAGGTCATCATCAGTGTGGAAAACAGATGAGGTCTCCTCCTTTGGAAATATCCTCCACAGACCTAACATAGATGTGAATTATGTCCTTGGGTTGGCTCCTCCCAGACACCCTGACTGCTGCCCAGCTTTGGAGGACGTTTGGACAGTGGCCATGGCCTGGGAAGATCTGGGCTGCTCTCCCACAGGCCACAGAAATCTAACGTTAGCTGGTTTTCACCTGCATCCAGTTTTCCTGTGATCAGTGTCTCCTGACCAGGACCTGCTCTCTTCCTGTAAGCCCCCAGAAGGAACATGGGCCATGGAAAAAAATGCATCTGACACTGTATCTCAGGATCTGCCCACTCACTCCCAGATTCCAGCATCAGACATTCCCTGCCTCCTCCTCTCCACTGTCTTGCCCAAACTGATCCTCCTGTCCCTCCTTTCCTGCCATCTTTAATACTGCAGTCTGGCCAAGGGACATCTCTACCCATGAGTCCCATTCCTTACCATGGCAGACAGGGCAAACTCTCTCAAACCTACTCTTTCTAGATTTACCCTCAGCCACTGCGCCCTGCCCCTTTTGGGACACATGGGGACGCTGTTCCACAGTGAGCTTCTTGCTCTTGTCTGATGCGCCATGATTTATCCCACCTCAGGCCTCTGCACACTCTCTTTATTTAGCCTTTAAATTCCTCGTTATCTCTGCAAAGCTTTCTCTGGCTTCCTCAGGACTTTGGCAGCTCCCTCCCCCATGTACCTAAAGCAAATGCCCATGCCTCTATTGTAGGATTGCATTTATGCTGTGATTTGTAGCACACTACTGGATTTGTAACTCCTGGAGGTCAGAAGGGTTTTGTTTTGTTTTTACCCCTTATCCCTATGACATAGCATAGGACCTGGTACCTGTGCTCAATAAGTGTTTGATGAATGAATAAATAATGAATAAACAAGTAGGTACACATCAGGGCATGCTGCACAGCTGGGAACAAGTGTGACTATATGGACTCATAAGGGCACTCTCTGGCATACACATACACATATAGACACTGGGACATATGCAAGCAGCCACAGAGATAAAACTGGCACAAGAGGAATCATGAAAGTATTCCTGCACAAATGGAACTTACCCATGCACAGACATCCACAAACCAGGACACATACAAACATGTGGTACATAGACAGACTCTAGAGCAGGGCCATCTAGCAGGGCTTTCTGGAATGATGCAAATGTTCCATACTGTGCTGTCCAGTATAGTAGCCACTAGCCACGCATGGCTACTGAGCCCTTGAAATGTGGCTATTGTGACTGAGGAGCTGAATTTTAAATTTTGTTTAATTGTAATTAAATTTAATTTTAGGCAGCCACATGCAGCTGGTTGTCATACACCCCAGTGACTCAGAGCTACAGATTATGGAGGTAAAGTCAAGCTTATAGAGAATGGGAAAAGAAAGGCAGAGTTGATACAAAGCTTCAAGAGTCAACATGGGGTTTGGTGAGAAGGGGCATCAGAAGTTTGTGTGTGTGAGCTCAGCTCATGCTTGGGTACAGAGGGTGCTGCTATGTCAGACAGACAATGGAGCCTGAGTATAATCACTCTCTTACTTGTAGATGGCCATCTTCTCCCTGTGTCATCACATGGCCTCTCCTCTGTGTGTGCACATCCCTGGTGTCTCTTTCTTTGCATGTCCAATTTTCTTCTTCTTATAAGGACACCAGTCAGACTGGATCAGGGCCCACCCTAAGAGCCTCATTGTAACTTAAGCACCCCTTTAAAGACACTGTCTCAAAATACATCACGTTCTAAAGTACTAGAGTAAGGGCTTCAACATATGAATTTTGGGAGAGACACAATTCACTGCATAACAGCTGGATATCTCACATGACAGCTGATGCATTCCAGTACCACATCCTAGTTCTGGGCTGGACAGCTAGGCTAAAAGCTTCTAAACAGCAGAGTGAACTCTCTAGTCTCTTAGTTCTTTGGAAATAAAGACTCAACAGTAACAGGGACCTACTTCAAACACAGTGTTGAGTCTCTCCCATGTGACATTTTTAATTATGTGGGGCAGGAAGCTGAAAAGCAGCCTTCACTCTCAGAAGGGCTAGATCTTCCAGTCTTTCAAAGAGATTGATGATGGGAAAGAAGGCCATGCTCTCAATCAAAGCCTAAGAGAATAATCCCCAAGAAAAGGGGATCAACTAAAGAAGGATTAGGTCTTATTTACGGCCATCCAGTTCCACTCAAAAATATATAGCAAATGAAATGAGATATCTCCCATGATAGAAGATATCATTGTGGAAGATTCCATGATGGAAGACCTCAAGAATATCTATCTGTGTCTATTTCCGTCTATATACATCTTTGATGCATGTCATCCAACTTAAAAGAAAACATTACTAGGTATACAATAAGGCAAGACAATATGCCTGACGACAAACAGAAGAATGAGTAACACAAGCAGACACACAAGCAATCAATATGCTGAATGGAGGTACAAGTAAGCGCTTTAACTATGATCTGTATGTTAAATAAAATAGAGGAAAAGGTGGACAAAATATTTGAAAGGACAGAGAATTTCAACAGTGAATTGAATTGTATTAAAATAATGAAATGGATATTCTAGTTGTAAAACTTAACAGTATACAAATTAAGAAATCAGTGGGTTAGCATAACCACACTTTGGAGACAGTAGGCCCCAGGATTAATAAATTGGAAAATAGGACAAGAGAAAATACCCACAGTGAGGTACAGCATGAGAAGGCTGGAGGAAGAACAGGACAGAGCTTCAGAGGCATGTGGGAGCATCTCAAATGGCTTTCAGAAGAAAAGCAGACAAAAACTGGGAAAGAAACAACATTCAAAAAAGTAACAGCCAAGAGTTTTTCAAAACTGATGAATGGCCTCAACCTAAAGAGTCAATAAGTATAATGAGAAGCACACAAGATTAATATGCATGTATTTATAGAACCAATAAAAATGTAATATTTAAAATATTTAAAAACTATCATTCACTTGCAGGCTGCAAAGGAAAACAAAGTAAAAACAGGTAGCTAACTGGACTTGGCTCAGAGGCTATGGTTTGTCAACACTTACACTACACTAGAGTCTGCTCTAGTTAAAAGCAAGCCTGAAAAGGATCAAACTGTTTACAAGTAACTAATCACATCCCAGAAAGAAGATAAAGAGCATTAATGTTAATACAAAAATATCCAGCATCAAACAGGCTAAAATTCAAAATGTCTGGCATCTAATAAAAGATTATCAGGCACACAGATAATCAGGAAAATAGGAACCAAAATGAAGAGAAATATAAATCAATTGAAAATAACTGAGGAATTACACATATGATAGATTTAGTAAACAAGGACATTAAAATAGTTATTACAACTATATTCCATGTGTTCAAGAAGTTAGAGAAAATGTCGAACATTTTAAGTAGAGATATCTAAAATATAAAAAATACCCAAATTGAATTTCTAGAGATAAGTTTACAAGGTCTAAAAGGATAAAATATATAGAATGGGATTAAAAGCAAATTAGACACACAGAACACATGAACTTCAGGATATAACAATAGAAACCATCCAAAGTGAAACAAAAACAAGAGACTAAAATAAAGAACAGATCATAAGTGACCTGTGGGAAAACTTCAAGTGACCTAGTACAAACAATTGTAGTTACTGAAGAGGAGGCGAGAGGGAGAGAAAAAGTATTTGAAGAAATAATGGCCAAAAGTTTTTCAAATTTGATAAAAGCCACAGATCCACGGAACTCAATGAGCCTGGAGCACAGGAAACAAGAAGAAAACTAAACCAAAGCATTTCATAATCAAATTGTTCAAAACTAGTAATAAAACAGCCAGAGGAACAGGATACATTACATATAGCGAAACAATGGTAAGAATGACAGAAGATTTCTCCTAAGAAACAAATCAAGCTACAAAACACTGGAGTACTTATAAAACTGAAATTAAGAACAAAACAAACTGTCAACCTAGAATTATATCCCCAACAAAAATAATTTTTGAAATCAAAGTCCACAATGAAGGTTTTTCAAATAAGGAAAACCTAAGCGAATTAACCACCAGCACATGCGCACCAGCACATCTGCCCTATAAGCAATGTTAAAGGAAGTCCTTCAGGCAAAGGGAAAAAGATGCCATATGAAAACCTGGATTTTCACAAAGGAATAAAGAACACTAAAAATAGTAAACATGTGAGTAAATGTAAGTGATATATTTTTTCTGACTTTAAAATTCTCTTTGGGGGGTTTCAAGATGGCGGCGGCTGCGGCGGCTGGCGCGGAGTAGCTGAGGTGGAAAAGGTGGCCACTGGGCCTCAGGCAGCCGGGAAACTTGTGGACCTTCCTCTGGCCATCTCTTAAGGGAGGACTGCTGCTGCTGGCCGGTCGTGGGGGCTCAACGCCACTTTGCCCCCGGCAGGAGAGGCTGCCTCATTTACAGGCAACAGCTTTGAAGTGTGGAGCAGGAAAAGAACTGATTCTTAGCTGCAAAAGCGAGTCTTGAAACAGGGAACACGGCGCCAGGGCTGCTGTGGATGCAGCCAGGATCCCGGAGGCTGGGGCCGCACTGAAGGCGGCCAGCTGCCCTATTCAGGATTCGAGGTTTCAGGCCGGCATTAAAGAAGATTCCTGGGAGCGCCCGAGCGGCGCCGCGACTGAACAGCCCGAGGCGGCAGCGCCGAGAACACGGAAGGCAACAAACCAGAGACAGAGCGAGCGCCCGACCTGGCACAGCACTGTGAGTGATCCCTGGCCCACGCGGCTCCCGCCTGCACCACCAGGCCACTCACTGCCCCGGTGCTGCCTCCATTTTCCCAGGTGCGGGCAGCTCCGCCCTGCTCGGCCATCACTGAGCCCATTTGCTTGGCCTGGCGCGGGGCTTTCCGGACCCTGCGGGCCGGCCTCCTCTCCCACTCCCTCCGCGGTTCTCTGGCGGGGCTGGGGGTGTGGGGCGTCCCGACCAGTGTTGGGAGGGCTAGAAAGTACGGGCGGGCCGACTGTCACTCCACCACACCCTGGACTCCGGCCCGGTAAACTTCCTGTTACTGGGAGGCAGATAACATCTCTGCGACCACCAGTTTGGAAAAAAGCCTAACGAATTTCTGGTTGGGAATAGTGTGGTAGGAGAGTTCCCAGGTCCGCTTGAACCTGCCGGAGAGCAGGCTGCAGGCGGGCACTAGACTCGGTTTATACCGGGGGGATACAAAGGTGAACAAGACCCGAGAAAGATCTACACAGTGCTACAAAGGCACCCAGAGAGACCGGTTGTCTGTGCCTAGCAGAAACCTGATAGACTTCCTGGGCGAGGCGGTGCTGAGCAGGGTCTTGAAGGCCCAGCTGATAGACGAGGGGTGCAGAAGACACGCCCCAGCCCAGCACAGTGTGCACAGAGGGGGGAGACTCGACAGAAACCACACACTCGGTGGGGTCGCCACTGCACGATCTAACAGCCTGGGCCAGAGCACACGGAACGGGGAGAAGTCCTGTACAGAAAGTGAAAGCTCAACAGAGATCACACACCCTGTGGTACGTGATCCACCAGCCCAGCAGAGTACAAGCTGACCAGAAAGGTGGATCCCCGGAGAAGCCCAAGACCCGAGGCAACCACACACACAAGACACTAGAGGCCAACTGAGCAGTCACGGCGGGAGCCATACCAAATTAGCAGCCACAGCAACATCCTAGTTAGTCATTAGTCTCAAACCGGTGGACTGTGAAACCCCCTGCCACAATGAATAAACACCAAAAAAAAGACACCAGAAATACAAAAAATCAAGAAAGTACACCACCAAAAGTTAATAAATCTCATACTCTAGATCCTATAGAACAAGAAGCCCTTGAAATATCTGACAAGGAATTTCGAGTGATAATTCTAAGGAAACTGAATGAGATACAAGAAAACTCAGCTAGACATCATGATGAAATGAGGAAAAGTATACAGGATCTGAAAGAGGAAATATACAAGGAAATCAATGTCCTGAAAAAAAATGTAGCAGAACTTGCTGAACTGAAGAAATTATTCAGCGAAATAAAAAACACAACGGAGAGTTTAACCAGCAGGCTTGTCGAAGTTGAAGAGAGAACCTCTGAACTTGAAGATGGGCTGTTTGAAATAACACAAGCAGACAAAAAGAAAGAAAAAAGAATCAAGGACATGGAAGAAAATCTGAGAGAGATATCAGACAACCTCAAGCGCTCAAATATCCGAGTCATGGGTATTCCAGAAGGGGAGGAAAATGGAGATTCCATTGAAAACATATTCAACAAAATAGTGGCAGAAAACTTCCCAGGTATAGGAAAAATCACAAATCTTCAGATCCAGGAAGCTCAACGATCTCCAAACGTATTCAACCCAAAAAGGCCTTCTCCAAGACATGTCATAGTCAAATTGGCAAAACTCAGAGACAAAGAGAGAATCTTAAAAGCTGCAAGAGAGAAGCGTCAAATCACCTATAAGGGAGCCCCAATCAGGTTAACATCAGACTTCTCATCACAAACCCTAAAAGCTAGAAAGGAATGGGATGATATTTTCAAAATACTAAAAGACAAAGATTGCCAGCCAAGAATACTCTACCCTGCAAGGCTATCCTTCCGAAATGAGGGGCAAATAGTATATTTCTCAGACAAACAAAAACTGCGGGAGTTCACTACCACAAGACCACCCTTACAAGAAATCCTCAAGGGAGTACTGGGTTTGGTTCCCGAAAAATAACTACCACTGCCATAAAAACCTAAGAAAAATCTAAACCCGCTAGTACAATAAAAATGGCATTCATGAAGAGAAAACAAGCTAACAAAAACACTATCTACAACCTAAGGAACCAACAAACAAAGAAACCAAACAGTAAATCAGAAAGCAAGGAACAAAAGACACCTAAGACAACCAAACAACCAACAAAATGCTAGGAATAAATCAACACCTTTCAATAACAACTCTTAATGTTAAAGGCTTAAATTCCCCAATTAAAAGACACAGACTGGCTGACTGGATCAAAAAGCAGGACCCAACTATATGCTGCCTACAAGAGACCCACCTCACCCATAAAGATTCACACAGACTAAGAGTGAAAGGATGGAAAAAGATTTACCATGCAAACAGAAAAGAAAAACGAGCAGGAGTGGCTATTCTTATATCTGACAAAATAGACTTTAAACTAAAAACCATAAAAAGAGACAATGAGGGACACTACTTAATGATAAAAGGACTGATCCATCAAGAAGACATAACAATCATAAATATGTACGCACCCAATGTTGGAGCAGCCAGATTTATAAAACAAACTCTATTAGACCTAAAGAAAGAAATAGACACTAATACCATAATAGCAGGGGACCTGAACACTCCACTGTCAATATTAGACAGATCATCTAGGCAAAGAATCAGTAGAGAAACACAAGATCTAAACAAGACTCTAGACCAATTGGAATTGGCAGATATCTACAGAACATTCCACCCAACAACCTCAGAATATTCATTCTTCTCATCAGCACATGGATCATTCTCCAGGATAGATCACATATTAGGTCACAAATCAAGTCTCAATAAATTCAAAAAAATTGGAATTATCCCATGTATCTTCTCAGACCACAATGGATTAAAACTAGAAATTAATAACAAACAAAACTCTGGAAACTATGCAAACACATGGAAATTAAACAGCATTCTACTTAATGACATATGGGTCCAAGAAGAAATCAAGCAGGAAATCAAAAAGTTTATTGAAACTAATGAAAACAATGATACATCATACCAAAACCTGTGGGATACTGCAAAAGCAGTATTGAGGGGAAAATTTATTGCATTAAATGCTCACTTCAGAAGAATGGAAAGATGGCAAGTGAACAACCTAACACTTCACCTTAAAGAACTAGAAAAACAAGAACAATCCAATCCTAAAGTTAGCAGACGGAAAGAAATCATTAAGATCAGAGCAAAACTGAATGAAATTGAAAACCAAAAAACAATTCAAAAGATCAACGAATCAAAAAGTTGGTTTTTTGAAAAGATAAATAAAATTGACAAACCATTAGCATGGCTAACAAAAAAAAGAAGAGAGAAGACTCAAATAACAAAAATTAGAAATGAAAAAGGCGATATTACAACTGATTCATCTGAAATACAAGGAATCATTCGAGACTACTATAAACAACTATACGCCAACAAATTTGAAAATCTGGAGGAAATGGATAAATTTCTGGACACACACAAGCTCCCAAAACTGAACCGTGAAGACGTAGAAAATTTGAACAGACCAATAACAATAAAGGAGATTGAAGCTGTTATCAGAAGGCTCCCAACAAAGAAAAGCCCAGGACCAGATGGATTCACAGCAGAATTTTACCAAACATTCAAAGAGGAATTGACACCGATTCTTTACAAACTATTCCAAAAGATTGAAACGGACGCAAATCTCCCAAACTCATTCTATGAAGCAAACATCATCCTGATACCAAAACCAGGTAAAGATATAACCAAAAAAGAAAACTACAGGCCGATATCCTTGATGAATATAGATGCAAAAATCCTCACTAAAATACTAGCAAACAGAATACAGCAACACATACGAAAAATTATTCATCATGATCAAGTGGGATTCATCCCAGGGATGCAAGGTTGGTTCAACATACGCAAATCAATAAATGTGATACACCATATTAATAAACTCAAACACCAGGACCATATGATCATCTCTATAGATGCTGAAAAAGCATTTGATAAAGTTCAGCACTCATTCATGACAAAGACCCTCTATAAGTTAGGTATAGAGGGAAAGTATCTCAACATAATTAAAGCCATATATGACAAACCCACTGCCAATATCATCCTGAATGGGGAAAAGCTGAAAGCTTTTCCTTTAAGAACAGGCACTAGGCAAGGATGCCCACTCTCACCACTCCTATTCAACATAGTGTTGGAAGTACTAGCCAGAGCAATCAGAGAAGAGAAGGAAATAAAGGGCATCCAGATTGGAAAAGATGAAGTCAAACTGTCCCTGTTTGCAGATGACATGATCCTATATATCGAACAGCCTAAAACCTCTACAAAAAAACTGTTGGAATTGATAAATGATTTCAGCACAGTAGCAGGATACAAAATCAACACACAAAAATCAGTAGCATTTATTTTCTCCAATAGTGAACATGCAGAAGGAGAAATCAAGAAAGCCTGCCCATTTACAATAGCCACCAAAAAAATAAAATACTTAGGAATTGAGTTAACCAAGGAGGTGAAAAATCTCTATAATGAGAACTACAAACCACTGCTGAGAGAAATTAGAGAGGATACAAGAAGATGGAAAGATATTCCATGCTCTTGGATTGGAAGAATCAACATAGTGAAAATGTCCATACTACCCAAAGTGATATACAAATTCAATGCAATCCCCATCAAAATTCCAAAGACATTTTTCTCAGAAATGGAAAAAACTATTCAGACATTTATATGGAACAATAAAAGACCACGAATAGCCAAAGCAATGCTCAGCAAAAAAAATAAAGCTGGAGGCATAACACTACCTGACTTTAAGCTATACTACAAAGCTATAATAACCAAAACAGTATGGTACTGGCATAAAAACAGACACACTGACCAATGGAATAGAATAGAGAATCCAGAAATCCACCCACACACTTACTGCCATCTGATCTTTGACAAAGGCACCAAGCCTATTCACTGGGGAAGGGACTGCCTCTTCAGCAAGTGGTGTTGGGATAACTGGATATCGATATGCAGGAGAATGAAACTAGATCCATACCTCTCACCGTATACTAAAATCAACTCAAAATGGATTAAGGATTTAAATATACACCCTGAGACAATAAAACTTCTTAAAGAAAACATAGGGGAAACACTTCAGGAAATAGGACTGGGCACAGACTTCATGAATACGACCCCAAAAGCACGGGCAACCAAAGGAAAAATAAACAAATGGGATTATATCAAACTAAAAAGCTTCTGCACAGCAAAAGAAACAATTAAAAGAGTTAAAAGACAACCAACAGAGTGGGAGAAAATATTTGCAAAATATACATCTGACAAAGGATTAATATCCAGAATATATAAGGAACTCAAACAACTTTACAAGAAGAAAACAAGCAACCCAATTAAAAAATGGGCAAAAGAGCTAAGTAGGCATTTCTCTAAGGAAGATATCCAAATGGCCAACAGACATATGAAAAGATGCTCAACATCACTCAGCATCCGGGAAATGCAAATAAAAACCACATTGAGATACCATCTAACCCCAGTTAGGATGGCTAAAATCCAAAAGACTATGAACGATAAATGCTGGCGAGGCTGCGGAGAAAAAGGAACTCTCATACATTGTTGGTGGGACTGCAAAATGGTGCAGCCTCTATGGAAAATGGTATGGAGGTTCCTTAAACAATTGCAAATAGATCTACCATACGACCCAGCCATCCCACTGTTGGGAATATACCCAGAGGAATGGAAATCATCAAGTCGAAGGTATACCTGTTCCCCAATGTTCATCGCAGCACTCTTTACAATAGCCAAGAGTTGGAACCAGCCCAAATGCCCATCATCAGATGAGTGGATACGGAAAATGTGGTACATCTACACAATGGAATACTACTCAGCTATAAAAACGAATGAAATACTGCCATTTGCAACAACATGGATGGACCTTGAGAGAATTATATTAAGTGAAACAAGTCAGGCACAGAAAGAGAAATACCACATGTTCTCACTTATTGGAGGGAGCTAAAAATTAATATATAAATTCACACACACACATACACACACACACACACAAATCGGGGGGGGGGAGGGAAGAAGATATAACAACCACAATTACTTGAAGTTGATACAACAAGCAAACAGAAAGGACATTGTTGGGGGGGAGGGGGGGAGGGAGAAGGGAGGGAGGTTTTGGTGATGGGGAGCATTAATCAGCTACAATGTATATCGACAAAATAAAATTAAAAAAAATAATAATAATAATAATAAAAAATAAAAAAAATAAAAAATAAAATTCTCTTTGGAAGACTTTCTAAGGCAAAGTAATAAGTTAGTATGGGGCTTATGACATCTGTATAAGTGACATGTGTTACAGTAATAACACAAAGGCCAGTAGGATGGAAATGGAAGCTACAAAACACATTTGATAAAAGCAGTGAATTCAGCTTCCACCTTGAAAAGCTAGAAATGGATAAAAACGGGTTAGAGACTTAAACATAAGACCTAAAAGTCTAAAACTCCTAGAAGAAAACATAAAAGCTTCATGACATTAGTCTTGGCAATAATTTCACAGAAATGGCACAAAAAGTACAGGCAACAAAAGCAAAACTGGACAAGTGAGACTATATCAAACCCAGAAGTTTCTGCACAGCAAAGGAAACAAGTGAAAAGGCAACCTACAAAATGGGAGAAAACATTTGCAACAATGTATCTGATAAGGGGCTCATTCCTGAAATATATAAGGAACTTCTACAACTCAGTAACAAGAAAACAAATAACCCGACTAAAATGTGGGCAAAGGACTTGAACAGATCTTTCTCCAAAGAAGACATATAAATGGCCAATAAGTATATGAAATGGTGCTCAAACTCACTAATAGTCATCAGGAAAATGCAAATCAAAACCACAATGAGATATCATCTCACACCTGTTAGGATGGCTAATATCAAAAAACAAAAAATAACAAGTGTTGTTGAGGTTGTGGAGAAATTGGAAACCTTGTAGACTATTGAAGGGAATATAAAACGGTGCAGCTGCTATGGAAAACAGTATGGAAGTTCCACAAAAAATTAAACATAGAACTACCACGTGATCCAGCTATCCCATTTCTGTATGTATCCAACCGAATTGAAAGCAGGATCTCAGCGATATCTGCACGCACATGTTTACTGCAGTGTATTTACATTGTGAAGTGCATCACAGGAACTAAGATTTGAAACAACCCAAATATCCACCAAGATGTGAATGGATAGAGAAAATGTGGTATATACATACCGTGCAATACTACTCAGCCTTAAAAAAGGAAATCCTACCATTTGTGACAATAGAGATGGGCCTGAAAGACATTATGCTGAGTAAAATAGTTAGTCACAGAGGGACAAGTACTGTATGGTTCCACCTATAAGTGGTTTCTAAAACAGGCAAACTTATAGAAGCAGAAGACAGAAT
The DNA here is from genome assembly GCF_027409185.1 of Cynocephalus volans. Classification (NCBI taxonomy): domain Eukaryota; kingdom Metazoa; phylum Chordata; class Mammalia; order Dermoptera; family Cynocephalidae; genus Cynocephalus; species Cynocephalus volans. Next base: position 157,585,178 of record NC_084465.1, read on the forward strand.
GGTGGTTGCTAGTGGATGGCAGAGGGGGAGATGGTGATGGAGTTTGGATGTGTTGTCCCCTCCAAAACTCGTGGAAATTTGATCCCCATTGTGACAGTGTTGGAAACTGATTGAGTCATGGGGGCGAATCCCTTATGAATGGATTAATGCTCTCACTGGAGGAGGGGTAGTGAGTGAGTTCTCGCTCTATTAGTTTCCACAAGAGCTCATTGTTTGAAAGACCCTGGCACCTCCTCTCTCTCTCTCTCTCTCTTTCTTCCTCTCGCCATGTGATCTGCTTGTTCCCACCAGCTACCTGCCACTTTCTGCCATGAGTAGAAGCAGCCTGAGGCCCATGCCAGATGCAGCTGTCCCAGAGTCATAAGCCAAATAAACCTCTGTTCTTTATACGTTACCCAGTTTCAGGTATTTCTGTTATGGCAACAAAAAATGGACTAATGCAGATGGGGAGTTGTTTAAAAGGTATAATGTTACAGTTATACAAGGTAAGTTCTAGAGATCTGCTGTACAACATAGCACCTATAGTTAACAATTATGCACTTAAAATTTTGTTAAGATCTCCTATTAAGTAGTCTTACTACACACATAAAATAGCAATAACAGCAATAAGCAAATAAAAACCAACAAAGGGACGCAAGGGAACTTTTGGAGATGATGGATGTTTATTCATGATTGTGGATGGTATCCTGAGTATATGCATGTAGAGCTAGGGCTGGGTCTGGAGTTCACAGACCCCTCAAGCCCATTGTCTAGACAGAGTCACAAACCCTTCACATGCAGGTCTATGAGATAGGTAACAGGAAAAGGGTCCTTGGAGCCATAGGTGAAGAAAAAATAGTCTTTATTCAGCACACACATGTCTAAGAGCTAGGCAGTCCAAAGAGAAACTGAGCAGCTGCCAGCAAAGTAAACACACTCTATTTTTAGACATGAGCTTTGCCCACCAGCAGTTCAGAGCTGATGCTTCACACACTGAAGAACACATAAGAATAGCAACAAGCTAAAAAGATACATGGGCATGCATGTGCACTAACTCTACCCCCATACAACCTGTTTACAAAGAATGTGCTGCAACACCCCAAGCCAGACCTGAGGCGAGGGGGCCTGACTAAACTATCCATTTTCCCCACAATGCATATGTCCAAACTCATCAAACTGTATACATTAAATATGTGCAGTTTTTTGTATATCAATTATATCTCAGTAAAGGTGTAAAAAAAGAAAAGAAAAGAAATTGAGCTGACACAAACACACAACAACAAATTAGAAAAGGATAAGCAAATTAGACCCAAAATAAGTAGAAGAACAGGAAGGAAACAGATAGTATCAGAAGCCATGAAATAGAAAAGAGAAAAACAATAAAGAAAATTAATTAATTTAAAAGCTGGTTCTTTGACAAGATCAATAAAATCACAGATTCTACAGATATTAAAATGATAAAAAGAGAATATTAATAACAACTTTATGTTAATAAATTCAACAACTTAGACGAAATTGACAAATCCTTGAAAGGTAAACATCACTAAAGGTCATACAAGAAGAAATATGTCTATTAAAAATTAAACTTAGTTAAAAACCTACCCATAAAGAAAACCCCAAACACATATGGCTTCACTGTTAAATGGCACCATATATTTAAGAAGGAAATAATACTGATTATACACAAACTCATCTAGAAAATTGAAGAGGAGACATTTCCCAACTCATTCTATGGAGCCAGTGTCTTATTCCATTTAGGCTTCTATGATAAAATACCTTAGACTGGGTAATTTATAAACAACAGGAACTTCTTGTTCACAGTTCTAGAGGCTGGGCCCCCAAGGAGGGGTCGTCACTGAAACCTGCCCAGCAGAGGCGGCTTCCCATGACCCTCGACAGCGCAGCCGAGACAACACCAACCTGCCCAGGCCCAAGGAGCCTGCCCTCTGGCCAGGTCATCAGGAGTCACGCAAGCTGAGGGCTGCCCATCTCAGCTCCCTTCCCCAGGGCCACAGACTCTCCTCGCCTGGTCTCCGGGGAGCCTGTCCTGTTATGCCTGCGCAGGGCCCGGCAGCCAGGTCCAGTGAGGTCGAGGAGGACCTCCCCAGCCTGGACTTCCTCCTGACCTTGCAGTACAGCCTGCAGCCCTGGGGGCTGTCCCTGAGCCCCGTCCCTGCTCGGCGTCTGGCTCGACCCTCACGTCCTCAAAAGGGGAGGGGCGACCCATTGGTCTCTGGGAGGAGGAAGAAGCAGCACTGCAGCCAGTAGGGGCCGTGGGCCGGCCTCTCAGGGGTGCCAGTCCCTCTGGACTGGATTTGACCCTCACTGCATCCTGTGGCCCGAGGGATCCCGAGCTCCCATCACCCAGTGCTGACCCAGCTGCTCCTCAGCTACGGGCAGGGTGGGGGAGGCAGGACAGGGGAGAGAGGGTGGGGGGGTCTGGATGGGGAATTGGGGTGGGGGAGGGGGGCCTGTTTGGGGGATGAGGGTGGGGGAGAGGCGAGGCACAGGTCCGGGAGGCAGCACGTTGGGGGCGTTGTATGTAATGGGGGTTTGTATACAAGTGTGAGTAAAAGTGGTATTGTTGGGAAATGCCCTGGGACTACTGCCTGTGTTCTCACGTCTGTGCCACTAAGTGGAGACAGGCCTGTGAGGAAGGAAGGATCTGGGAGATGCCAGGCTCCAAGGACCCACCGATGCCCGACCATCACCTTCTTTAGATTCTGAGACCTGATTCCTCCCCCAGGGCCCATGTGGGATCCTTGACTAAAAGGGTGTCGGCCCCCACATGCAGAGCTGTGGTCATGGGGTGGGGGTGTCCCAGCAACAGTGGCAGGTGGGCAAAGCCGTCCAGCACCACGGTGGCCTGGCTGTCTGCTAGGGGGAGGAAGGGGCCATGTCTGGGCGTCTCCTGCCCATCCACCCACGGAGCTCGCTGCTTAGCCCCCAGATGCTCCTCTGCACCTTTCCTCCCCTGTCCCACTTTAGCAGCATCCATGTCCCAGCTGCCCCTGGGCCTTTGTGAAGTGTGAAGGAAGTTAACTCTTGGTGGTGGGTCACCTGGGAGCCTTCCCATCTATTCCCAGGTGGGTCTCCACATTAGAGAAGGGCTCAGAGCTTTGCTAGATTAAGACGGTGTGGTGTGAAGCTGCACACCACAGCCCTCAAGCCCAGAAGTTTCCAGAACATCATGCCATGAAGGTCTTCGTTGGTGGCATCCTCACGGGAAGCCACTATTGTCCCTGCTGTCCAGCTCAGCACACACATCAGGCGCTGAGGGAAAACGTGGGGATCGAAGGCTGGAGCCCTGGACCCACTCCTCACTCGTTCCCTGACTCTTCCACATTCAGAGCTGTCCTCAGGAGCCCCTCTTAGGTTTCAGGAATGTGGAGCAAGTCATGTTTGGAGGGGACTTGGCCCATGCCCTAGTACGTGTGGGCACTCAGTCGAGCACGGGCATCATCTCGGTCACACTTCGGGGCTCCTGCTGCTACTCCTGTCCTCGCCACCTGACTGCTGTCTGTCCTGGGGCCCTTTTGTGGTTGAACAGTTCCCAGGAGGAGGCAGAACCTCTGCTTCCCCAGCACCATGCCCTGTCTCAACCTTACAATCTGCCCCTGACCCTGCACACTGGGGCCGGCTGGAGGGCTGTTACAGTCTCAATGTTGTGTCCGCCAAATCTGTATGTTGAAGCCCTAAGCCCCATCGTGATGGTATCTGGGGGTGGTGCCTTTGGGAGGTTGTTGGGGTAAGAGGAGATCAGAGGGTGGAGCCCTAATGACGGGGATTAGCACCCTTATAAGAGGAGGAGGAGACACCAGAGCTCTCTCTTCCCCATGTGATGACACAGCAGGAAGGGGACCATCTGCAAGCCAAGAAGAGGGCCCTCACCAGGAACTGGCCTTGCTGGTACACTAAACCTCGTACTTCCAGCCTCCGGACTGGGAAAAAATTAATTTTTGTTGGTTAAGCCCCCTGGCTATTGTGTTTTGCTAGAGCAGCCCAATCTGACTAAGCCAAGGTCCATAATCTCCGGAACTTTCTTCCTGACAGGCAGCTGGAACTGTGGCTCGCAGACCACCAGAAAAATGAAGAAAGGCTTAACATCTTACTAGTGTCAGTACATCTCCATCACAGAAAAATAAACAAGACATGAAACTCTGCAAATATGGTGTATGAGATAGGGATCGGGAAAGTGGTAAAACAAACTGACAGAGAATGATAAAAACTGGCCATGTCACTGCATCCAACCTCAAGGAAAATCATGATGCTTGTACACAGCAGGCGCTTCATGTGTGCTCAGTGCTCTCCTCTATGCTTCACCTGTTCACTCATGGAGTCTCCACAAAGCCTGTGGGGAAGTGATACTTATTGTTCTGTGAGGAAAACTGGTCTCTGGAGGTCAAGTGACACTGGGAGCCGGTCACACTCTAGGAACTAGCATGGCCAGGTGGCTCCAGAGAGGTTTAGCTCCAGAGCCCTCTCCCTTCCCCGCTGGGCAAGATCCCTGGAAGAGGCAGTGACATCCTAGGGAAACTCCAACTGACAGCCTGAGCGAGACCCCCACCATTACTGAACACACTATGCTTTCTGACAGTGACAGGGGTGGACCAGCTCCATGTGGCTGCCCTCTTGTAGCCACATGTTTGTTCTAACTTCAGCGTTGCATGGTGGCCTACAGGTCCCTGTACCGGGCAGTACTGGTGAGAGTCACTTGGTTTGGGGGACCTTGGCCAGGCTGCTCCATCCTGGCCAAGCAGCTGATAAATGACTCAACCTGCCCACGTCTGCTCAGTCAGTCACTGGCCAGCCTGGGCACAGGTCTCACAGGAGGCTCATGGAAGAGGGGACACTGGGTCAGGGGCTGATGTCAAGACAGTGTGGCACGCTAATGCCCTTCCACAACCTCCCAAAGTACTTGTGTGGAGATTCTGGGCTGTAAACGAAAGAGCTTGGGAAGTCCCCACTTGGGAGCCTCCATGACCTGTCAGGACCCTCACCCTACACAGACTCTCAAGCATCCCCGTTGCCCTAGCACGTCAGCAGGTTGTCGCACTTGTACTGTGGGGAGTGAAAACCATTTTCTCTCTATGTCCCTCCATTCCTCATTGCCTCCTTGGTGCAGACACCGGCATGGGTGCTCTGGAGGATTCTAGGTGAATAGGTCTGCCCCTGTCCCTGAGGTCAAAACCCTGCAGGAGACAGAGGTTGAAAGCACTAATTTTGCAGTGAGGCAGAGATGGAGGGTGGGGTTTTAGGAGAGAGCAGGGAGCCCATGCCCCCTGGACCATCTGAAGAGTACTGCTGTCCTGAGTGCAGATGGGAGGGGCGCTGTGTTAGGGACAGGGGCAGGTGTGTGTCCCATACAGACTCATCATCAGACTAGCTAACATTTATGAAGAGAACTCACAGCACGCCAATCACTGCTCCAAGCACTTTACACAAACTCACTCTAATCTTCACAACCCTGGAGAGCTAGCCTATTACCCCCCATTCTACAGAAGAGGGAGCTGAGCCTCAGAGAGGTTAAGCTGCTTGCCCAAGGTCACAAGGTCACAGAGCCTAACTGGGGCCTCTGGGATTTGACAGTCTGGATCCACAGCCTGGACTGGTCGCCTGACCCAGCTGCCCCTGGAAGAACCTCCCAGGCCTTGGAGAGGTGCTGAGTGCAGAGAAGGCACTTCATACTGGAGCGACACCTTGGTTACCTGCTCTGGAGAGGAAGCTCCACCAACACTGTGGGGTCCCCATGGGGAGGGTCACCCCTCCAGGCACCTTCCAGTTTCCGCTTTCAGCAGGGGGAACAGTCTCCTCCCTGGGAGGACACGCCATCTCTTGCTGCTGCTTCCTGAGCTGAGCCTGGGTTTCTCCAACCCTGGGTTAGCTCCAGCCACATCTGTCCCCACGTCCAATTAGGTTTCTGGGGTATTCCTGGAGAAAAGGCCCTGGGATTTCTTAAATACCCCAATTCTAATCTCAGGACACCACCGACATATGTGTTCCTCAAAGGATGGGTGACTGAAGAATTGGCCTGCGGGAAGGACCTGGACCTCTGAGCCCCAAGCTGACATTCCCTTGGTGTTACCTGTTATTTGTAGCTTCAGGAGGTGAGTCTGGGAAAGGGGCAGAGCATGAAGGACTCGTGTTGTGGGTGGGGGATTTCATGATCCCTGACTTGCTCCCTGGACCTCTTCCTGCAGAGTCTGAGCCTGCCTCAGTCTCCATTCCTGACCCTGGCTTCCGCCTGCTCTTTTCTTAGTGTCCCACTGACCCCCATTCTGCTGTCCTGGTCTCTGCATGCTGAGCTTCCTCCCTCTGACCCTGTGACCACAACCTCTTCCCTTTGACCTCAGGCTCCTCCAGCAGACATCAGAATGGCCTCCTTTGTAGGGGCAGCTCCTCAGTGGCCACATCATCATCTCTGGGTGTCCTCAGACCCACCACTGTGTCACACGGGGCCCTGGGCCCCACACTCCAGTATGAGGTGAGTACAGATCCTTCTTCCCTTCAACCCCTGGGAAACAAAACATTCAGGGACTTCTAAGACCCTGGCCAGAGAGGCTACTTGGTACACAGCCAAGAGTTTCTTCTGTCCAAGGAGAGAAGGCAGATGCAGGGGATGTCCCATGACATACACCCCCAAAACATGTTGGCTCCAGAACACCCAGGTCAGTCCACCTCAGCCATTCCAGCAATTTCCATTCATGCAGACTGGGTGGGAGATGTTCAGTGCTGATTCAACACACCAAGATAGGCCTGTTCCTCTCCCCTAAAACCCAGGATCCACGGCCTCCCATTTCAAAACAAAGCAAAGCAAACAAAAAATCCCAAGAAGGTACATTATAGTGCATTTTTATTTAAAATATATGATGTTTTGAAAAGCACATGATTGGCACAACATGCTGACATATCAGGATAGGATGTGGAGGGGCATGAGAGACACCAGGAATTCATCTGTACGACAGGGAAGGAGTTACTGGAACATTCCAGAAGTGATGTCAGCACTTTTTATTGGCAGGAGGATTCACATAAGCAAGAAAAGGCCAGAAGGTCGACCTCAAGGGACACAGACCCAATTCCTCCTCTTAATTCCCACGTTTCCCACCCACTATAGCCAGGCTCAGCCATGCATCCCTGTACAAGTTGGCTGAGACCTCCACCTGCAGCTCGGTGTACCCCAACAGGAGCACATGAGGAGGCTTCCCCCACCTCACCTGAGGCTGTGGCGAGGCTGGCTCCCCACACTCGGTATCTAGCTTTTGTCCCAGGACCCGAGCCCATGAGAACTCAGGCTTCCTTGCACCTGCTCTCCCCAGGCCCAGGTTTTTAGGTCATAACTGCTTACTTGTCACTTTGCTCCTAGAATTACAGCTGAGGTCCAGGCACAAAGCTGTGTCCAACGCCTCCCACTGCAAAGCTGATGCAGACCCTTGTCCCCAGGGCAGGAGCTGCCTTGGACTACTCAGTCTGAGTGCTTATCTGCTGTACAGATTTTCAGAATAACGTGGCAGACGTTTATTTCTGGCTTCACCAGGAGAAAGAAGGGGACAGCACATGCCTTTGACTCCCTTTTTTTGACCATGGCCACTGAGACATGGCTCCTAACACAGAAACCAAAGATTACTCTCAGGACTGGGGACCTGCTGGGGCCTTGCCTGTCCCCGAAACCTCAGGTTTCCATGGAGATAGATTGTTTGAGAACTGGTGATACAGACACCCTGGAATCGATCTGCATGAGGAGGAACCAGAAACCACCAACATTTATGTAGATTCTTTGGCCTTAAAGGATGACCCAACTGGTTAGGAGCAAGGCAATGACTCAGAATGACCAGGGTCAATACACACACACACACACACACACACACACACACACACACACACACCAGTGGTGTGCTGGCAAATGCTTCATAAAATGTTCTCTTGGGAGAGGTGTAAAGGCCTTGGTTTGTGGTGTTTACCTGATATACATATCCCAGCAGGACTGATTTCAAGTTACCAACCTGATGTCACTGGTCACAGAGCAGGGACAGATGTGCACCATCAGCTGCCCGAAGCTGGTACAAGCCAGCTCCAGCACACTCATGTCCACTTATAATGAATGAGTTATATGATATACAAATATGTATTATATACATTAATAAGGAGTCTTACATAAATACAGATCTAAATTATACCTAATTTAGTATTTCTATGGTTTAAGTTTATCCCATGCTGTCATTTACTGGCTCCTTTTTCTTATTTGGCTCCTTCGTATGCTTTGGTCTCTACATTTAACGTGGTTCTTATGCTCTTCACCCCCTTTGAGATCAATCTTATATTCCCTTTCACAACATGTATGAATTCTTCTTTCAGTCCTTCTAAAGAAATATATATTTTTCCCTACACTAACGTACTTTTGCTAAACCCTAGATACTGGTTTAACAATGAATTGAAATTAAGTCCTTAATAAATAAGGCTGTGTGACCTTTGGGTTCTGCTTTCATTATAACAATTATTAAACTGATATTTTAGTGTATGTTTGTTACTATTGATTATTTAGCGATATTGACTATTAAATTGATATTTTCATGTATACTGTGTGCAGTGCTATCTCCCTTATGCCTAGACTTAGTGGTGAATAAAATAATAATTTCCCCCGGTTGTCTGGAGTTTACAGTGTAGTGATGAAGACAAAGACAGAAATAAATGTAAAATGAGAGGATCTCACTTCTAATAGAAACAAATTCAGAAATTACATCATGAAATACGAGGGCACCTCAAAACGTTTGCAGAAAAATGGAATCGAAAGACAATATGAATCTTTGCATGAATTTTTGAAGTTCACTCATAGAAACGGGGAACGTGTCTTTGAAACTTAGATCCCACTCCCTTTCCACCAGTCTATGGAGAAGTCACTGATTAACAAGAGATTGGAGATCTTTATCGCTCTCATAAAATGTTTGCCATTGATTACTGAAAATGACACGTAAATGTTCATTTTCCACATAACTAGTTAGACTGAACGTTTTCCCCTGTGTATGGGTCTTTTAATTCCTTCTCCCGTGAATTACCTTTTTAACATCCTTTCCCATATTTCGTGTCATTCATGTGCAGGAGCTCTTGATTGCGTCGTGGTCGTGCCATACTCAGACCGGTCAGGGGCGGGGTCAAGGTTGGGTCTGAGGCTGGGCCGGGCAGGTGTCAAGGCTCTGAAGAGAGTCAAGGTCTGTACTGGGATGGGGTCGGGGTGAGGTCAGCCTGTCTCTGAAAGTTCAGGGCCTGTCTGGGGCTGGGGTCAGGGCGGGGTCAGGGTGTGGCCAGGGGCGGGGTCAAGGCCTGCTCCCGCTTCCCACCCTCTGGCGCGGGTGTCGAGCGATGGGTGTGGAGTCGCCAAGGACCCGAGGCCGGCCGGGCCGCCTGCTCTGGCCGCTGCTGCTGCTGCTGCTGTCCCCGAGACAGGAGGAGGCGGCCCCCAACCAGCAGCCCCGCGTCCCCAGCCCCTCGCAGGCTCCGGGGGAGGCAGGAGCGAGCCCGGGGGCTCAGAAGGGCCAGGGACCCGCGGGCAGAGGGCCCCAGGGCTCTGCAGCCCCAGACCAAGGTCCCTTTGAAGCAGACCGTGTGGGGCGGAGCCGGGCCCCGGGCAGGGCTGGCACACTGGGCTGGAGTGGGGGCCCAGACTGGGGTGCTGGAGGGGGCGATCAAATGGCGGTGGGCGGGGGCCGAGGGCGGCTGGGGCTGGATGGGGCTGGATGGGGCTGGATGGGGAGGCTAGAGATGGCCAGGGAGGCCCAATGGCTGGCTGGCTGGCTGGGGGCCCAGACTTGACGGGGCGTTGGGAGGTGCTGGCCAACAAGGGGAGGAGGCGGAGAGGGCCGGCTGGAAGCCAGGTGCCCTGTGCTGGAAGTCACCTGAGGCTGTCCTCTCTGCCCTCCCCTCTCAACCAGGTGGCTCCACAGACAGCATCAGCCAAGGTGGGTTGGGGAACCTTCCTCAGGGCCTGGTGTGGGAGGCGTGGATCTGGACAGATGACAAAGGCCTGGCCCTGGGGCTGGGCGGAGGGAGAGAGCGCCAGGAGTGCTGCTGAGGGGCCCAGAGTCAGGTGGGCCCAGGGGCCTCATGCCCCCTCCCTGAGGCCGGGGGACCACAGGCCTGCACCAGGGCACTGCCTCTCAAGGCTGCAACCACAACTCCCCTCCCAGAAGTGTCTTAGAACCAAGGTTGCCTTCATTAGCCCACCCCCTTCCTTTTAGAAATGGAGGATAATGAATCAGAGAGGGGTAGTGACTTTTCCTGGGTCACACAGCACAGACTCCTGCCAGTGATTCTCTCTCCCTGGGATACTGGAGTGAGGTGGAGGGGGCATAGCCACTTAGAAGCCATGACCTTGAGCAAGCACCATTAGTAACCTCTGAGACCTTTGGTTCTTTGACCTACAAAGCAGGCATCCAGGCGTGCTGGGGGAAGGAAATAAAGGCACAGGGCCTGGGTCCCAGTCCACTGCCCTGGCAGGTCCACTTAAGGATGAGCTGCTGTGGCCACACTCAATCACCCTTGCCCCATTCCCCCCAGGCCCCTGGGTCCTCTTTCCCCCAGAGCTTACTCAGTTGTGCTCGGCCATCTGTCCTTGGTGCTGGCCACTGAAGGCAGAAGCCGGGCAGCCCTCAGTCATTTGGCCAGGTCACTTGTCCTCTGGCCTTGGTTTTCTCATCTGTGAAGTGGAGGAGGGGGCTCTTTGGGGTGGCCTTCGGGGGCACCACCTGTGTTTCTAACAGGTGGGTGGGGGGTGTCTCCACAGTGTGCGGGAAGCCCAAGGCGATAGGGAAGATCTACGGTGGCCAGGACGCGGTGGCCGGCCAGTGGCCGTGGCAGGCCAGCCTGCTCTACAAGGGCTTGCACCTCTGCGGAGCCGTCCTCATTGACTCCCGCTGGCTGGTTTTGACCTCCCACTGCTTTCTCAAGTGAGTCCTCCTTCCGTGGGGCCCCCAGCAGAGGGGCTGGCAGGGGAGGATGATGCGGGGGAGGAGGGGGAAAGAGGGCTGGGGTCCTGCGCCTTTCTCCTCAGGGCTTCCCTCTGGGGCAGGCTCCTGCCACCAAACACACGTGTTTCCCTTTGACCTGCAGAACCCTACACCTGGACTGTCCCCACTCGCCACCCAGTGCTCCTTCATGTGCCCAGACCCTCCTCATCCTTCATCCTCAGCTCCAGCAGGGAGCCCTCGGCCTCCTGTGTCTGTCCCCCCAGCAGTGACATGCCCCGAGAGCACTGGCAGTGGCTGCAGGGCTTCTCCTCACTGTCCACACTCCTGAGTCACACTCTCGGCAGGGACCTGGGACTCTTCAATACCACCAGTGCCAGGCAATTCCTTTATCGTTCATGTAAAACTGCATGCCTGGGAGGAGCCATGGCGGTCACAGTCCCTGAGTGCCAGGTGGGAGGGGTGGGGCCCTTGACCTTGGAGAACAACGTGGACGGGCAGGAGTGTAACTCCTCTGACCCTCCTGGGTCTGACTCAGTTCCCAGCTTCTGAACAGATGTGGAGGGGCCCAGGAGTAGGGTCCCCACGGTCCAGGTCAGGAGTCACAGATGGGAGCTTCCTGGCTTTGAGACCCCAGCTGGGTTCTGTTGGCAACTACCCTGTGCCACTCTCACCTGAGACCCTCTATGGCACAGGGGATGGCAAGACCCCACATCCAGGGGTCTCCATCCTCTCAGGAAGGCGAGACACAAGCCCCAGTCGTGTGATGCGGCGGGAGAGAGCCCAGAGGGGGTGAGAAGGGCAGGCTCCCAGGTGGGGGGTCGAGAGCGAGGCGGCTGTCGGGGAGGCCTGGGGGCTGCAGGGGCTGCCCGAGGGAAGACGGGCACAGGGAGTGTGGGGAGGGCCTCCCCGGTGGGCGGTGGGCGGTGGGCGCCAGTTGAACAAGCCATGAAGGCAGGGAGCGGACCCGTCGTGTTGGGGAGGCAGGAGAGCTTCAGTTTCGGGCCCATCTGTGCGCTTAGCCAGGCCCTTCTGAGCGCTTCCAGCGACGCGGACAACACCCTCAGGGAGGGGAAGGAAAGGTGGTCAGGCCAGGGGGCGGGCCGGCCTCGGAGGCCCTCAGAAGCTCGGGCTGGAGCTGGGATTGAGCCAGAGCTCCTCTTGAGTGACATAAAAGGGCTTGGTTTGGAGACCTTAGCAAGGACCCATCCAGCGGTAGGATTCTCTGCTCCTCCGATTCAGGGTATGATGGGAAGCCACGTATCCCGAGACTGTGAGTAGAATATCCTTCAGCCTCAAGGAAGAAGCGGTCCTGACTGTTAGGAAGGGGGCGACAGAGCTGCTGGGAATGATGGCGAGGTGGAGGAGCCCGGGAGGTGTGGGCAGTGAGATGAGCATTCAGGAAGAGGGTGCTGGCCCCACACCTGGGGACAACTGTGATCATCATAATGGCACTTCCTCCTCCAGCAAATCCCAGGCCCTGGAGGACTTTCAGGTTCTGTTGGGAAACACCCAACTGTACCAGCACACCCAGCACAGCCAGAAGATGTCTGTGAACCGGATTATCAGCCACCCGGATTTTCAGAAGTTCTACCCCTTCGGGAGTGACACTGCCATGCTGCAGCTGCACCTGCCCATGAACTTCACTTCCTATGTCGTCCCTGCCTGCCTCCCACCCCCAGACATGCAGCTGCCCAGTAACGCATCCTGTTGGATAACTGGCTGGGGAATGCTCACCGAGGACAGTGAGAGGGTGTGGGAGAGGCAGAGGCTGAGGGAGGGGAGGACAGGGGAGGAGGAGGAGGAGGGAGGCGAGGGGAAGAAGGGAGCAGAGGCTCCACTAGGCAAGGAGGCCCAGGCTGGTTTCTGAAGCCACTGGTCCTTGGCCTGATGTGCCTCATTTCCATGACCTGAAAGATGAGGACGGGACCACCTGGGGCCATTCCCATTTTGCAAGTGTGCGATTCCATGGCTCCAGAATCCCGAGTCCCAGGCTCTGAAAGTCTGCGAATCTTTGACTTTCAGCATCAAGGGTCTGGGTTCTTTGGGTCTTCATGGTCCTTGATTTTAATGCTTTTAATCAGCCATGGGTCTGAGATGACTTGATTCAACTCAAAAGTCAAGCTTGGGGGCTGGCCCATTCCAGGTCCCCACCACACACCTCGATTTTCCCTTGCCGTAGAAGATACGTGGGGAAAAGCAGAGAGAAAACATTGTGGCTTCTGACCTCTGAGCCCGAACGATCAAGTCAGAATGGTTACAACACGGGGGTGCCGAGCCTCTCCCGACCTCACTTCACTCTTATCCTAACCTAGATCAATGTCTACTTCATACTCTCGTTAGGTGAACTGAGTAACAGAGAAGGAAGTTTTGTTTGATTAGATTGAAAGAAGAAAAATGTAGGCAAAGACTTATGCATAAGAGTGTTTATTGAAGGAAGTGTTTATGGTTTGGGGAAATGCTTATGTTATAATGTTAAGGGGGAAAGAAAGAACATACTTGTAAATGTTTTGGGAGTCATAATTTGTTACAGAGTTTCTCAACAGAGGTGCTACAGGTATTTTGGACAGAACATGACTTCATCGAGTGGGGCTCTGCTGGCATCCCTCGCCCTTGCCTAATAAAGCCAGGAACACTTCCCAATCATACGACAACCAGCCTCCTGCATTTATATACACACATGCACACGCACACACACGCACATACACACACGACTGCTTACTCTCTGACTTGGTTGCACTGCAGTGCTACCATCTTCTTGCCTGTAGCCCCTGAACTGGCTTCCCAGCTTCCAATCTTGTGTGCATCCACACAACTACCAGAATATTACTTTAAAACTTTGGTCATGTCACTACCCTGTTCAGTACCTTCCAGTGCCTTCTCATCTGTGCTTAGAATAAAATCCAAACTCCCCACCTTGGCTATAAGGTCTTGCATGGTGCCGGCACCTGCCATCTGCCTCATCTCCTACTGCAATGCCTCACACACACACACACCCCAGCCACATGGGCCTCCTTGCTGCTTCTTGAATATGCCAAGGCCGTTCCCATTGCAGAGCCTTTAGCTTTGCTGTTTTTCCGGCCTAGCTCACTCCATCGTGTCATATTCGCATGACTGGTTTCTAGTTTACATTTATAATTCAGCTCCTCTCGTGAGTTTTACTTAATCATTTATATTAGTCCATTTCATGTTGCTATAACAGAAATACCTGAGACTGGGTAATTTATAAAGAACAGAGGTTTATTTGGCTTACGATTCTGGGACAGCTGCATCTGGCACAGGCCTCAAGCTGCTTCTACTCATGGTGGAAAGAGGCAGGCAGCCAGTGGGTACAAGCAGATCACATGGCAAAAGGAAGCATGAGAGAGAGAGGAGGTGCCAGGGTCTTTTAAACAACCAGCTCTTGTGGGAACTAATACAGCGAGAACTCACTCAGACCCCCCCGCCCCAGGGAGAGCATTAACCCATTCATGAGGGATCTGCCCCCATAACTCAAACTGCCACACTGGGGATCAAATTTCCTCATGAGTTCTGGGAGGACAATACATCCAAACTCCATCATCATTTGAGCTAAAAGAGGCCACCCCTACTATCACATCTCTGTTTTATTTCCTTTATACCACTTAATAGATCAAAAATAATTTTATTTATTTATCTACTTCACTTACTGTCTCTCCCAACTAAAAATGTATTCCTATGTCATTAGTGTCTAAAAGACACCGAGCATGGGGGTAGATGAAGAGAAGAGTGATTGAGTGAGTGGATGGATGGGTGGATTGATGGATGGAAGGAAGGAAGAGTGAATGGATGGACATATGGATGCGTGGATGGATGGATGGATATATGGATGGATGGATAGAAGGACCAGTGAATGGATGAATGTATATGTGGATAGAAGGATGGGTGAGCACATGGATGGATGGATGGATGGGTGGGTGGTGTTTATGTGGGTAGATGGATGTGTGGATGGAAGGATGAGGGAGTGGGTGGATAGTGGGTGATGTGTTGATAGATGGAGGGAGGATGAGTGGGTGACTAATGGAGGGATGGATGGAGAGATGGATGGAAGTGCCGATGGATGGGCAAACGGATAGAAGGATGACTGGATGAATGGGGTGTGTGGGAAGATGGTAGATGGATGAAGGAATGGGTAAGTGAGTGAATGGGTGGGCAGGCAGGTGGATGAAGAGATGGGAGAAGAGTTAGTGATAGATGTGTGGAGAATGGATGGGACAGTTCATGAAAGAGTAGGTGGGTGAGAGAATGTTTGCTAAGCTGCAATGAATGGGTCGTGTGTTGGCAGGTTTTGCCTCTTGTGGACTAGGAGAGGTGTGGCCTGTGGCTGTAAGAGAGGTGGAAGTAAAGGGTGAGTATGTGGAAAAGTTTGAGAAAAAGGAGAGGAGCCTATCAAGGATGGTAGAAGACTCAAACAGTGTTGAAAGCCCAGCTGTTTTGAGAAAACCCACGTCTGGGGGGTAGTGGGGTGCAGTGGGAAGAGCGGCAGTGCAGAGTAGCCTGGGCTTCCTTGGCTCACCTACGCTGCACGTCACTGACCTCCCCTTATCTTTGCAGTGCACCTGTCACCGCCCTTCTCTCTACAGGAGGGTAAGGTAGGCATCATTGAGAACACGTTCTGTAATATGTTATATGAGCAAAGAACTGGAGAAGACAAGAACTCCCCTGTGCGGGAAGAGATGCTGTGTGCTGGGGACTTCTCGACGGGAAAGTCCATCTGCCGAGTGAGTGAGGCCATGTCGGCTGTTCTCTTGCCTGTCCTCTGGACTTTGGTTTCCCCAGGGGGACCTGTGTCGTTGCCTCTGCTCTCTGTGGAGCCCCCTGCACTTCCTGTTTTCTCCCTTCTGCATGTCTTCCCGGGGCTCCACTTCTCAGCCATCTCCCCCAGACTGTTCCTTTCCCCAGCCCATCCCAGCGTGATGGCGTCTGCTGGAAGGATCCACGCACAGCCTCCATTTTTGTTGCATTTTTTTTTTTGTCTTTTTCGTGACCGGCACTCAGCCAGTGAGCGCACCGGCCATTCCCATACAGGATCTGAACCCGTGGTGAGAGCGTCGCTGCGCTCCCAGCGCCGCACTCTCTCGAGTGCGCCGCAGGCTCCGCTCTGCATATTTTAAATTTTTACTGAAGCATAACATACATAGGCAAGAGTACACGATTCATAAGTGTATAGTCTGAACTTTCCCATACTGACAGACATGTTCCCAGCACCCCACAAGCCCCGCTCATGTCCCCTTCTTGTCACCAGTGCCCAAGGATGACCACCATCTTCACTTTCAACCCCTTAGAGTAGACTCTGAGTTTATAGTTGTTACTCTGTGGTGTCCTAACGTCGTACGTGTGAGACTCACCCACACTGTGACACAGTGACAGCTCGCGCTTTCTGGCTGCTCTGTAGTGCACTGTGTGTGCACTGGACTCTGTTATCTGATCTACTCTGGGTGGGTATTTGAGTAGTTTCCAGGTGGGGGGTACTACAGGTAGCAGTGCCCTACACACTTTGTACTTGTCGTTGGGACACAGATGAACACCATATATTTCATATTGTCCACAGAAGCCCACAGGCACGACCTCTGGAGGAAAGGCGTGTGCCCCGGCTGGGGACAGTTAGCCCGTAGCCTGCCACAGCGGCCAGTGGGGAGCTCGTATCTCAACAACACTCGGCGCTTCCATTTTTTCTTATTTGGGCCGTTTTGGAGAGTGTGTAGTGATTTGTAGTTTTAATTTACATTTTCCTGATGACTAATTAAGTTAAATTTATTTCCATAAGTTTATTATCATTGGATATCTTCTGTGGTTTCAAGTTTGTTTGTCCCCCCCTCTCCCCATGTTCCTGTTGGGTCGACTGTCTTTTTCTTCTAGGAGCTCTTTATGTATTCTGGATATAAGTTCACTATTGGACATAGGGATTGTGAAGATCTCCAACCCTTTGTCATGTCCCTTTTTACAGATGGGGAAACTGACACCCAGAGATGGAAAGTGGCTAGTCTACAGAGAGGAGGCACAGCCTAGGCCCAGGTGTTCCGACTCCGAGGCCAACCCTGCCTCTACCACACCTGCCACAAGGTCCAGCCTCCTGAGCTGGCATTTGCAGGTCGAGCATTTGCATGGAAGCCACCATGGAGTGGACAGGAAAGTGTTAGGACCCTGTAGTCAGAGACATTGCTCTGCTGCCTGTGCCTGCCCTGTGACTTCAGATGGTCTCTTCACCTTCTGAGCCTGGGTCCTCCTCTGTAGTGTGAGATTCCGAGGTCTCCTTCATGGGCTTGTTGAAAGGATTGTGTAGTGGGTTGAGTGGCATCTGCCAAAATTCAAGTCCACTCAGAACCTCAGAATGTGGCCTTATTTGGAAATAGGGTCCTTACAGATGTAATTAGTTAAGAATCTCAAGACGAAACCGTTCTGGATTTAGGGTGAGCCCTAAATCCGATGATTGGTGTCCATATCAGAGGGAAGGAGAGAGAGACACACAGAGAAGGCCACGTGAAGAGACTGGAGTGATGTTGCCCCAAGCCGAGGATCACCTGGGGCCACCAGGAGCTGGGAAAGACAAAGACGGATCCTCCCCTAGAGCCTTTGCGGGTAGCCTGACCCTGACAACACCTTGATTTTGGACTTCTGGACTCCAGAACTGTGAGAGAATAAATTTCTTTCTAAGCCACCAAGTTCATGGCAATGTGCTACAGCAAACCCCTGGAAATGAACACATTTAGTTAAGGCCACAGCACTAAACAAAAGGACAGATTGAAAACTAGAATGAGGTCTTGTTGTCCCACAGTCTGAGCACTGAGACCCCTGGCCCTAAGAAGGGCCCGCTGACAGCACTGTTGTCATTACTGCCCCGTGATCCGCCTGAACCAGAGGGGGGAGCTCGGCCCACCTGCCCCGTGGTGGGAAACAGCCCTGGGTTTCTTGGTTCCCAGGCCACGTGCCGTCTTTCCTTCTTTCCAGCTGTCTTGTCTGGCCCACCCTCCTCACAGAGTCAGCTGCACCCACAGGTGAAGGGAGGAGACTGTGGCGTGCAGGGGCCGGTGTGGGGGGGTGTCTGCCACCAGCCCCCAGCCCAGCTGGAACCCGGGCCTCCTTCACATCGTTCTCCACCTGGCTTCTCCTGCGAAGGCTGTGCCCATGGGCTCCTGGGCAGCGACCTTGAGTGTATGCCTGTGGGACGTCCCATACTGCCCCCTGGACCCCGCCCCTTGTCTAGTTCCTTCTGCAGGGTGAGGACACCACTGAGCAGACACCCCTCCCCCACTCTGTGTCTTCCCTCCTTGGTCTTTCAGTCACCACAGCTTGTCTGTGAGGTTCTGTCTGGACTCTTATCCTGCTGAGACACCTGCCTGGCATGTGCCGTGATGAGCTAAGTTTTCCTCAGCCATGAAATAGGGTCGCTAACAGCCTCCACTTCGTAAAGCTACTGTAGAAACTTAACTTTACATTACATCCTGGCATAGCAGGTGCTCAACAGGTGTTGGCCTTTCTGTTCCTGGCCTGGCCCGTCGCCCTCCACCTGCGTTGTGCTTGTTCTTCTGGGCCTGCAGGACCTTCCTTTCACTCAAGGTGGAACTGACCACTGTGGCCCTGGCCCCGCCTCACACGCGCCCCCTGTGGTTTCCCCTGTCTCTACAGTAGTGCCAACCGCAGCTCACTTGTCATGGGCTACACTACTGTAGGGACTTCTTCTGCCTTCTCAGAGCCCCCAGGGGCCAGGAGGCTGCTGTAGTCCTTCCCATTCTCCCCAGACTGGCTCAGAATCCAGCGTGATGTTGGCAACCACATGGCTCATCTGCGTGAGTTGCTGAGGCCTGAGTGAACAGGAGCCACCGCCTGGAGGATCAGGCCTGCCTGTGGCCTGGAACGAGCTGGGTGGTGGGACACTGTGAGGAGGGGCAGGGGCACTCTGGATGGGGAACCTCGAAGGAAGGGCTGAGACAGCGAAGGCACATTCCCACTCTCAAGAAGACCCTGTGCATGAATTTGCTAGGGCTGCAGTAACAAATCACCACAAACCGAGTGGCCAGAGAACAGTTCTGGAGGCTAAAAGTCTAAAATCAAGGCGTCAGCAGAGCTCATTCCTTCTGGGGGCTCTTGGGGAGACTGTTTCCCGGCCTCTTCCAGCTTCTAGAGGCTGCCGCATTTCCTGGTTCGTGGTCTCTCCCTCCATCTTCAAAGCGCATCAGTCTTACCTCTGCATCTGTTGTCACATCCTCTTCTCTGACTTTGACCCTTCTGCCTCCCTCTTTCCCTTAGGAGCTCTTTGTTACCTATCTCAGGGTCCTCCACTCAACCCCATCAGCAAAGTCCCTTCTGCCCCATAAGACAACATATTCACAGGTACCGGGGGTGAGGACGTGGATGTCTTGGGGGTCCTTAAGCGATGACCACACTGTGTCACACCCTCTGTACCCTTCAGGCCTCCGTTCCTCAGCCCTGACCCTCCTCGCCCTCAGCTCACGTCTTCTCATTTCACTGAGGAGATGGAAGCAATGGACTGGCACTCGCTCATCTAGTCCCACAGCCACCCACCCCTGCCCTGGCCCGGTGTCCCAGAGCCCTCATGGCCCAGCCGGGTAGGTACTCGGGCTTCCCCCGGCTCCATGTCCTTTGCTTACCCCCCACATCTCCCACGGAAATGACAGCAGCAATCCTCTGCAGCCACTGCCCGATTTCTCTGCCTGCCTCCTCTGGAGTCTCCTCCCAGAGCTGACCGCACCAGAGCTCTTTAACCCACTCCACTCCGGCTCTGTCCACCCGTGGCATGGAGCCACTTTGTCCATAGCTTCTGTCTTGCCAGAGTCATCACTCCCTCGCTATGTCACTTGTCACATGCAGCCCCTCCTGAGTGCCACACCCAGCTGCCCCACTTGGACTCTGCCATCCGTTCCCCTCAGGCTTCAAAATGCTGAAGGCCCCAGAGCTCAGTCCTCAGCCTCTTCTCTTCTCTCTCTGCACCTTCTCCCTGGTTGGGGGGAAAGGGTTAGATGTGACATTTCCTTTGGCTCCTTCTTCAAAACACTGTCCCAAATCTGACTGTCTCTCACGGCCTTGGCCACCTCCCTCCTGCAGTGCCTCCCTGGTCTCCCCTCTCGACCTGGTGCTTGACATCCGTCCCTTCTCCACACAGCACCAGACTGGCCCATTTGAACAGGTCATGTCCCCTGCACAATTCTCCAAACTCCCCCCACCATGCCAGCCTGTGACTCCCTCTGTCCCTGCGCTGCAGACCCCGTGGCTACTACCTCCTCTCCTTGTTTGCACCAACTGCACCCTCTGTTCCTGGACCTTGGAAAGCCAGGTTCTGTTTCCTATTTCCACTCAGCTCAGGAAAGCTTTCTGTGACACAAAGGCCATGTAAAGGGTCTGTTTGCTTGTCTACGGTGCCATGGGGGAGGGGCGTTGTCTTTTCACCCTGCGTTTCCTAAGAGCAGTGCCTGTGCCAGGATGCTCAGCAGGCCTGTGGGTTAAGTGGACGGAGGAGCCTGCTGTGGCCCTGCCACCTCCCACTGCCAAGGCTAAGGCCCTTTCTTTGGGCCTCAACTTTTGGCCTCTGAAGTAGGGACTTTCCAGCTGGATGATCCTACCCTGCAGCATCCCAGGACTCCAGTAACTCCCAGCAACTTCCTGGAGATCCTCCCCCACTCCCCTAGTGATGTGGGCTACCTCCCTGAGGCCTAGGCCTGGGTATTTTCTAAAGATGCTTAACAAGGAGTTGAGAGAGACCCAAAGACCCAAAGGAACAAGAAGGGGACCGGACAGGTGCACTTTGCTGCGGTTCAGGTTTACAAGAGCTGGGGTCTGCACAGAGGCATCAGCTGGGCCGGCTCTGCTCACAGGCTGAGCCCCTGTTGGGCCCCATCCATGCAGAAGTCTCCTCTGGGCCCCAAGCAGCATGATGTCTTGGGCCCCTGGGCGATGGGTGCAGAGGGTGGGGTCCACGTGTGGGCAGACTCAGATCCATGACTGTCCACCATTAGGATCAGCCAGGAGCTTCTTTATGCTTGACTCCAGTGTCCCAACCCTGAGATTTTGACCTGATGGGTCCACAGTGGGATCCTGACTCAGATAGTGGGTCACAGAGTACCCCATGGTGGCACCTGGTGTCTCTGATGGCCCAGTCTCCCACCCCCACCGGTGCTAACCCCCCTCTCTCTCCTCAGGGTGATTCCGGGGGACCCCTCATCTGCTACCTCCCCGGTGCCTGGGTCCTAGTGGGCCTGGCCAGCTGGGGCCTGGACTGCTAGCATCCCGCCTACCCCAGTGTCTTCACCAGGGTCACCTACTTCACCGACTGGATCAACGGAATCAGGAGGCTCACTCCTGTCCCTGACCCTGAGTCTGCTCCTCTGGGCACCAGTTCCCCCCCACTGCCTCCGAGGGCTGCTGCCTCACCCGGGCCCGGCACCACTCTTATGCCTCCTCAGACCTTGCTGCTGCCGCCACTCATCCTCAGGGCCCTGCAGCCGGCCCTGTGGTGACCTCGGCCCAGTCTCCATGCGGGACCCCTCCTCTCTCAGCCCACCGTGTCTCTAAATGCTTCTTTTTCCTCAGCTTTTCTGTCCATTAACTGTCTTTTCCCAATCAAGCCTGGCAAAACCAAACTAGACAAAATAAAAGCCCCGCCTGGCTCCTCCTGAAGCCACAGAGGCGTCTGGGCCCTCCTGCTCCAGTGCCCGCCCTCCCCTGGGGTCAGCGATTTGCCTCTCTGGACAAGGATCTGGACCTTGCCGAGGGCTTCCAGGAGGAAAACAGGAGAGGGGGGCACGTTGAAGGGACGTGGCTGCTCGCAGGCTGCTCATGACTTGGGGAGGTCGTTCTTTCAGAGGAGGCGAGACTTTGCACCCCGTGTGCCAAGTCTGGGGGAGCAGGGGCTTCCGTGAAGTAGAGGAACAGCGCTCCTGGGGCATGTGGGAGGGAGGGCTGACTCCCAGAGGAGACGGAGGGAGAGAGGGGAGACCCTGGAGCATGCAGTGACTGAGCGGGAATGGGGTATAGGACCCAGGCCATGAGGAAGGGGGTCGGCCAGCGGCTAGAGGGCTTTCAGATGTGGGTGGCTGGGGAACGGGATGGGAAGCAGGTGGAGGAGGCCCCGATGACTGGCCGAGGGCTGACGTTTAGGCCAGAAATGCTCAGATCCTTATTCATAGCGTCAATTCCCAACACCTTCCTCACCTGCCCCCATAGGTCCTGCTCTCCCCAAGTCTGCAGGAGCCTGGCCCCCCACCCACTAACCTCTAACCCTGCATGAACCTGCTCCCTGCTGTCCAAGGCCCCAGGCCAAGCCTGCCTGGAGTGTCCACATACCTCCAGCAGTTGGAGCCTGGTGTCACTTTTGCTAGTTAGCTGACCCAGGACTTAGTGGCCTGGCAATAAGGCCTGAAGTAGTGTCCTAGGCTGTCCTTCCTACAAATCTGTGGGACAGAGTCCTGGTGCAGCCAGCAGGAACCTGGCAGGCCTGAAGGTGCAGCCTGCCCCAGCCTACAGAGCCCACAATAAAAAGTGAGAGCTCCCACTTAGCACATGTCCATATGGATCGGGTGCCAAAGGGTTCAGTGAAAATTCTTTATTATCTTGGTATTGCCCAAATTTCTGGACCCTCACTTGCAGGAGGGTGCAGCTGGACTCACATGCACACCAGCACCAGGATCTCACTGGTTCAAATCCTCTGCTACTCATGCAGGCACTCTCATCCCAGAACAATCTGTAGGACCTCAAGAGTGTTTTCACAGGGTCTCCTCCTGTAGGGATGTTTCTGGCAGTTCCTGTGTCCAGCTGGAGCTACACCACTGAGGTTCCACTGTGCCTAGCTGTACACCTGCTGCTAGTGTCTGGCCTTAGAGCTCAGCAGTCTCTGAAGGGGGTGGCAAAAGCATTCTCTCCCCTAGTGGTGAGTTCAGTTACAGACCCTGGGAAGACAGGGAGTCACGGAGACAGCGTGTGGTTCACACGTGTTCTCCTCAAGGTCAGGGAAGCGTGGGCGGTTCGGTTAGTATTAGCAACGCCACTTGCCCCAGAGTTACTGTTCTCCTCCCAACTGTGGCGGCCTCAAGTGGCCCTGGGGGCCTAGGAGTCATACACCCTTCTCCAGGAGTTAGGTGTTTCCTGTCTCCCCAGACGTCCTCAGACCTTTAAACCAAGGAACCCCAGCACATGCCTGGTCCACACGACAGACCATCCAAATCTCAGCTCCAGCCCAGCCAGTTACCCAATTACCCAAAACCAAACTAAGTGCTCAGTATTATTACCCTGGTTTAGTTTCTTTTTATTTTTTTATTTTTATTTATTTATTTGTTTTTAAGAAATTTTTTATTTTATCTATATACATCGTGGCTGATTATTGCTCCCCATCACCAAAACCTCCCTCCCTCCTCCCTACCCCCCTCCCTTTCTGTTTGCTTGTTGTATCAACTTCAAGTAGTTGTGGTTGTTATATCTTCTTCCCCCCCTCCCCCGGTTTGTGTGTGTGTGTGTGTGTGTGTGTGTGTGTGTGTGTGAATTTATATATTAATTTTTAGCTCCCTCCAATAAGTGAGAACATGTGGTATTTCTCTTTCTGTGCCTGACTTGTTTCACTTAATATAATTCTCTCAAGGTCCATCCATGTTGTTGCAAATGGCAGTATTTCATTCGTTTTTATAGCTGAGTAGTATTCCATTGTGTAGATGTACCACATTTTCCGTATCCACTCATCTGATGATGGACATTTGGCCTGGTTCCAACTCTTGGCTATTGTAAAGAATGCTGTGAAGAACATTGGGGAACAGGTATACCTTCAACTTGATGATTTCCATTCCTCTGGGTATATTCCCAACAGTGGGATAGCTGGGTCGTATGGTAGATCTATCTGCAATTGTTTGAGGAACCTCCATACCATTTTCCATAGAGGCTGCACCATTTTGCAGTCCCACCAACAATGTATGAGAGTTCCTTTTTCTCCGCAACCTCGCCAGCATTTATCGTTCTGAGTCTTTTGGATTTTAGCCATCCTAACTGGGGTTAGATGGTATCTCAATGTGGTTTTGATTTGCATTTCCCGGATGCTGAGTGATGCTGAGCATTTTTTCATGTCTGTTGGCCATTTGTATATCTTCCTTAGAGAAATGCCTGCTTAGCTCTTTTGCCCATTTTTTAATTGGGTTGCTTGTTTTCTTCTTGTAAAGTTGTTTGAGTTCCTTATATATTCTGGATATTAATCCTTTGTCAGATATATATTTTGCAAATATTTTCTCCCACTCTGTTGGTTGTCTTTTAACTCTTATTTTTTCAGGGTGTATATTTAAATCCTTAATCCATTTTGAGTTGATTTTAGTATACGGTGAGAGGTATGGATCTAGTTTCATTCTCCTGCATATGGATATCCAGTTATCCCAGCACCATTTGCTGAAGAGGCAGTCCCTTCCCCAGTGAATAGGCTTGGTGCCTTTGTCAAAGATCAGATGGCAGTAAGTGTGTGGGTTGATTTCTGGATTCTCTATTCTATTCCATTGGTCAGTGTGTCTGTTTCTATGCTAGTACCATATTGTTTTGGTTATTATCGCTTTGTAGTATAGCTTAAAGTCAGGTAGTGTTATGGCTCCAGCTTTATATTTTTTGCTCAGCATTGCTTTGGCTATGCGTGGTCTTTTATTGTTCCATATAAATGACTGGATAGTTTTTCCCATTTCTGAGAAAAATGTCTTTGGAATTTTGATGGGGATTGCACTGAATTTGGGTAGCATGGACATTTTCACTATGTTGATTCTTCCAATCCAAGAGCATGGGATATCTTTCCATCTTCTTGTATCCTCTCTAATTTCTCTCAGCAGTGGTTTGTAGTTCTCATTAGAGAGATTTTTCACCTCCTTGGTTAACTCAATTCCTAAGTATTTTATTTTTTTCGTGGCTATTGTAAATGGGCAGGCTTTCTTGATTTCTCGTTCTGCATGTTCACTATTGGAGAAAAGAAATGCTACTGATTTTTGTGTGTTGATTTTGTATCCTGCTACTGTGCTGAAATCATTTATCAATTCCAGCAGTTTTTTTGTAGAGGTTTTAGGCTGTTCAATATATAGGATCATGTCATCTGCAAACAGGGACAGTTTGACTTCATCTTTTCCAATCTCGATGCCCTTTATTTCCTTCTCTTCTCTGATTGCTCTGGCTAGTACTTACAACACTATGATGAATAGGAGTGGTGAGAGTGGGCATCCTTGTCTAGTTCCTGTTCTTAAAGGAAAAGCTTTCAGCTTTTGCCCATTCAGGATGATATTGGCAGTGGGTTTGGCATATATGGCTTTAATTATGTTGAGATACTTTCCCTCTATACCTAACTTATAGAGGGTCTTTGTCATGAATGAGTGCTGAACTTTACCAAATGCTTTTTCAGCATCTATAGAGATGATCATATGGTCCTTGTGTTTGAGTTTATTAATATGGTGTATCACATTTATTGATTTGCGTATGTTGAACCAACCTTGCATCCCTGGGATGAATCCCACTTGATCGTGATGAATAATTTTACGTATGTGTTGCTGTATTCTGTTTGCTAGTATTTTAGTGAGGATTTTTGCATCTATATTCATCAAGGATATTGGCCTGTAGTTTTCTTTTTTGGTTATATCTTTACCTGGTTTTGGTATCAGGATGATGTTTGCTTCATAGAATGAGTTTGGGAGATTTGCGTCCGTTTCAATCTTTTGGAATAGTTTGTAAAGAATCGGTGTCAATTCCTCTTTGAATGTTTGGTAAAATTCTGCTGTGAATCCATCTGGTCCTGGGCTTTTCTTTGTTGGGAGCCTTCAGATAACAGCTTCAATCTCCTTTATTGTTATTGGTCTGTTCAAATTTTCTACGTCTTCACGGTTCAGTTTTGGGAGCTTGTGTGTGTCCAGAAATTTATCCATTTCCTCCAGATTTTCAAATTTGTTGGCGTATAGTTGTTTATAGTAGTCTCGAATGATTCCTTGTATTTCAGATGAATCAGTTGTAATATCGCCTTTTTCATTTCTAATTTTTGTTATTTGAGTCTTCTCTCTTCTTTTTTTTGTTAGCCATGCTAATGGTTTGTCAATTTTATTTATCTTTTCAAAAAACCAACTTTTTGATTCGTTGATCTTTTGAATTGTTTTTTGGTTTTCAATTTCATTCAGTTCTGCTCTGATCTTAATGATTTCTTTCCGTCTGCTAACTTTAGGTTTGGATTGTTCTTGTTTTTCTAGTTCTTTAAGGTGAAGTGTTAGGTTGTTCACTTGCCATCTTTCCATTCTTCTGAAGTGAGCGTTTAATGCAATAAATTTTCCCCTCAATACTGCTTTTGCAGTATCCCACAGGTTTTGGTATGATGTATCATTGTTTTCATTAGTTTCAATAAATTTTTTGATTTCCTGCTTGATTTCTTCTTGGACCCATATGTCATTAAGTAGAATGCTGTTTAATTTCCATGTGTTTGTATATTTTCCAGAGTTTCGTGTGTTATTAATTTCTAGTTTTAATCCATTGTGGTCTGAGAAGATACATGGGATAATTCCAATTTTTTTGAATTTATTGAGACTTGATTTGTGACCTAATATGTGATCTATCCTGGAGAATGATCCATGTGCTGATGAGAAAAATGAATATTCTGAGGTTGTTGGGTGAAATGTTCTGTAGATATCTGCCAATTCCAATTGGTCTAGAGTCTTGTTTAGATCTTGTGTTTCTCTACTGATTCTTTGCCTAGATGATCTGTCTAATATTGACAGTGGGGTGTTCAGGTCCCCTGCTATTATGGTATTAGTGTCTATTTCCTTCTTTAGGTCTAATAGAGTTTGTTTTATAAATCTGGCTGCTCCAACATTGTGTGCGTACATATTTATGATTGTTATGTCTTCTTGATGGATCAGTCCTTTTATCATTAAGTAGTGTCCCTCATTGTCTCTTTTTATGGTTTTTAGTTTAAAGTCTATTTTGTCAGATATAAGAATAGCTACTCCAGCTCGTTTTTCTTTTCTGTTTGCATGGTAAATCTTTTTCCATCCTTTCACTCTTAGTCTGTGTGAATCTTTATGGGTGAGGTGGGTCTCTTGTAGGCAGCATATAGATGGGTCCTCCTTTTTGATCCAGTCAGCCAGTCTGTGTCTTTTGATTGGGGAATTTAAGCCTTTTACATTAAGAGTTGTTACTGAAAGGTGTTGATTTATTCCTAGCATTTTATTGGTTGTTTGGTTGTCTTAGGTGTCTTTTGTTCCTTGCTTTCTGATTTACTGTTTGGTTTCTGTGTTTGTTGGTTCCTTAGGTTGTAGATAGCGTGTTTGTTTGCTTGTTTTCTCTTCATGAATGTCATTTTTATTATACTAGTGGGTATTGATTTTTCTTGGGTTTTTTATGGCAGTGGTAGTTATTTTTCAGGAACCAAACCCAGTACTCCCTTGAGGATTTCTTGTATGGGTGGTTGTGTGGTGGTGAACTCCCGCAGTTTTTGTTTGTCTGAGAAATATACTATTTGCCCTTCATTTCGGAAGGATAGCCTTGCAGGGTAGAGTATTCTTGGCTGGCAATCTTTGTCTTTTAGTATTTTGAATATATCATCCCATTCCTTTCTAGCTTTTAGGGTTTGTGATGAGAAGTCTAATGTTAGCCTGATTGGGGATCCCTTATAGGTGATTTGACGCTTCTCTCTTGCAGCTTTTAAGATTCTCTCTTTGTCTCTGAGTTTTGCCAATTTGACTATGACATGTCTTGGAGAAGGCCTTTTTGGGTTGAATACGTTTGGAGATCATTGAGCTTCCTGGATCTGAAGATCTGTGATTTTTCCTATACCTGGGAAGTTTTCTGCCACTATTTTGTTGAATATGTTTTCAATGCAATCTCCATTTTCCTCCCCTTCTGGAATACCCATGACTCGGATATTTGAGCGCTTAAGGTTGTCTGATATCTCTCTCAGATTTTCTTCAATATCCTTGATTCTTTTTTCTTTCTTTTTGTCTGCTTGTGTTATTTCAAACAGTCCATCTTCAAGTTCAGAGGTTCTTTCTTCAACTTCGACAAGCCTGCTGGTTAAACTCTCCGTTTTTTTATTTCGCTGAATAACTTCTTCAGTTCAGCAAGTTCTGCTACATTTTTTTTCAGGACATTGATTTCTTTGTACATTTCCTCTTTCAGATCCTGTATACTTTTCCTCATTTCATCATGATGTCTAGCTGTGTTTTCTTGTATCTCATTCAGTTTCCTTAGAATTATCACTCGAAATTCCTTGTCAGTCATTTCAAGGGCTTCTTGTTCTATAGGATCTAGAGTTTGAGATTTATTAACTTTTGGTGGTGTACTTTCTTGATTTTTTGTATTTCTGGTATCTTTTTTTTGATGTTTATTCATTGTGGCAGGGGGTTTCACAGTCCACCGGTTTGAGACTAATGACTAACTAGGATGTTGCTGTGGTTGCCAATATCGTATGGCAACCTCCGTGGCTGCTCAGTTGGCCTCTAGTGCCTTGTGTGTGTGGTTGCCTCGGGTCTTGGGCTCCTCTGGGGAGCCACCTTTCTGGTCAGCTTGGACTCTGCTGGGCTGGTGGATCACGTACCACAGGGTGTGTGATCGCTGTTGAGCTTTCACTTCCTGTGCAGGATTTCTCCCTGTTCCGTGTGCTCTGGCCCAGGCTGTTGGATCGTGCAGTGGCGACCCCACCGGGTGTGTGGTTTCTGTCAAGTCTCCGCCTCCCTGGCCGCACGTCTCCCCACTCTGTGCGCACTGTGCTGGGCTGGGGCATGTCTTCTGCGCCCCTCTTCTATCAGCTGGGCCTTCAAGACCCTGCTCGGCACCGCCTCGCCCAGGAAGTCTACCAGGTTTCTGGTAGGCACAGATGACCGGTCGCTCTGGGTGCCTTTGTAGCACTGTGTAGATCTTTCTCAGGTCTTGTTCACCTTTGTATCCCCCCCGGTATAAATCGAGTCTAGCGCCCGCCTGCATCCAGCTCTCTGGCAGGTTCAAGTGGACCTGGGAACTCTCCTACCACACTATTCCCAACCAGAAATTGGTTAGGCTTTTTTCCGAACTGGTGGCCACAGAGATGGTAACTGCCTCCCAGTAACAGGAAGTTTACCGGGGGCCGGGGTCCAGGGTGTGGTGGAGTGACAGTCGGCCCTACCGTACTTCCTTGCCCTCCCGACACTGGCCGGGGATGCCCCACGCCACCAACCCGCCAGAGAACTGCGGAGGGAGTGGGAGGGGAGGCCGGTCCGCAGGCTCTGGGAAGCCCCGCGCCGGGCCAAGCAAGTGTGAGGGCTCAGTGGCGGCCGAGCCGGGCGGAGCTGCCTGGACCTGGGAAAATGGAGGCAGCCCCGGGGCGATGAGTGGCCCCCCAAACAGGGCTGGTCCAGGGGTCACTCACAGGGCTGTGCCAGGTCAGGCGCTCACTCTCTGCCTCTGGTTTGCCGCCTTCCCTGTTCTCAGCTGCTGCCGCCTCGGGCTGTTCAGTTGTGGCGCGGCTCGGGCGCTCCCAGGAATCTTCTTTAATGCCAGCCTGAAACCTTGAATCCTGAATAGGGCAGCTGGCCGCCTTCAGCGCGGCCCCGGCCTCTGGGATCCTGTCTGCATCCACAGCAGCCCTGGCTCCGTGTTCCCTGTTTCGAGACTCGCTTTTGCAGCTAAGAAACAGTTCTTTTCCTGCTCCACACTTCAAAGCTGTTGCCTGTAAGTGAGGCAGCCTCTCCTGCCGGGGGCAAAGTGGCGGTCACCCCCCACGACCGGCCAGCAGCAGCGGTCCTCCCTTTTTAGTTTCTTTTTAAAGATCAACTGAAGCCTATGAGGGATGAGTAGCCTTTCAGAGATGACATAGGTAGTAAGTAGTAGAACAGGAATTCACACCCAGGCCCCTTCTGAGAGAGCTGGACCACCTGTGTTCTTCCTTTCCCATAAGCTTCCTGTTCCCAGATGCCTGTTACACAAGCCCCAGACACCAGGAGAAACTTCCTCTGACCTGTCCCCAGAGCAAGCTACTGAAGAGAGAGACTGGGGTGGGGACTGGAGGGGCCCTGGAGGTGTCATTGGGGGAGAAGGACTTGAAAGGTCTGTCACGGGGACTCCCTACCCTCCCAGATGGTCAGCGGCATGGGCTGCTGCTCTTATTGCTAAAGTCAACCCCCAGACAGGCCATGGAGCTGAAAAAAAAAAAAACAAAAAAACGAACCAAGATCAATTAGAGACTTCTGGTTTCCAATACGGAGTGTAAGGAGCTTGGAAGTCATGACTTCCATTCTCAAAACAAGAAAAAAGCTGAACAAACTGAAAATAAATAACTCTTCTTAGATTCATCAGAGAATTGAGGTCACAAGTCAAACTGCTGCCCTCAGAATTGGAGAGACAGACAGGTACAAAGAATTACAGCTTACCTGAAGGCAAGCTCAGGAGCAGACACTGACTGCTGGAGTCAGTACTGGGGTAGAAAAACCTAAACTGTAACTGATGAAGTGCTAGAGGCTCAGCGTGGATGACCTTCAGACTTACAAACTCCAGGGAGGTTCAGTCTCAGGGACCCCCACTTTCATGGGTTTTACCTCCAATAGCCCTATCAGATTCTCAGGGTATAGATCAGAGGAAAATCCTCTTCTGATTCTGGCAGGAGGAGGAGAAATACAACCAGAGCATCAGTTCTACTTTACAAGAGCCTGCTCCCATGAAAAACTGTTTTACCAGAGCTTAATCTATTGGGTTATTATCAGAGCCTAATTGGCTTGGGGGAGAAGAAATGACAAACTCCAGCCTCCTCTTGACTTCCCTGTCCCATTGAGGGTGAGTTTGGGGGATACCGAAAAGCACACAGGATGGTCGCAGCCTAGGGGTACAGGCTCACTCTATGACTGACACCAAGTCATAGGACTACAGAATCTTCCCCTTCCACATGTACACCTCACCAGCACATCAGTAGGGCTCTTGTATGATAACAGGGGAGTGCAACAGAAGGAACTGCATGTCTCAGCCTTTTTTTAATAAGGAGTCTCTAGAAAAACTCAATGGCAACAGTGGAGACCAAAACAACACCACCAGAGGAAATTTGACCTCTGACACCCACAGCAATGCCAAACAGTAAGCACAGCCTAACTACTAGCCAGATAAATATTAAATCTCACACTAAAGACTTATTATCCTCTGTCCCTATTACCCAAATTATCATGTCTGGCTTTCAACTAAAATTACAAAGCAGGGGCTGGCCCCGTGGCTCACTCAGGAGAGTGCGGTGCTGGTAGTGTTGAGGCTGCGGGTTCAGATCCTATATAAGGATGGCCAATTCACTCACTGGCTGAGTGTGGTGCGGACGACACTGTGCCAAGGGCTGCAATCCCCTTACCTGTCAAAAAAAAAAAAAAAAAAATTACAAGGCAGACAAATTACAAGGCAAACAAACAAACAACAACAACAACAAAAAAACAGTTTGAAAATACAGAGCAAGCTTCAGAACCAGATTTAGGTATGGCAGAAATTTTGGAATATTCAAACCAGGAATCTAAAATAACCTATTATTAATGTGCTAAGCGCTCTTATGAAAAAAATGGACACCATGCAAGAACAGATCTTCATGCTACCCCTTAGTAGTCATGCCCAGCTTCTCACCTATGCCATCTGATCCTGCAACCAATTAATCTGTTTTCAATTGCTACAATTTTGTCATTTTGAGAATGCTATGTAAATGAAACAATAAATATGTGACCTTTTGAGATCAGCTTTTTTCATTTAGTGTGATGCCCTTGAAAGCCCTCCAAGTTGTTGCTATATCAATAGTTTTTGCTCATTGATTGTTCCTTTTTACTGCTGAAGCGTATCCTGTTATGAGTGTACCACAATCTGGTTAATCATTCACCTATTGGGGGGAATTTTGGTTGTTCCCAGTTTTGACTGTGGTAAATAAAGCTGCTATGAACAATCATACACAGATTTTTGTGTGAGCCCAAATCTTCATTTTTCGGGGATAAATACCCAGGAATGCAATTGCTGGGTCATGTGATAAGTGTATATTTAGTTTATTTAAGAAAGAGCCAAATAGTTTTCCAGAGTGGTATCTCATTTTACAATCCCGTCAGCAATATATGAGAAATCTAGTGTCTTGGCATCCTCATCAGCATTTGGCAGTGTCACTAATTTTTATTTTAACTGTTCTAATTGGCATGTAGTAACTGTCATTGTGTTCTTAATTTGTTTTTCATTAATGGCTAGTGATGTCGAACATCTTTTCATGGCTTATTTGCCAAACATATGTCCTCTTTGGTAGAATGTCTCTTGATGACTTCTGCCCATTTACTAGTTGGATTGTAATATATATATTATACACTGCCCATGCCAAAGGACCTCTTGCTTCCAAAAGGGCTCCGGTGTTTCAACTTTTGGCTTTTGAATTCCATGGAGGGAAGATTTTTGGTTTCTACAGTGCTCAAGGTCATCTGGAGAGTTAGTCCCTTCTCTCTACGTATGCTCATCTTACATCCTGCAAGACAACTCATGAAACAATTTGAGATAGGGAAAATAAACTACTTTCAACTAGTTTTAGGAAGTTCAATTATATTTCCAAAGACCCTGTTCAAAGAATAAAAAGAAGCTACAAGCTCAGAGAAAATATTTGCAAGCCACCTAACTCACAAAGTCTTGTATCTAGAATATATAAAGAACTCTGTCTTCTACCCCCAATATATAAAGAACTCTCAAAACTCAACAGTGAAAAAAGAAACAATTTGAGCTGGCTCAAATTTTTATAAAATATATACATATATATACAATACATAAAATACACACACACACACACACACACACACATATGGTTTTTGTTTTTGTTTTTGCTGGCAGGTACAGGGGTAGAAACCTGGACCTTGGTCTTCCCAACACCACACTCTAACCAACTGAACTAACCAGCCAGGTCAAATTGCTTCTATTTGCTTCAGATTGCCTTGAATGCAGATGGGAGGGGAGCTGTGTTAAGGCCAAGGGTAGGTGTGTGTCCAGTGCAGACTCATCACCAGACCAGCTAACATTTATGACAAGAACTCACAGCACGCCAATCACTGCTCCAAGCACTTTACACAAATTCACTCTAATCTTCACAACCCTGGAGAGCTAGCCTATTACCCCCCATTCTACAGAAGAGGGAGCTGAGCCTCAGAGAGGTTAAGCTGCTTGCCCAAGGTCACAAGGTCATAGTGCCTAACTGGGGCCTCTGGGATTTGACAGTCTGGATCCAGAGCCTGTACTAGTCGCTTGACCCAGCTGCCCCTGGAAGAACCTCCCAGGCCTTGGAGAGGTGCTGAGTGCAGAGAAGGCACTTCATACAGGAGCGACACCTTGGTTACCTGCTCTGGAGAGGAAGCTCCACCAACACTGAGAAGTCCCCATGAGGAGGGTCACCCCTCCAGGCATGTTCCACTTTCCACTCTCAGCATGGGCAGCAGTCTCCACTCTGGGAGGACACGCCATCTCTTGCTGCTGCTTCCTGTGTTTCTGGGGTGTTCCTAGAGAAAAAGCCCCGGGCTTTCTTAAATATTCCAATTCTAATCTCGGGACACCACCGACATATGTGTTCCTCAAAGGATGGGTGACTGAAGAATTGGCCTGCGGGAAGGACCTGGACCTCTGAGCCCCAAGCTGACATTCCCTTGGTGTTACCTGTTATTTGTAGCTTCAGGAGGTGAGTCTGGGAAAGGGGCAGAGCATGAAGGACTCGTGTTGTGGGTGGGGGATTTCATGATCCCTGACTTGCTCCCTGGACCTCTTCCTGCAGAGTCTGAGCCTGCCTCAGTCTCCATTCCTGACCCTGGCTTCCGCCTGCTCTTTTCTTAGTGTCCCACTGACCCCCATTCTGCTGTCCTGGTCTCTGCATGCTGAGCTTCCTCCCTCTGACCCTGTGACCACAACCTCTTCCCTTTGACCTCAGGCTCCTCCAGCAGACATCAGAATGGCCTCCTTTGTAGAGGCAGCTCCTCAGTGGTCACACTGTCACCTCTGGGTGTCTTCAGACCCACTACTGTGTCATACAGGGCCCTGGGACCCACACTCCAGTGTGGACTGAGATGGGTACAGATCCTTCTTCCCTTCAATCTCTGCTAAGCAGAACATTCAGGGACTTCTAAGGGCCTGGCCAGAGGGGCTACTCAGTACCATGCTGAGGGCTTCTTCTGTCCAAGGAGAGAAGGAAGATGCAGGGGATGCTCCATTACATACACCCCCCAAAACATATTGGCCCCAGAACACCCAGCTCAGTCCACCTCAGCCATTCTGGAGAACAAGTGGAGAAAGAGAAGTAGTTCGGTTTTGATGACAAGATCAATCTCTTGGACACATAACTAAACATAGAAAAGGAATTGAAATAAAAGTCTACATTAGTCTATCCACTGTATACCATCAACATTACCAAATAATCTTCTGTAGCAGGTATGTCATTATTTCACACACTCCGTGATCACTAACACTGTGGCGTGGTCAGATATACTTGCCAGGGGGAAGCCAGATGTCACTAAAGGACTGTGTGAATCAGTGGAAATCTTGCAACTTGCTCTCAGAGATATGGCCATCAAATGAGATATTTCATTGGATCATGATACTGTCAACGTGTATCAATACACAAAGGGGCGGTGGAAAAATTCAGTAAATTACAAATGTGTAAAAAAGTAACACCTGATGATCTCTGGAGTTACATCTCATCATCTTATCTTCAATGTCATCCTACTGCTTTCATAGGCTATCATACCTGTGTTCTTTCAGGGTAACATTCTTCATCTTAATTAGTAAATGAATCCTTTTGCAGTGGTTAAGATTTGCTTATTATAACACACGGTATTCAAATTATAAGCAAACTTTAAAGTGCTTTTAGAAATGTCTTCTTCATTTTATATTATTTCTCACTGATATTCACTGGTTTTCTGAGGGACGGGGCTGGGGAGGTGAAACAGAATGCTTAGTTCACAGCTTGTACCGGGAACTCCAGGACTGATAAAGCCTGAAATCCTAAGCTAAGGGAATCAACAGGTCCAAGCTGAGACAGTACCTGAGGTACAGAGAATGAACCAAAATTTTATTGGCGAGCCTAACAATTATGAATTTTAACAACATCAAAATATAACAAACTATAGACAGAGTTTGGGAGCAGGAAAGTTAAGCCCATATTAGAGGGCACATTAAAGTCAGCAAAGCATTTCACTCTGTTGGTCTGTTTCGTCCTTCATATATTGAGTTTGACTATAAGATCTATATTTCTTCACTGATTTTTAAAGTCTATAATTATGTCACTAAATTGAAGCTAAAAGCCTCCCTCATGGTTTTTTTTTTTCTGGAGAGAGGAAATAAGAGCAGCTGCTCATATCCAGAAGTGGGCCTGGTGCTCACAGCAATGGCACCAATGTCACATAAGGGTATGCTGAGACCATGATAATGTGAGACAAAATGAAGAAAGCTTGTCATGTCTTCTAAGTACAGAGAGAAAACAAAGTCACTGTGCCACCCAAAACATGCCAAACAGTCTACGCACTTGGTTAAAATGAGTGGTATCTACTTTTTTTTTTTAACCAGTAATGACTTTTCCTGGCTATAGTCTGCCCTTGCATGGATAGATAAGGTTTTTGACATACTGAATCACAAGATTGTTTTTGCTTTCAGACAGCATCCAATATAGTGACAACACCCCCCAACCCATGTTTAGACCCTCCCCCATGTCACCCAGTCAAAATGCAAGTTCTGTAATAGGCTTTTTCTAACACTATCCTACAGAGACACCTCATGGTTCCCCATGGCGTGTGTCCTCTTCTCTCACTGCACTGAGCAATAAACCCGACTTGTTCTAGGTTCGGCTTGTTCACAGGTGTGCTCCTGGTGGTCTCTTACAGCACACCATGAATACTGGAATGAACTCTTCTTACCCAGTTGAGTCTGGTACTCAGGATGTACCCCCATGCTCCAGCTCTTGCCCTAAGCTCTGCTTACTCCAGAAAGTCTTCTCTGACTCCCCCAATGAGCTCAGTTCTATTCTCCAGACCCCTTGCACTTCTTCCCTTATGACAGCCACTGCACATGTGGACATGTTTCTCCCAGTAGGCTGAGAGCTCCCTCGGGGCCCTAGTGAGGGGTGAGGTTTGCCCGACCACATCCCAGTACTTACTCTAGTGCCTATTCTAAAGCGTTTCATAAAAACTTAGTGAATGGATACAGGAATCAATGCTTTTGAATCTACCTTACATATAATAAGTCACACCAGTGTAATAACACGTTTTAAATGGCCTTAACTCTTTCAAGTAGCCAATATAACATTTTCAGAAGAATGTGTAAAAATGAAATAGCATTAAAACTTCAACCTTAATTGTGTGCAAAGAATCTTCCAAATTATTAAATCCAAGTCACTTGTTTTATAGGCCACATGTGAATATCCTTGTTGGTTTTGAAATTCTTCAGTGTAAAACTTAAGTGTTTACAGAATACAAATTAAAGTGCAATTTTACTTCAAAATATTCTTTCTATTACAAGACAAATTCATTTTTAGAAAAACCATACCAAAAGAACGTATTTCTTTAAATAACTTAAATCTGCAACTTGCAACACATATTTGTTTTTAATTTAAATTTTTAAATTACTATTAACATATTGATTCTTACAAATCATGATATTTGTTTATGCCCTTTGCCTGACTTATCACTTCCCCACCCCCCTCCCTCCCTCCCTCCCATCTCTAGTATCAGAGGAGAGAACAAACCTAAGGAAACTTCAACATATTGTTGTGGTCTTTTCTTCTTTTCTTCCTTCCTTCCTTTCTTCCTTCTTTTCTTTCTTTTCTTCCTTCCTTTCCTTTCTCTTTTCTTTTTCTTTCCTTCCTTTCTTCTCTTTTTCTTTCTTTCCTTTCTTCCTTCCTTCCTCCTTTTCTCCCCCTCCACTCCCTCCTTCCCTCACTTCCTCCCTTCCTAGCAACCTGTTATGAGTGAGAATATGTGGTATTTCTGTTTCTTTCTCTGGATTATTTCTCTTTACATAATTTTCCCCAGACTCATCCATGTTGTTGCAAATGGCAGAATTTCATTCTATTTTATGGCTGACTAATATTCCATTGTGTATATGTACTACATATTCTTTATCAAGTCATCTATCGCTTAGGATGGTTCCATATTTGGGCTACTGTAAATAGAGCTGCAATAAACATGGGAGTGCAGGTATCCCTTCGACATGATGATTTCCACTACTTTGGATATATACCCAATAGTGGGATTGCTGGATCTTGCGGTAGCTCTATCTGTAGTTGTTTGAGAAACCCATTGTTTTCCATAATGGCTGTGCTGATTTACAGTACCACTTATGGGGTAGAAGAGTTCACCTTTCCCTGCATCCTCACTAGCACTTGTTATTCTTGGTCTTTTTAATAATGGTTAGTCTAACTGGGATGACATATCTCAATGTGCTATTGATTTCCATTTCTCTAATGACTAGAGATGCTGAGCATTTTTCATGTATTTGCTGGATATTTGTGTGTCTTCCTTTGAAAACTATCCATTCATCTCCATTGCCCATTTTTTAATTGGATTATTTGGTTTTTTGCTGTATAGTGGTTAAGTTCTTTGTATGTTCTGGATATTAATCCCTTGTCAGGTGTATAGTTTGCAAATATTTTCTCCCATTCCATAGGTTGCCTTTCTGCTCTGTTGACTGTCTGCTATGGAGAAGCTTTTTAATTTGACATAATCCCATTTATTTTTTTCTTTTGATGCTTGTGCTTTTGGGGTCTTATTCATAAAAGTCTTTGCCCAGTCCTATTACCTGGAATGTTTATCCTATATTTTCCTTTAGTAATTTTCAAGTTTCAGGTCTTATACTTAAGACTTTAATCCATTTTGAGTTGATTTTGGTAGATAGTGAGATGTACAGATCCAGTTTCTCTTCTCTGCATATGGATGTCCAATTTTCCCAGCACCATTCACTGAAGAGACTGTCTTTTCTCCAATGTATGCTCTTGCTGTCTTTATCAAAGATCAGTTGGCTGTAAGTACGTGGGTTGATTTCCAGGTTTTCTATTCTGTTCCATTGATCCAAGTGTCTGTTTTTATGCCATTATCATGACATTTGGTTACAAAAGCTTTGTAATATAATTTGAAGTAAGGTAGTGTTATGTCTCTGGCTTTATTTATTTACTTATCTGCTTAAGATTGCTTTGGCTATTCGGGATCTTTTGTTATTCCGTATGAATGTTTGGATTGCTTTCTCTGTTTCAGCGAAGAATGTCATTGCTATTTTGATGGGGGTTGCATTGAATCTATAGATTGCTTTGGAGAGAATGGACATTTTCACAATGTTAATTCTTCCCTTCTGTAGTGGATTAAATTATGTTCCCCCCAAACTCACTAAAGCTTGAATTGTGTCTCCCAAGTTTTATATATTAGAAACTCGATCCTCACTGTAACTGTTAAGATGGTGGGAAAATCCTATTGTGCTAATTGAAAGGTATATTGAAGAGGTGATTGGATTGTAGGACCATGCCATAGTGGTGTATGGATTAAAAATCTTGGTCAGGGGCATGGTTCTGAGGGCTTTAAAAGAAGAGGAGAGTCTTTCTTTCGCTCCCTCTGCTCTCTCTGCGGCTGCTTCCACCATCTTACAATGTGAGACCCCTGGGTCACTGTCGCCAACACCAGATGAACTTTGGACTTCCTAGCCTCAGAAACCGTAAGCAATAAATTTAGTTTTCTTCATAAATCACCCAGTTCCAGGTATTTTGTTATAAGAAACAGAAATAGGCTAATAAACCATCCAAGAGTATGGTGTGTCTTTCCACCTTTTTGTGTCCTGTTTAATTTCTTTCAGTAGTGTTTTGTTATTCTCTTTGTAGAGATATTTCACCTCCTTGGTTATATTGATTCCTAGGTAGTTTATTTCATTGGCAACTATTGAAAATTGGCTTGCTTTCTTGATTTCATTTTCTGCTAATTTGTTATTGGAGTATAAAAATGCTACTGATTTTGGGGTGTTGATTTTGTATCCTGTGACATTACTGAAATTGCTATTCAGCTGTAACAGTTCTTTGGTAGAGTCTATAGGTTTTTCTATATATAACATCATGTCATCAGCAAACAAGGACAGTTTGACCTCATCCTCTCCAATATTGATGCACTTTATTTCTTTTTCTTGCCTGACTGCTCTAGCTAGTACTTCCAAAACTATGTTAAACAGGAGTGGTGAGAGTGGGCATCCTTGTCTTATTTCTGTTCTTAAGGGAAAAGCAGCTTTTCCCCATTCGGGATGATATTGGTGATTGCTTTGTCATAAATGATTTTTATTGTATTGAGATAATTTCCTTCTATACCTAATTTGCTGAGAGTCTTAATCACAAAGGGATGTTAAATTCCTTTTTTTGCATCAGTTGAGATAATCAAATAGTTTTTGTCCTTGATTTTGTTGATATGATGTGTCACATTTATTGACTTGCATATGTTGAACCAACCTTGCACCCCTGGAATGAATCCCAGTTGATCATATGTATAATTTTTTTTTTTTGATGTGTTGCTGTAATCTGATTGCTAGTATTTTGTTGAGGATTTTTGCATCTATGTTCATCAAGGGTATTGGGCTGTAGTTTTCTTTTTTTGTTGTGTCTTTATCTGGTTTTAGTATCAGGGTGATGCTAGTCTCATCAAATGAGTTTGGGAGAATGTTTTCCATTTCAATTTTTTGGAAAAGTTTGAAGAGAAGTGGTATTAACTCTTCTTTAAAGGTTTGCTAAAATTCAACTGTAAAGCCATCTGGTCCCGGACTTTTCTTTGTCAGAAGATTTCTGATTAGCACTTTAATCTAATTCATTGTTATTGGTCTGTACAGGTTCTCTATTTCTTCTTGGTTCAGTCTTGGTAGTTTGTATGTGTCCAGAAATTTATCCATTTCCTCCAGATTTTCAGATTTATTGGTGTACATTATTTATAATAATCTCTAATGATTCTTCATACTTCTGTGGTATCAGTTATAATGTCTTCCTTTTCATTTCTGATTTTTGTTATTTGGATCTTCTCTTTTCTTTGTTTTGTTAACCCAGCTAATGGTTTGTCTATTTTATTTATCTTCTCAAAAAAACCACAATTTTTTTTCATTGATCTTTTGTATCTTTTGGGGGGGTCTCCATTTCATATAGTTCTGCCCTGATCTTGATTATTTCTTTCCATCTACTACTTTTAGGTTTGTATTGTTGTTGTTTTTCTATTTCTTTGAGGGGTAGGGTTAGGTTATTTATTTGAAATATTTCCATTCTTTTGATGTGAGCATTCATTGCAATAAACTTCCCTCTTAGTACTGCTTTGGCAGTATCCCACAGGTTTTGGTATGATGTATCTCTATTTTTGTTAGCTTCAAGAATTTTTTTGATTTCCTGTTTAATTTCTTCTTTTACCCACAGATCATTCAGGAATCTGTTATTCAGTTTCCAGGCTCTTGAGTAGTTTCCAGACTTTTGCTTATTATTGATTTTCAGTTTTAATCCATTGTTTTCTGAAAAGATACTTGGAATGATTTCAATGTTTTCAAATTTGCAAAGACTTCATTTGTAACCTAGTATGTGGTCTATCCTGGAGAATGTTGCAGGTGCTGATGAGAAGAATGTGTATTCTCTAGTTGTTGGAGGAAATATTCTGTAGATGTCTACTAGGTCCAACTGGTCTAAGGTATAGTTTAAATCCTATGTTTCTTTGTTGACTTGTTGCCTGAAAGATTTGTCTAATGGTAAGCAAGGGGTGTTCAGGTCACCCACTCTTACTGTATTTGGGTCTATCTCTTTTTGTAGGTCTAAGAGTGTTTGCTTTACATATCTAGGTGCTCCACTGTTGGATGCATACATATTTATGATTGTTGTGTCCTCTAACTGGATAGATCCCTTTATCATTACATAATGGCCTTCTTTATCTCTTTTTACGTTTTTTGGGTTGAAGTCTATTTTATCCAATATAAGAATAGCTACCCCTGCTCATTTTTGGTTTCCATTTGCATGGTATATCTTTTGCCATCCCTTCACTTTTAGTCTGTGTTTGTCTTTATAGGTGAGGTGGGTCTCTTGAAGACAGCATATAGTTGGGTCTATCTTTTCAATCCAATCAGTCAGCCTGTGTCCTTTGAATGGGGAGTTTAATCCATTTACATTTAGGGTTGTTATTGATAAATATTGCTTTACTCCTGTCAATATACTGCTTTTTGTTTCGATGAGTTCAATCATTTGGCCTTTTCTTCCTCTTTTATTTTTCATCTTCACTGTTAGATTTTTGAGGTGACATTATACAGCTTATTTCTCTTTCTCATTTGCATTTTGGTTTTAATGGTGCATTTTGCTCTTTCTTGTGAATCTGTGATATTGATTATCATTTTTCAGATTCAGGATGCAGTTTTCCTTTTAGTATTTCTTGCAGGGCTGGTTGAGTGATAGTGAACTCTGATAATTTTTGTTTGTCAGGGAAATATACTATTTCTCCATCATTTCTGAAGGATGATCTTGCTGGATATAGGATTCTTGGCTGGCAATTATTTTCTTTTAGTCTTTTGAATATATTATTCCATTTTCTTCTTTCCTGTTAGGTTTCAGTCAAGAAGTGTGCTGTTATAGTCTGATGAGGACTCCATTATAGGTGACTTATTGCTTTTCTCTTGCTGCTTTCAAAATTCCCTCTTTGCCTTTGAGTTTTGCCATTTTGACTATCATGTGTCTTTTTTTTTTTGTCTTTTTCGTGACCAGCACTCAGCCAGTGAGTGCACCGGCCATTCCTATATAGGATCCGAACCCGCGGCGGGAGCATTGCCGCGCTCCCAGTGCCGCACTCTCCCGAGTGCGCCACGGGCTCGGCCCTTTAAGAGGATCTTTGGACTTCCTGAATCTGATGGTCTACATCCCTCCCTATACCTGTGAAGTTTTCTGTTATTACTTCCTCAAATAAGGTTTCAATGCCTTTTCCTTTTTCCTCCCCTTTTGGAATATCCATGATTGATTTTTGTGCACTTGATGTTGTCTACTAGCTCTCTTAAATTTTCTTCATTTTTTAAGATTCTTTTTTTCTTTTTCTTGTCTGCCTCGGTTATTTCAAAAAGACCATCTTCAAGTTCTGATATTCTTTCTTCTGCTTGCACTA
This sequence comes from Cynocephalus volans, assembly GCF_027409185.1. NCBI lineage: Eukaryota > Metazoa > Chordata > Mammalia > Dermoptera > Cynocephalidae > Cynocephalus > Cynocephalus volans. The sequence goes on from NC_084465.1 coordinate 157,627,182, forward strand.
ACCTGCTGCAAAAGCTTTCTGTTCTGTTTTTTATTTCATTGAGAATTCTTCATCTCTAGGAGTTCTGTTACATTCTTTTGTAAGTTATTAATCTCTTTGTAAATTTCCTCCTTCATGTCCTGGATACTTTTTCTTGTTTCATTGTGTTCTCTAATTGATCTCTTATTTCTTGGAGTTTTCTTAAATTCAGTGCTCAGTATTCCTCTTCAGACATCTCAAGGCTTTTTTGCTCTATGGGGTTGGTACTTGAAAAATACCATATTGCTTTGGTGGTGTCATATCTTCTTGTCATTTGTAGTTCCATTATTTTTACTCTGATGTTTGGCCATCTGGTAGAACACTTATTTCTTGTATCACTTTGAAGTAGGCTATGAGGGGGAAGAACTCATACTCTGTAGTTTCTGCTGGTGACTCTTCTTTTATCAATACAGTTAAGTGTGCAGTTGGCTGCCTTAGCTCCTGTTTGGTCAGTGTGTGGGTCCTGCATGTGTTCAACTGTGTGGCCCATGTGGTGGTTCAGTGGGGCCTTCATGCCCCTCCAGTGCTTCGGTGTGGGTGGGGCCTGTGGCTGCATCACTCCCTGGGTGCAGCTCAGGTCCTGCACATTCTCACCTGTGTGGCCCATGCGGTCAGCTACATCTATTGTAAACCTATCCTTCTAAAAACAAGGAGCAACTATCTCTTCTTTAATATGCTAAAAAGTCTGTAAAACCAGTTGCTTATTAACAATCATATGTAAGAGAGTAGTGATAAATAGTTCTCCATGCATTCTTTCCTCTTTAAAAGTTATTTTTGAATTATTGAAAATAATTGAAAATGTTTCAAAACACTTCTTGTTTAGAAGATGTTTAAAAGAGAAGGCAGAAAAATATGACTGCATGCTTCCTGCCTAACAACTTAACTTCAGCTACAAATAAACACATAAAGATAGATGTTTAGCTCAGTTGGTTAGAGCACCCTTGTAATACAAAGGTCATGGGTTTAGATCCCTGTACTGGCCACCTGGAAAAAAACCCAAAAAACTAAAAACTAAAAACAAATACACATACACACACAGACATATGTACATGCGTGTGTGTGTACATATGTGTGATTATGTATTTTGACATACTTAGATTTGTATTACCTGTTTCATTTTTTTTTCCTGGGAAATACTGTTTCATTATTCTACAAAACATGGCACTTCATAACTAATCAGTAGATTTGCAGCCCAGCTATCTGTTCTACTTCTCTGTAGCAGTTACAGCCAGGTCTGCCTGTCCTTGGGTTTGGGGAATTCTCTAGCTGTTCCTCTCCACTGGCAGCATCTCCAGCTCACTGTGATGTCCCTGGTTTCGCCCCTAATTCTCCAGAACTTTCATGAGCATGAAGAGAGATTTCCCCTCAGGAAAACACTGGATAGCTTTGCTGCTGATCAACTATGGGCTTATAATGAATGATCAATCCATGTGATTTGTCTGTAAACCTGAAAGGGCACATTGAATACTGTTCTTTTTTCTCAGAATAAGTGAAGGTATACTTTATTATTGAAAACAAAAATTCACTAAAAGATACTTATGAATAAATAGGAATCAAGAACATTTTGTCTAGCCTTAGATCCCAAAGATTTTTTCCTAAAAAATTTTTTTGAAAAGGTTTATATACTATTACATTTTATATTTAACTACGATCCATTCAGTTAATTAGCATGTAAGGTGTGAGGTTTAGGTTGAGATTTGTTAGCCTGCAAATGTCCATTTTCTCCAAACCATTTGTTGAAAAGGCTATCCTTCCTCCTTCGCTCGTTTTTGTATCTCTGACAAAAATGAGCTGGACATATTTGCATGGCTCCATTTCTGGGTTCTTTTGTTCTGTTCCACTCATCAACTGGTCATATCTCACTAATATCACTGTTACACCTCCCCCTGTGTAACGGAGACAATAAAAAGAATTATGTGATTACTCAAAGCACTATGTATGCATTGAGAAGCCCAGAAGGACTGTACTTCAGTAATTTCCCCATTAGGAGGAGAAAACTGAATGTCACAGTAGCAATTCAAAGATAACCTCTCCCTTTTATTGTAAAGACAAGGAAGTTGCACAAGAAAATTCAGTAGATTTAATCATTATAAAAAACACAAGGATATGGGCAGAATTACGGCTAAGTACAGAACAAATGGAAACTAGTAACATAAGTGAAATAGACAAAGTGACATTCCATAATGCAATTTGTAAAAAGTTAAGTTGATCCACCAACAAAAGCTTTTTCTTAGCAAACGCTGTCTTTTCTTACAGCAATTTCCTTAGTATTTTTACACAACAATCAACCAACTTTCTTAACATATCAATTGGTAAATTAACCAAGGACATCTGTCCTTGAGCCAGCAATTTTGCTGTGTTACAATTCTTTATCTACAACAGAGACTTTAGCCTGGGGAAAGTTTCCTGTCTTTTGCAAGCTTAACATTTCTATATGTAATTTTTAAAAGTTAGGTTATACCTGAAACTACAGGGCTTTGGAAGCTAGGCCCTGTCAAATACATTTGCTTTATTAATGTTAATACACTCCACATATCACACTAGCAGAGGATAACTAAAGGAGCAGAGGACTTAAACAACATGATAAGTCAACTAGATCTAACAGATGTCTATGAAACCCCTTACCCAATAACAACAACATACACATTTCTCTCCAGTGCATGTGAGACATTTTCTGGGACATACCGTAAATTAGGCCACAAATTAAGCCTCAAAAGACTTTAATAAATAGACATCATACAAAGTATCTTCTCTATCTACAATAGAATGAATTAAAAAATCAATAAGAAAAGTAAAACTGCGAAAATCACAAATTTGTGGAAATTAAACAACAGAATCTTAGATAACTAATGGAAAAAAAAGAAGAAATCAGAAGAAAATTTAGAAAATACTTAGAGATGAGTGAAAAAAATAAAACACACGCAAACTTATGGGACATAGTAAAAACAGTTCTAAAGGGAAAATGTAAAGGTATAAACACCTACATTATAAAACAAGAAAGAGATCAAATCAGCAACCCAACTTTACAGTCTTAGAAAATAGAAATAGAAGACCAAAACAAACCCAAAGCTAGTAGAAGAAATAACACAATAATTAAAGCAGAGATGAAGAAAATAGAGAAATTAATAAAATCAAATTGTGGTTCTTTGAAAAGATCAAGAAAATTGACAGCCTTTAGCTAAACACTTAGAAAAAAGAGAAAAGACACAAATTCCTGAAATCAGAAATTAAAATGGGACATTCTACTGATTTTAGAAAATGAAAAGGATTATCAGAACACCATGAACAATTTATGCCAGCTAATTGGATAACCTAAATAAAATGAATAAATTTTTAAAAACACAAAACTTACCAAGGCTAAATATAAAGCAATAGAAAATATGAATAGACTTATAACTCCTAAGTAAACTGAATCACAATTAAAAATATCCCTACAAAAAAATCCTTGGATGTGAAGTCTTAATGGATAAATTCTAGCAAATATTTAAAGAAAAACTAAGTCCAGTCCTTTCTAAAACTTTTCCAAAAGATTAAGGAAGAGGGAACACAGCTATCTCAATTTATGAGGTATTCATGACCCTGATACCAAAGTCAGAGAAAGACACTACAAACAGTAAAGCAAACTACACACCAATATCACTTATGAATATACATGCAAAAATGCTCAGCAAAATATTAATAAACCAAATTCAGCAGTATATTCAAAGGATTGTACACTAAGACCAAGTGGAATTTATTCTTGAAATGCAAGGATGGTTAAAAACACAGTAAAGTCAATGTATAAACCACATTAACAAATTGAAGAACATCATGATCATTTCAGTTGATGTCAAAAAAACATTTGATATAATCCAATACTCTTTCATGATTTAAAAAAGTCAATAAAGTAGAAATAGAAATAAACTACATCAACATGACAAAAGCCTTTTGAGAGAAACCCTGAGAAAACATCATACTCCATGATTAAACACTGAAAGCTTTTCCTGCAGAAAAAATGTTCACATTTGTCACTCACATTTCTGTACAAAGTTACATTAATCAAAATAGTGTGTTACTGGCATAAAGACAGATGTACAGACCAATAGAATATAATAGGAAAAAAAAGCAGAAATAAAACCACATATATACTCAAGTGATTTTTGAATAGGGTTTTAATACCAGTCATTGGAAAATGGACTATCTTTTCAACAAGCAGTGCTGGGGAAACTAGAAATCAACAAGCAAAAAAATAAAGTTGGACCCTTATCGATCGACTCAAAATGGACCACAGATCTGAATGTTAAGACCTAAAACTGTAAAACTCTTAAAAGAAACATAAAATCTCACAAAGTTGAATTTGGCAATGATTTCTTGAATAGGAGAGGAATGGTGGTGATAGGTGCACAGGCAACTTCAAGAAATTGAGAAATTAGACTTCATTAAATTTTTTTTTAATTTGCACATGGAAAGATGATAGAATCAGACTAAAATGGCAAGCCACTGAATGATAGAGAAGATCTGCAAATAATATATCTGGTAAAGAATATCCAGAATATGTAGTGAACTCCTAACTCAAGAATGAAAAACCAAGTAACCCCATTTGAAAATGAGCAAAGGACTTCAATGGACATCTGAGTCAGGGAGATATACAAATAATCAAACATATGAAAAGATGCTCAATATCACTAATTATTAGAGAAATGAAAATCAAAACTACAATGAGATATCACTCCACACTTATTTGGATGGTTACATAAAAAAAAAAAAAGTTAAAAAATAAAAACAAAAACAAAAAAGCAAGTGTTGGTGAGAAAGTGGAGAAACTGGAAATCTTGTGTACTGTTGATGAGCAAGCATGTAAAATGGCAAAGCTGCTGTAGAAAATATGGTTTCTCACAAAGTAAAAATAGAATCACCACATGATCCAGCAACTGAACCTCAGGGAATATATTCAAAAAATATGAAAGCACAATATCAGATATGTTTGCACATTCATGTACAAATGTAATGTAGAAGCACTATAAACAATAGCTAAAATGTGGAAGCAACCCAACGATCCATTGACAAACAAATGGATAAGCAAAATGCAGTATATTTTCATAGAATAAAATATTATTCATCCTTAAAAAGGAGGAAAATTCTGCAATATGTTACAACATGAATGATCCTAGAGGACATTATAAAATAAGCAAATTACAAAAAGAGAAACACTGGTTTCACTTAGGTGAGACAGAAAGTAGAATGGTGGCTCCTTGAGATGGGGTAGGGGAGGTGAGAAATTATTTAACAGGTACAGAGACTCAGTTTTACAAGATGAAAAGAGTTATAAAGATGGATGGTGGTGAAGACTGCACAACATTACAAATAAATTTAATAACATTGAATGCATAAAGGTGATTCATTTTGTTACGTATATTTTACAATAATACAAATATTAGAAAGAAAAATATTTTAAACAAAAAACAAAGTTTCTCAGATGAACAAAAATTGAGGGAATTTGTTGACAGTAGCCTTCACTTCTAGATATGTTTAAAGAAATTTTTCAGAAAAAGGCAATTGATATAGGTCAGAAACTTAGGTCAACAGAAAGGAAGAGCATTAGAGAAGGAATAAGAGAAGGTAACAAAACCTTTGTTTCCTGTGCTAAATTAATTTTACACATAAAAATTTCCTCAAAATAATAACAGAATAACAATGTACTTCATGATTATACCTTACATAATGAATGACAGTAACAATTCAACTAACACAAGGGTGAAATTAAGAATACTTCATTATTATAATGTACCTGTACTACCAGTTAATTGCTAGAGTAGCTTTAAAAGTGGACTGATTTACACATTGTGGGAATTCCTGAAGGAGAAGAGAGAGTGAAGTGGTCAGAAGAGATATTTGAAAAAATAATGGCTGAAAACTTCCCAGATTTGATGAAAAACATTAATATAAACATCAAAGAAGCTCAATGAACTCCAGGTAAGATGAACTCAAAGAGACCCACACTGAGACACATAATCAAGAGATCCTCAGTAAGATGATCAGAAGATTTATCCTCAGAAATTTTGGAGGCCGGAAGGCAGTGGGCTAATATATTGAAAGTACTAAACAGAAAAATCTGTCCACCAAGAATCCTATATCTAGCAATACTGTCCTTCAAAGTGAGGGAGAAATTAAGATACTCCCAGATAAATAAAAGGTAAGGAAGTTTGTTGCCAGTAAACTGCCCTTCAAGAAATGCTCTAGAGAGTACAGAAGGGTGAAATGAAAGGATACTAGACAGTCACTTGAAGCTCTATGAATAAAAATCTTCATTAAGAAAATTAATTGGCAATTATAAAAGCTGTATTATTTTAACAGTGGTTTGTAACAAATTTTGCTTTCTGCAAAATTTAAGAAATAAACTCATTAAAAAATGATCAGTCTGAAAGATAATATTATTATAACTTTACTTTGTAATTCCATATTTTGTTTTCTATATAATTTAAGAAACTAATGCATTTTTAAAATTATTCATTTATGTTTTGGGGCACACAATGTACAAAACTGTAATTCTGTGACATTAACAACTGAAAAGGGTGGAGAAGAAGCTGTAAAGGAGCAGAGTTTTTGTATGTTATTGAAGTTAAGCTAGTGCAAATTTGAATTAGAGTGTTATAACTTTAGTATATTAAATGTAATCCCAATGGTAACCACAAAGGAAACACCTATAGAATACATACAAAAGGAAATAAGAATGGAATTTAAATATTTCAGTACAAAAAGTCAACTAAACACAAAAAAAGATAGTAAGACAGGAAATGAGGTGCAGAAAAAGGTGTTAGTATACAGAAAACATCACAAAATGGTAGAAGTAAATCCTTTGTTACCAGTGATTACTTTATATGTAAACAGATTAAACTGTCTATTCAAAGGCAAAACTTAGCAGAATTAGTAAAAACATATGATGCATCTATATGCTCTCTACAAGAGACTCACTTTATATTCAAAGAGACAGACAGAACCTTAAAGAATGAAAAAAGACAGTCCATGCAAATAGTAACAAAATAAAGCAGGGGTGGCAATACTAGTATCAGACAAAATAGATTTTAAATCTAAAAAAAAGGACTTTATATATTAATAAAAAGATCAATAGAAGAAAAAGATACAATAATTTAAAACATTTATGTACCTAATGACATGCCATCAAAATATATGAAGTAAAAACTGACAGAATTGAAGGGAGAAGAAATTCTACAATAATAGTTGAATACTTCAATACCCCATTCAAAATGAACGGAACACCTAGACTCAGGATACTAAGGAAAGAGAGGACTTAAAAAACTCGATAATTCAACTAGATCTATACAGAAGATAACTAAGGAAATAGAGGACTGAAACAATACAACAAACCAACTATATGATATATAGAACATTCTACCAATAACAACAGCATACACATTTTGCTCAAGTTCACATAGCATATCTTCTAAGATGGACCACAAGTTAGGACATAAATTATGTCTCAATAGACTTAAAAGGATAGAGATCCTACAAAGTGTCATCTCCAACCATAAAAAATTGACTTTAGAAATCAGTAAGAGAAATAGAAGTGGAAAATCCACAAATCTGTGGAAGTTAAACAACACCATGTTAAGCAACCAACAGATCAAAGAAGAAATCAGAAGGAAATTAGAAAATACTTAGATTTGAATGAAAATGAAATTACATCATGCCCAAACTTATGGGACACAGCAAAAGCAGTTCTAAGGGTGAAATTTATACCTATAAAGAGACAAAAAAGATCTAAAATCAACATCCTAACTTTACAAATTAAAAAACTAGAGAAAAAAAAAAACAAAAAACAAACCCAAAGCTAGCAGAAGAAAGGATATAATAAAGATTAGAGCAGAGATCAATGAAATAGATCCCTGAACACTGAAAGAACTAATACCAATCCTTCTCAAACTTTTCAAAAAAAACTGGAGGAGGGAACACATTCTAACCTATTCTGTGAGGTAATCATTACCCTGATACCAAAGCCAGACAAGACACTACAAGAAAAGGAAAGTAGAAGGCAATATTCCCATGAACACTGATGCAAAATCTTCAATAAAATACTAGCAAAATGAATTCAGCAGCCTATTCAAAGTATTATAGATCATGACCAAGTCAGATTTATTCCTGGAATAGAAGGTTGGTGCCACATACAAAAAAATCAATCAATGTAGTACATTACATTAATAGAATGAAGGGGGGAAAACCACATGATTATCTCAATTGATGCAGAAGCATTCAGTATAATTCAACACCCTTTCACGATAAAAACACTCAAAAAAGTAGGCTAGAAGGAAAATACTTCAACATGATAAAAGCTGTGAAAGTATTCAGAATCAAAATGGAGTCATTTGTGTTCTAAAATCCCTAACAAACAGAGCTGGAAAAAGGCTATGAAGCATAGTGGGCAGGGTGGGGGAGGGGAAGCACAGGGGGAGGACAGTTTTCACGCACTTACACCTGATAACAAGAACTATCACAAAAGACTCTGCAAAGCCACAACCTGGCACAGAAGCCATCACCACCTTAATAGAAATTACTTCTGCAAAGATATTGCCCAGCAACTGCCTGTCAAACCTTGATCTAATGTTTATTCCATTAGGTCTAACAGTAATTGCTTTATGTAACTGGTTGCTTCTGAGTTGGTGGCACATATATTTCCAATTGTTATATCCTCTTGTTGAATTGATCCCTTTATTGCTGTATAATTTATTTTTTTACTTTCCTTGACTGGAAGTCTATTTTATCTAAGTATAGCTACTCCTGCTCTTTTTTGGTATTCATTTGCATGAAATATCTTTTTCCATACCTTCATTTTCATTCAGTGTGTGTCTTTATACGTTAAGTGAGCTTCTTGTAGGCAGAATATTGCTGGTTCTTGTTTTAAAATCCATTTAGACATTTTGTGTCTTTTAAATGGGGGCATTTAACCTGTTTACATTTAGACTTATTCTTGATATACAGGAACTTCTTGTTGCCATTTTGTTACTTTTTTATGATTACTTTGTAGATCCTTTTTTCCCTTTTTTATGACCTTACTGTCTTCCTTTGTGATTGAGCAGTTTTCTCTAGCAGTATATTTTGTTTTCTCACTATTTATTTTTAGTATGTCTCATAAGTTTTTGTGTCACTTACAAAAAACATGTTATAGCTACAACAGATTATTTCAGACTAATAATTTTGTTATTTAAGAAAAAAAAAAAAAAAAAAAAAAAAACAACCAAAGGAAATTCTGCTTTGGCATCATACCCCACCACACACTTTTTGACATTTTATTGTTTCATGTTACATCTTTTAATATTGCCTATCTCTTATATGATTGTTGTATGTGGTTGTCTTGTTAGGTTGGTCCTTTAGTCTTCATACTAAGAATGTAAGTGGTTTATGCATCATCCTCATAATATGGGCATATTCTGACATTGTCTGTGGACTTACTTTACTAATGAGTTATATACTGTCAAATGTTTTCTTGCTGCTCTTTACTCTTGTTTTCTTCAGATTGAAGAACTCGCTTTAGCATTTCTTGTAAGACAGGTCTAGTGTTGATGAATTCCCTTAGAATTTGTTTGCCTGGGAAAGACATCATTTGTCCTTCATATCTCAAGATTACTTTTATTGGATACAGAATTCTTTTTCCTACAGCACTTTGAATTTGTCATTCCATTGAGAGAAATCTGTTGAGAGACATATTGAAGCTCATATTGAGAGACAAGTTGAATATTATGTGTTTTTTTCCTCTTGCTGCATTCAATATTCTGTCTTTTTTTTTTTTTTTTAATGATTGATTATGACGAGGCTTGAGGTTCCTCCTTGCATTGAATTTAGTGACCTCTGAGTTTCCTGTATTTGGATGCTATTATCTTTTTCCATACTTGGGAAATTTTCACCCATTATTTCCTTGAATATGCTTTCTACATATCTTCCTTTTTCCTCTCCTTTGAATATGCCAATTATGCAGAGGTTATTTCATTTCCCATATTTGCTGCATTTGTTTCATTTTTTCTTATCTTTTTCTCTTTGCTCCTATGATTGGATAATTTCATGTGTTCTGTCTTTGAACTCAATGATTCTTTCCTCTAAGTCTGCTGTTGGAGCTTTCTATTCAGCTTTCAGTTCAATAATGTATTCTTTATTTCTAGAATTTCTATTTTTTAAAATTGTTTCTATTCCTTTCTCAAGTTGCTCATTCTAGTCCTGAACTGTTTGAGATATCGTTTAGTTTTCTATCTGTATTTTCTTGTGACTTCCTGAACATCCTTAAGGGGGCTGGCTATTCTGAGTTCTCTGTCAGATATTTCATAAATCCACTGTTCCTCTGGGTTCACTGCTGGTGTTTGGTTGGTTTTCTTTGGTGGTGTCAAATTTCTCTGTTCTCATTCTTTGTGTCTTTACATTGATGCCTGGGCATTGGAGGAGACTGCTACCTCTTCCAGGTTTTATAGGTCTTCTTTGGTGGTATTAGACCTTTACTGGTCAATATCAGGGCTTTTGCTCTGGTGTTTTATTTTTTTCTTTCAGTTCCACGGTAGATTAGCTACCATCACCACTTAAACTCTGCACTGGAACTAATTTATGGTCCTTTGGTTAATTCCCAAACTGGGGCAACTTCCCACGGGGACCAGCATTTGAGCCCTGTGGCTGAGCTAAGTTGCTGCTTTGCTTTGGCCTAGAACTGAGTCTTTCCAGCAAAATGTACCCCCTGCAGTCCTATAACCCTGATCAGTCTCCAATGAGTGGGCCTGTGTTGATTAGATGCAGAGCCAGCTGCCCATGTTGAACCCCAATGTTCCCCCAATGCACCAGCTTATCCACTCTCCCACCCCCAAAAGCTTTTTCATGGGGCAGGCAATGTGCAGGTATCTTAAAAAGATTCACCAGCCTCTGGGTTGCTCCTTTCTTCAGTCAGCTGTGGCCCCTTGCTCCTACATGGGTCCATGAGTTACCCTGTTGGTGGTCTCACTGGTCTGGGGAATGGGATGGTGCACTCCAAGACACTATTCTCCCCTGAAGATTATAAGCAACTTCATACAAAAGAATTCAGATACAGTTTTTGCTAGATGCTGCTCTTTGTGCTGTAGCGTCTTTCTGCCCCTCACCAGGCCACCCCTGAAGCAGCCATGGCTCAAAATGATCAGACTGCTCCCTCTTCTGTCTGATTGCAGCTTCTCCCACCTTCATGAATTTCACAGGTCTCTCTCTTCCTCTTCTGCTGAGCTCTAGCAGTCCCAGGTTGGCAGTCTTTGCTCTTACATAGTTGTAAATTGATTGACTGTCGGGGAGAGCAACACTGGGGACCACCTATTCTGCCATCTTGATGATGTCACCTAATCCTCTTTAGTAGATATTTTATGAAAATAAAGGTCTCTTCTACTCCTAGTATGCTAGAAATTTTAATATTCTCAAATTCATTTTCTATATCTAATAATATGGTCCTATGATTTCTCTTCCTTAGTGTTAATGTGATGTTATATTGAATTTTTTATTTTTAACTCAAATTTGCATTTCTGGAATAAATGTAACTTCATGATCCATAACACATGCACACACACAGTTTGCTTGTCTTGGCTCAAAAATTATATGGAATACTTAAAAGCAAATATAAGTATAGACAGAAAGTGTTTAAGAAGAGTGTAGGGGTGGAAAAATGTGCTTCCCTCCACACTTCTAGGTTTTTTGGCTGTTCTACAAATTAAGTTGACATAAGCCAAACTAACAGGAGTAAAACCATTTTAATTACATATGGATGCACTGGAGCCCTACAAAAATATGAGACTCAAAGAAGGGCCAGGTGATTAACAGAAAAGAATATGGGTTTGGGGCTTCTGGGGATGGAAAAAACTTGGGGGAGGGTGAAGGAAGGAAATGTCTGATGAATAAAGGTTGCCTTCTTATGCAGAATAAAGTCTCTCAGGTGATAAAAGTTGTCTCGGAGCAGCTCTCTTCCTGGTACCCATATCTTTCCTAATGAAGATTTCCTTTAAAGATGTAAATTCCCTTTACAAGAAGGTAGTTTTTCAGAGCTATGCCTGTGTCTGCAGTTTCTCAAAATAATCATCTCAAAATAACCAATATGCCTAAAATGTATATTTTGGGTGGCATGTTCTGGTCCCCTACAGTCCTATTTTGGGGTGGTACATTTTGATCCCCTACTTGATGTTCACACATTTTGTAAAATCTTCAATAAAAGATGAGATGGACTGACCAAAGGAACAGAAGAGAAAGTTGAAAATGAACACAAATATACACGATTTGAAAAGTAAAAAAAACAAGAAACAAAAAAAGCTTTCACTAGCACAAAAAAGTGGGTTTTTAATAAATGTCATAGGGATAACTAAAAAGCAGTGAGGAAAAAGAAAGTTAGACCTATATCTCACACCATGGAATAAGATAAAATTCAAATAAATTGAAGACATAAATGTTAAATATAAAATGAATCAAGTTCTGGAAGACTATATGGGAGGATTCTTTTACAATGTAAGAGTGGAAAATGCCTAGTATGACTCAAAATCCAGGAGTCATAGAAGAAAAGGCTGTTAAAATTGACAATATAAAACTCAAGTTTCTTTACAGCAAAAAAGGATATACATATAATCTCCTAAATATACACACTTCATATGACTGTGAAGACACAATTATCATTCTGAGGAACCATGGTAATTACAAATTCATTATCAGCTATTCCATACATTGGGACAAGCCTAGGAGAATAAATCCGAGGGGGATTTTCAGTTGACAAAGCTACTTGCACATGCTTCTTCACCTTTCACTATTTCAGCTTTAGTTATTCACCCTTTATTTTTACAGGAAACAGGACCCAACAACCCATCAGGAATTTCATCTGACTCAGATAAAATCCCATTTCTCCCACATTACACAATTAAAGACATCCTGGCCTACTCCTTTCTTCTCACCCTAGTTCTATTTCTCCCTGAATTTGTAGGAGATCCAGACAATTATATCTTAGCAAACCCCCTAAATAAGCCACCCCTTATCAAGCCAGAATATTTCCTATTTGCATCTGCAGTCCTCCAATCTATTCCTAATAAAATGGGAGGTGTCTTTGCCCTTGTTCTCTCTATCCTAATCCTAGCAATTATCCCAATACTTCAACTGTCCATACAATGAAGCATGATATTCCAACTATTAAGTCAATGTCTGTCTTGAATTTTAGTTTCTGACCTCCTCACACTCACATTCATTGGAGGTCAACCACTAGAATACCCCTTTATTATTATTTGACTGAATTAGTTTCTGTCACTTATAACAAAATACATGGAACGGGGTATTTTATAAAGAAAACCAAATTTATTGCTTACAGTTTTGGAGGCTAGGAAGACCAAAGTCCAGGGAACACATCCAGTGAGGGCTTGTGGTGGTGACACTGACCCAAGGGTCTCACATGGCAGAAAATGGTGGAGCAGACAGAACGTCTCCTGTGCTCCTCTTTTAAAGCCCTCAGAACCATGCCCATGACCACCATTATTAATCCATTCACTATGGCATGGTACTACAATCTAATCACCTCTTCAAGGCTCCACCTTTCAATTACCATAATAGGATTTCCCACCCCACCCCCAACAGTCACAGTGGGCGTCAAGTTTCTAACACATAAAACTTGGGAGACCCAATTCAAGTTTCAATGAGTTTGCGGGGGACACTCAACCCACCACATGGACAAATACCATCAATCCTTTACTTCATCATTATTCTCATCCTTGTACCTCTTACAAGTCTAACTGAGAATAAACTCCTCAAATGAAAAGTCCTTGTAGTACAGAATATTACCTTGGTCTTGTAAAGCAACAACAAAGGAGAAGAATGTCTCCCCAGGGCAATCAAGGAGGAAGCATTCCACCCCACCATCAGCACCCAAACGTGGAATTCTACTTAAACTATTCCCTGATTCTTTTACTTGAGAGCAAAATTAATTGCCTCAAGTACTATGTCAGTATTGAAAGAACAAATATAAGTTTATAAGCACCCTATGTATGTCATCCATTAAGTGGCTTTCCCCATTAAAAATGTACTAGTACTATATATGCTAGATCACACATGGTACATATAAGTCCTATCATGCACAAAACTATTTACCCCACGCATACATTCTATATACAGTACTTAAAACATTAAACTAGTAATCATAATAGAAGTGTTCAGTTCATGAATATTCTTATCCCACCTAAATTCTAAGTGTATATAGGACATATCATTATTAATCATACATAGCACATTAAGTCAAATCGATTCTAGACACCATGTGTATCATCTCCAATCATAGTTTATTTATCACCTAATTTTGAGAAATCAGCAACTTATTTGGGAACTGGCCCTCTCCTCACTCCAGGCCCATAAAACTTGGGATTTTCTAGCCGAGACTATACTTAGGCTATATATATAGTATATATGTGTATATTATATGTGTGTGAATGTATATATGTACACACACACATATAACCATGGCCAGAATATAAATAAGTTGTGGGAAAATTTGTGATTTGTATCACAAACAAATACTAATCTTCCTAAACTATAAGTAAAAGATCAGCAAAACAAAAAATAAAATCAGGATAAAGAATAAATAGTTCAAAAAAAAGGAAGTACAAATGCAGGACAAAATAAAACAATATTCTACCTCACTCATAATAAATGTTTACAAAACTCAACTGAGATATAAAACTAAAGTTTTTTATTGTACTGTCAAAAATCCAAAGTTTGACAGTACAATATCTGCAAGGCTATGGGGAAACAGGCACTTTTATGCTGCTGGCTCTGCCCTCAAAACATATCCAGAATCTGACTACAAGATACCACCATTGCTAGCACACTTAATAACACTAATCCTTCCTGGGATTACTCAAATAGCTTTTTTTTTTTTTTTTTTTTTGACTGTAATATGGTTCCCCATATTTATTTATTTATTTATTTATTTTTTTAATTTTATTTTGTCGATATACATTGTAGCTGATTATTGCTCCCCATCACCAAAACCTCCCTCCCTTCTCCCTCCCCCCTCCCCCCCAACAATGTCCTTTCTGTTTGCTTGTTGTATCAACTTCAAATAATTGTGGTTGTTATATCTTCTTCCCCCCCCCCACCGGTTTGTGTGTGTGTGTGTGTATGTGTGAATTTATATCTCAAATAGCTTCCTAACTTATTCTTGCTTCCACCAGTGCCCCACTAGAATCTATTCTCAAACAGGAGCCAGTTATTCTTTTGAAATGTAAATCACATCATGTCCCTTCCTAGCTCAAAACTCCTTACCACTAAATAAATGAAGAGCTACATTGTGGTTAGGGGATTGGAAGATTCAATATGGTCAAAATACCAGTTCTTCCCAAACTGATCTATAATAGATCCAATGCAATCACAAGCAAAATTCTATGAAGCTTTTATGCAGTAGACAAGATGATTCTATATGAGGAAGCAAAGGACTTAGAATTTAAAATAATTCTGATAAAAGAACAAAGTTGAAGAACTCACATTCCTGGTTTCAAGAGGTAACATAAATGAACAGTAATGAAGACACTGTTGTAACAGCAAATGATAAACACAGATGAACTGAGAATAGAGTTCAGAAATAAACCAATGTACAGTCAGTGGACTCATAACAGAGGTGTTGAGGCAATTCAACAGGAAAAAAAGTACATTCTTCTCAATGAAAAGTATACAAACATTAAACATATGTTCAGCAATTGTTTTGAAATTTTAACTTAGAAATGGCTCAAACATTTTATATCTATTACTTAATTTAACATAAATGACTTTAATATTTCAAGTTACTGAAAAATATTTTTAAAACTATGACAAGTTCTTCTATAAACCTTTGTCCCATTTGCATTCACCTAATTACTCATTCTTAATTATGCTTGAATTGCTCAAGGAAAACAAAGCTAGCTATCACAGTTTTTTTTTTTTTTTTTGCTGTTGTTGACATGAGGCAAGAATCAAAAACATCACAAAAGGAAAGAAACTAAAAAATTAAACATTATTCTTCCTTCACTTTCTCATTTTTGTTTTCATGGCACACGTCTGTGAACCAATTAAGTAATTCATTTTACTGTGCATTCTGTTATTTGGTTGGGATTATAGCTTATCACCTTATACACCTAGGACATAACAAGCTTGTTTGACTAATAAATGCAGATTTTAAAAAATGTATTCTTGAATTATAATTAATGCTGACAATTCTGAAGAGACTCCTGTTTTCATTTTACCAACAAGTTTCAAACTAGCTTTACTTACCAAAGAGTATCTCAGGTCACAGGAACTAAAAGGCATTTGGGTTAGCTTCTATTGCTTCTAAGAGAATACTTGATTTAAGTGCTTATTTACTTTTCTTGTCTTTTTTTATTTCTTTTTTAAATTGGTTATGAATATTTGTGAGATGCAAAGAAGACCGTCACCACTTGTGCCCAAGATGTGATGGCCAGATTCATACTGGCAGCATGCCCATTACTACAAATTGTGCTTATACCCCATTTCCCCCACCCAATTATTCCTGACCTCCCTCCCCATCCCCCACTCCACTCTGTATCCCCAGGTAGGCTCTCTCCCTCTGCAAATCCAACACAACAGTGTGGTCTTTCTCTCCTTCTTTCTCTCTTGGCTCCCACTTATGAGTGAGTGCATGCGGTGTTTATCCCTCTGTGCTTTGCTTATTTCACTCAGCATAAGTTTCTCCAAGCTCATCCATCCATGTTGTTGCAAATGGGAGAATTTCATTCTTTTTTATGGCAGAGTAGTATTCCATGGTGTATACACATGACAGTTTCCTCATCCAATCATCCATCAATGGACATTTAGGTTGGTTCCCTATGTTGGGTATTGTAAACAGAGCTGTAATGAACATGGGAATGCAGGTATCCCTTCAACACAATGCTTTCCATTCCTTTGGGTATATACCCAGAAGTGAGATTGCTGGATCATATGGAAGATCAATCTGCAGTTGTTTGAGAAACTTCCATACTGTTTTCCATAGTGGTTGTACTAATTTACAGTCCCACCAACAGTGCAGGAGCGTTCCCTTCTCTCCATACTCTTACCAGCATTTGTTATTGTCCATCTTTTTTATTACAGCCAGTCTAACTGGGGTGAAATATCTCAATGTGGTTTTAATTTTAATTTGCATTTCCCTGATGACTAGGGATATTGAGCAGTTTTTCATGTACCTGTTGGCCATGTGTATATCTTCCTTTGAAAAATGTCTATTCAGCTTCTTTGCCCATATTTTAATTGGGTTATGTGTTTTTTTTACTATGTAATTGCTTGGGTTCCTTGTATATTATGGATATTAATCCCCTGTCAGATGCACAATTAGCAAATATTTTCTCCCACTCTGTAGGGTGTTGTTTCACTCTGCTGATTGTTTCCTTTGCTGTGCAGAAGCTTTTTAGTTTGATATAGTCATATTTGTTTATTTTTTCTTTTGTTGCCTGTGCTTTCAGGCTCATGTTCATAAAGTCTGTGCCCAGACCTAGTTCCTGAAGTGTTTCACCTATATTTTCCCTTAGTAATTTTACAGTCTCAGGTCTTATACTTAAGTCTTTAGTCCATTTTGAGTTGATTTTAGTATATGGTAAGAGATGCATGTCTAGTTTCATCCTTCTGCTTATGGATATCCAATTTTCCCAGCAGCATTTATTGAATACGCAGTCTTTTCCCCAATGTGTATTTTTGTTGCTTTTGTCAAATATCAGATGGTTGTAAGCCTGTGGGTTGATTTCCGGGTTCTCTATTCTGCTCCACTTGTCCAAGTGTCTATTTTTATGCCAGTACCATGCTATTTTGGTTACTATAGCTTTGTAGTATAATTTGAAGTCAGGTAGTGTTATGCCTCTGGCTTTACTTTTTTTGTTCAGGATTGCTTTGGCTATTCAGGGTCTTTGGTTGTTCCATATGAATGTTAATATTTTTTTCCCATTTCTGTGAAGAATGTCATTGGTATTTTGATGGAGATTGCACTGAATCTGTAGATCAGTTTGGGTAGTACAGACATTTTCATGATGTTAATTCTTCCAATCCAAGAGCATGGAATGTCTTTTCATTAAGCTAATTGCATAGAGCTCTTTATAAATTTGTGACGATGGCAACATCATCCAGGAGAGAAAAATATCACATACACATAATGTATACATACAGAAGCAGGTTTTATAGCTTTCATTATAGTTTTTCATTTCCCAGTTTCCATATAGTTTCTCTACCCCTTTTACACTATCAGTATTTCAATGACCTATTTCATTGCCCTAAGTAATAATGTTTAGCCAGGACACCCTAAATTTGTACCTCCAAAGGGATGACTCCTAGGTAAAAAATAACTCCACCTCAAAAGTGTTGCTTTGTGTTGCTTTGCCCCCCATGGATTTGTCACCCCACTTCCCCTGGGTGATAGAGACACAAAGGATTACTCACAGCCCATCCCTTCTGAGCAGTGAGAGACCCTGAAGCGGTTAACTTCCCTTGAACCCTCCAGCAAGAGGGATCCCTTCTTCAGGAAATTAACCCTGAATTGGGGTTCTCTTCCTGCACTTATTTTCCAGACCAGGAAGTTACAGGAAGAGAACATGGGGGGGGGAGGTTATAGTTTAACAATATAGGCTGGTAACTTTCAGTGAAACAAGTCAGATGACATTCCACTAAAGCTATCAACAAAAGCTCAATCTTAGCAAACATTCCTTCTTACACCAATTTCTCAGTATCTTTACATAACAATCAGTAACTAGTCTGTCCTTGAGCCAGCAACCTTGCTGCGCCACAAATCTTTATCTTACACCAGAGACTTAGAGCCTGAGGAAAATTTCCAGTCCTCTGCAAGGTCAATATTTGAAACTGCAAGACTTTGGAAAACCAGGCCCCGTGAAGTACAAATGCTTTATAGTATATTCCACACAAAGCAGTGGAAAAGAATGCAAGTTTTCTATAAGAAAGAGCCTAGGGCACATTACCTGCTATCAGGGATCAACTTTATAGAGGCTATGGACTAAATTTCAGGTCTGAATGTCTCCAGACCTCATCTGTGTGAACAAAACATCCATTTTTGCTAAAACTGGCTTTGATACGTTTTCCTTGAATTTGGTCTTGAGGTTTCTCTATGGATAGTGACTATGAACTCTATCCCTACCCTGACATGGCTATCAAGATAACCGCTCTGTAGAAGAGCCCTGAGTGGAAGGAGAGTTGGTTCATTTGTGCTAGTCCAGTAAGAGGCAGGAGATGATTCAAACTGGATGCTGAGGCAACAAAAGACTGTAAGAATTCTCAACAGGATTTTACAAGGAAGTACACAGATGAGCACAGGAGAAAACTGAGAAGCCTATTCAAAATAACTGAAATACCAGAAAGGTGTGTTTTGGAGACTGACTTAGTTTCATAGGGAGTCTTTAACGTAGCTTATTTCTTCACTAGAATACCGACTCTAGGGCTGAGCCCGTGGCGCACTAGGGAGAGTGCAGCGCTGGGAGCGCGGCGACGCTCCCGCCGCAGGTTCGGATCCTATATAGGAATGGCCGGTGCACTCACTGGCTGAGTGCCGGTCATGAAAAAGACAAAAAAAAAAAAAAAAAATACCGACTCTAGGCAGAGACCATTGGCTACAAGGACAAATGAAGCATTTTTTTTTTTTTTAAATTTATTTTATTTATTGAATCAAAACCGATTATACATATTTTGGGGGTTGAACACTGAGATATGTGGATTAAATCAATATTACTAGCATATATGTTGTTACAAATCGTAATTATTCTTTATGCCCCTGGTCCAACCACTCTCCTTCCCTCATTCCCTCCCCCTCCCCCCACTAATTGCCCTAGGTTTCTTCTCTCCTTCTGAAAGAATAATGGTTACTCTGTTAACTTGTTGCCTAGATGATCTGTCCAATGCTGAGAGATGTGATCAGGTCCCCCAATATTACCATAGAGCGGATGCTTCTTCTGTCACTCAGAAATGGGTTTTGTGGAAAGAGACATCCTCTTCTTTTCTTTGTCTCTGCTGGTGACCCTTCTTGTGTGAATGCACTCCAGTGGTTAGTGGACCATCTACGTGGTGGCTGTGGCGTCTAGCCGCTTTTGCAGCAGCCATGGTTATTGTGGTGGCTATGGTGGGCCACCCACGTGGAGGTGCTGTTTTTGGCATGCTCCTTGGCACTGGCGGTATGCCTGGTTGTGGGGTGTGTTTTGTCCCCTTCTCCATGCCTCTGGTCCCTGGGCAGGCCCCAAGGCGCTGGCGCCATGTGCCTGCTTTTGGGAGAGGGGTCCAGTCCCCTTCTCCATGTCCTGGGTTCCTGGGCAGGCCCCAAGGTACTGGTGCAGTGTGCCTGGTTGTGGGAGGAGGGTCTGGTCCCCTTCTCCATGCCTCTGGTACCCAGGTGAGCCCCGAGGTGCTGGTGTTTTGTGCCTGGTGTGGGAGGAGGGTCCAGTCCCCTTCTGCATGCCTCTGGGCTGGGTGGGCCCTGAGGTGCTGGCACCATGTCCCTGGTTGTGGGACAGAGGTACACTCCTCTTCTCCTTGCCTTGGGTCCCTGGGTGGGCCCCGAGGTACTGGTGTGGTGTGCCTTGTTGTAGGAGGAGGGTCTGGCTCCTGGCTCTATGCCTCGGGTCACTGGGTGGGACCCAAGGTGCTGGCTTGGTGTGCCTGGTTGTGGGGGAGAGGTCCAGTTGCCTTCTCCATGCCCTGGGTCCCTGGGTGGGCTCTGAGGTGCTGGTATGGTGTGCCTGGTTGTGAGAGGGTGGTCCAGTCCCCTTCTCCATGCCCCAGGACAGTGGGCAGGCCCCGAGGAGCTGCTTGGTGTGTCCGGTTGTGGGACAGAGGTCCAGTCCCCTTTACCATGCCCTGGGTCCCCGGGTGGGTTCCGAGATGCTGGCATGTTGTTCCTGATTATGGGAGGGAGGTCCAGTCCCCTTCTCCATGCCCTGGGTCCCTGGGTGGGCTCCGAGGTGCTGGCATGTTCTTCCTGGTTGTGGGAGGGTGGTCCAGTGTGGGCGGGGCCCAAGGTGCTGGCACAGTGTGCCTGGTTATGGGAGAGAGGTCTAGTCCGCTTCTCCATGCCTCAGGCCCCCGGGTGGGCCCTGAAGCGCTGGCTCAGTGTGCCTGGTTGTGGGAGAGAGATCCATTCCTCTTCTTCTTGCCTCAGGTCCCCAAGCAGGCCCCAAGGTGCTAGCGTGGTGTGACTGGTTGTGGGAGAGAGGTCCGTTCCCCTTCTCCTTGCCTTGGGTCCCCGGGCAGGCCCTGAAGCACTGGCACGGTGTGCCTGGTTGTGGGAGAGAGGTCCATTGCCCTCTCCTTGCCTCAGGTACCCAGGCAGGCCCCAAGGTGCTGGCATAGTGTGTCTGGTTGTGGGAGAGAGATCCAGTCCCCTTCTCCATGCCCTGGGTCCCTGGGTGGGTTCTGAGGTGCTGACATGTTGTGCCTGGTTGTGGGAGGGAGGTCCGGTCCCATTCTCCATGCCCTGGGTCTCTGGGTAGGCTCCAAACTGCTGGCATGTTGTACCTGGTTGTAGGAGGGTGGTCTGGTCCCTGACTCCATACCCCGGGTCCCTGGGTGGGCCCCAAGGTGCTAGTATGGTATGCTTGGTGGTGGGAGAGAGGTCCAGTCCCCTTCTCCACGCCTCAGGTCCCCGGGTGGGCCCTGAAGCGCTGGCTCAGTGTGCCTGGTTGTGGGAGAGAGGTCCATTCCCCTTCTCCTTGCCTCGGGTCCCGGGCAGGCCCCAAGGTGCTGGTGTAGTGTGCCTGGTTGTGGAAGGCTGGTCCGGTCCCCTTCTCCATGCCCCGGGACCATGAGCGGGTTCCGAGGTGCTGGCTTCATGTGCCTGGTTGTGGGAGACAGGTCCAGTCCCCTTCTCCTTGCCTCGGGTCCCGGGCGGCCCCAAGGTGCTGGTGTGGTGTGCCTGGTTGTGGAAGGGGTGTCCAGTCCCCTTCTCCATGCTTTAGGTCCCCAGGCTGGCCCCAAGGCACTGCTGCAGTTTGCCTAGAAGTGGGGGCCCAGTCCCCAGATCCAAGCCTCCAGTTCCCAGGCAGGCCTCAAGGGGCTGGTGGTGTGCCTGGGCCAGAACTAATTTTTTGTCCTTTGCTTCTAACATGGGGGAACTTCCTGTGGGAACCAGTATTTAAGCTGTGTGGTTGTTTCAATTGCTACTTTGCTGCTGTTTCTCTACGGAAGGATTTTTGTGCAGCTCAGGGTGTAATGGTTGACCTTACAGGTACTTCTGACTCTCCAGAGACCCAGTGGATCTGTGTTCTGTAGAATCTCTGATCTGGGCCTGAGTTTTTTCATCAAACTGAACCCCATGCAGTTCTGCATTCCTGACCAGTCTCCTCTGAGTAGTCCTGTGCTGATTGGGGGACAGATCAGCCGTCCTTGCTGTGTCCCAGTGTTCCCCTGGTGGGCACGTCTCCCCCACTGCCCATGCTGCAAACACTTCCCATGGGATGGGCCATGTGCCAGTCCCTTGCGATGACTCACTGGCCTCTGAGTGGCTCCTTTTTTTCAGTTATTCTGGCTCCTCGCTCCTGCATGGGTCCATGGGAACCGTATTAGTGGTCTTGCTGTCCTGGGGGCCGCCAAGGCCCTCTTCTCTCCTGCCGCCTCCAAGTAACTCCATCTGAAGGGCACAGCTGCAGCTTCTGCTGGCTCCTGCTCCACACGCTCAGCAGCTCAAGCCTTAAAGCATCTGCAGCCAGAAATGCTCAGAGCAGCTTTTTCCTTCTCTCATAGTGGTTTCTCCCATTTTCATGAACTCCGTAGGTCTCTCCTCCTCTTCCACTGAGCTCCAGTGGCTCCAGTCTGTCTGATGTTACATTTTTATAAATTTGGTTGATCTGTGGTAGAGAGTGATGCTGTAGACCATCTATTCCGCCATCTTGATTGGATCTCCAAATGAAGTATTTTCTATGTCTGAACTCAGCATGGATCATTCTGGAAAAACCTGCTTGACCTGAGGGCCTAATTTTTATAAATACTTCATCTAGCTTTCTCTTTTTCACCTTTGGATGGGACAGTAACAAAGCAAATACACTGTCAGAGTCCTTTTTTTTTTTTTAAACCAATTAGTCACTTAAGCTTTTCATCTGCCTTTTGTAAAGACTCTTTAAAAAAAAAAGGCAATAAGAATGTTTTGTTTAAATCTTTTTAGAAGCTTCTGCACATCAATAGGCATCCCTGCATGCATCTAATTCAGGAGCCCTCATTTTTAAATCTGCTTCTTCAAGTGCAGTGGTCTTCATACAGAATGTTCCACATTATGGCCATCATTCTAAACTATCTTTTGTAAGATTTTACCAGTTTTGTAAATATTTGCAGCCTCTGGGGCCATAATTCTTATACATGAAAAGTGCAGATACCCAGATCTTTAGAGATTAAGGATCTTGTTTTTAAGTTGAATCTTGGGTCTCTCAGAGCTGAGATAAAATCCTAAGACAGAAACGTCACAGGGTTGGGTCATGTAATGCTTTCATAGTGTACCTCACGGCACAGATATTTTTTTCAGGCTCTAGGGCAACCTAATGTCACCCAGCCCATTTTGTGACCAGCTTATCTTTTCATGGAAGTCTTATCTTTTGATGGTGAGCACTCTAATAGCTCTTAAGTGTCCAACCAGTGCCCACTTTGTTTCTGAGATCCCAGTGACCAACTTGGCCAATAATTCTATCCTACATAAGTGTGCAAGAAAAAGAAACAAAGAGGATCAAACACAAAATCCCTGCCAGTTCCCAAAAGCCAGAGTTCACAACCCCTGCAGTAATAACCACTTACTGCAACCACAGGTACCTTTAAATCTACAGCTATTGCCAGTGAGTTGTTCACCACCACACACCCCAAAAGGTCATATGCTCACTCACAGTATAAATTAACTCTTAGTCCCACCACAAGGTCATGAGTTCTATCAAAGCACAAAGTAACCCGGGCTTTGAAGGCAAAAAAGATCAAGGTTTCAACACAGAAAGAGCAGAGTCCAAGAGGAACTAACAAACCTTGAGACTCCAAGAGGAAGACTGGGAACCTCAAAAGGAGTCAGCAGCACCCCTCCTGCATTCCTCAAGAGGTCCTGAGAGTTGTCAGCAACATCACTCGGGTCCCACTGTCATTGCCAGAACTCTCAGACAAAATTACAATGAACTTAGTTACAGATCTAACTGGCTATTGCTTATGATCTGAGAGTCAGGGCAGTCTCTTTTCTAAAAGATAGAATGAAAGCTCCCACTACACAATAGCAGAACAGTGGGTTTTGTAAGGTGGGAAGAAGAAAACAGAAAAAAATAGGGGGAAAAAAGCTGACTGGTAACATCAGGTTACTTCAGGTTACTTTTTGTAAGAGCTACAGCAGAGGGATATCCTCAGTATGCTGACTCAGGAAGACTATAACAGCGTGTTTTCTGGGAAAGAAACTGATCTATCTGCTTCCTTAAAGTTTCAGTTTGATTATGTGGCATTTAGCATAAGGAACTCCATTTTGGTTGGTCTGGTCTGTTGGGGCCTAGTACAGGAGCTCAGTCCAAACCAATAGCCTCCTGTAATTTTTGTTTAACAGAACCACACCTTGAATCTTAAAAATTGAACTCAAACTGGTCATAGACCTAAATGTAAGAACTAAACCTATATAAACTTGCAAAGGAAAACATAGAAAATTCTCTTTAACCTTGGATTAGGAAACAATGTCTTAGATGAGACCAAAAAGAAACAAAAGAAATAAAAAACTATAAAAAGAAATGTTGATATATAGATAGATTTTACCTGCTATTTAGAACATTTCATTAAGAATATAAAAAAGACAAGCCACAGGCCAGGAGAAAATATCTGTAAATATATTTCTAATAAAGCACTTTTATTCAGAATCTCTAAACAAATTCTTAAAACTCAGGAATAAGATAACAAATTCAATGGGAAAAAAAAATAAAAGAACATTTGAAAAATTTCACCACAGAGGAGGTCCAGATGGCAAGAAAGCAAATGAAACAAAGTTCAACACCATCAGACATCAAATTAAATAAAAAACAAAATGAAATATCAGTATGCACCTGGTATAGTAGCTCAAATTAAAAAACAAAACAAAAACCTGACACTACCAAAAGCTGACAAGGATTCATAATGTTAGCCAATTATGTTATGACCAATGTCAGTCTAAAATGGCGGCAGGTGGACAGGAAGAACACCCAAAACAGCTACGGAAAGTTTCACATTTTCTGAGACCCACAAAAGGCCCCCCTCCCCCTTCTCCCTCACTGCCACATCACCTTCCCATGCGTGAGAAAGTCCCAGCTTAGCTTAAACTCTCACTTGGTCCTCTCGTCTGATGACAATGAGACAGCTCAACCTATTAGGATATATAAAGCACTCCCTAGTTCTGCATGCGGCTCCTCCCGCTTTGAGAGGGCAGCCCACCCGCTTGCCCCTGAAACCCTCCAATATACATTCTGGCTGAGTATCTGTCTCTCGGTGTAAAACTTTGCGACTCTGGGCCATCCCTTTCACATAACAACTGGAAATCTCATACACTGTTGGTAAAATATAGAACAGAACAGCCACTTGGAAACACAGTATCTTATAATGGCAAACATGCACATGTTACCAGACCCAGTAATTCCACTCACTCTTAAGCACTTTCCCAAAAGAAACACAGACATATGTCCATGCAAAATGCCTGAAAAATAAATACTTATTTTCTCAGAAAGCCAAAGGCTGAAAACAACCCAAAGGCCCTTCACTGGAAAATGGACTAACAAATTCTGCTATATTTGTTAGGCAATCATGTTCTACCCGAGGACAGTCTAAGATGGCAGCAGAACGCCCAAAATGGCTGCAGAAAAGTTTCAAGGCCCCTAGAATAGCACATTTTCCGAGAACAAAGACCCCCTCCCCCTTATTCCTCACTGCCACATCCCCTTTCCGACTGCGTGAATTTCTCCACCTATAGAAAAATCCCAACTCAGCTTAAACCTCGCTCACTGCCCTCCCCTCCCTCCCTAGCCAATAAGAACAGTCCAGCTCACCTTAACGGGATATAAAGGGCCCACTCCAACTCTCCCTGCTGCTGCTCCCACTTTCGAGAGAGCAGCCCACCTGTCCATCTTGCCTTCTTAATACGTCAGGGTTGAGCCTTTGTCTCCTGGTGTGTTTCTCATTCTGTGTTTGGGCCGGGTTTTTCCTTTCAATATCCACTCACTGGAAAAAAATGGAACAAATCACTGATATGTAATAACATGCATGAATCTCAAAGGCATTATGCTAAGTGAAAAGTGAAAGGTATGATGGCCTTCAATGCCCCGCATGATCTGTCCTCCTTCCCCTCTTCAAGTATTCTCCAGCCACACTGTCCCACCTGCTGGTCCTGCTGCTCACAGGATGCCTGGGGAACCACCCAGCCTCAGGTACTCGTGCTGGCAGTTTCTTCAGCATGAAGTATTCTCTAGATACCCGCAAAGCTTCTTCCCTCATATTCTTCAAATATTTTTTGCAAATGTCTGCTCAGGAAAGCCTCTCTTACCACCTTATTTAAAATTAAAATTGGCCCTTCCCAACATAGGCCTTGCTCTATATCTTGTACATAAATTATCAAATAACATAGTTTTAAAAAACTGTTTATCTCCCCTCACCTGAATATAAGCTAAATGAGAGCAGAGATTTTGGTCTACTGTGTCCACCCAGTAACTACAACAGTGCACGTAGCTTAGTAGGTGCTAAATACATGAATAGTGAATAAACAGATACTTTGCACATGTAAACACAAATGTTACAACCACTATGAAAGACAAATGTGCAATATTTAACAAAATGAAAACTGCTATAACCTCTGACCATTTTAGCCTATAGTCTCACCCACACAAAAGCATGCCAGCTGTTGGTTAAGAATGGGGAGAAAATTAGAACACAAACATATTTGATTGTCTCTTTAAAAATATACAATGTAAGGTTATGATAAACTTACAAGGAAAAATGGTAGAGGACATTGGGTAGACAGGAACAGGGATGCTAGCTGGAGCAGAACTTTCCAATGCACACCTTTCACCCATATGATTACATTACTTGTCCAAAATTAAAAAAAAAAAAAAAAAGAGTTGACATCAGGGGGGTACAGAAGTAGAAGCACCAAAACACTAAGTATATGTTCCCTTAACTAGCAGCACTTAGTTTATGTATGATGAGCACAAAATGCCAAGCCCACCCTCAGACCCAAAAATTCTAGGTTTCACATCTGGGCCAAGTAGAACATACTTTTGCACATTTATGACTAAAATAAGATCTTAGCAAACTGTAATAAAAGGGACTCTATTTACACTGATAATAGATATCCATCAACAGCCAACAGTATACATCAGAATTAACAATAAAACAGTGTATATTGTCCCTAAGGCTTAACTTGATCTAATTTTACTTTTCCATTTAATGTATGGACACCTTATAAACTTCATAAATCCATTATAACACAAACGAGAAAATGAATAAAGAGTTCACTTGAGATGTGTTCATTTCCTACATCTCCTGGGGAATTGTGAAGGTGCAGCTGGGGGTTTAGAAAGAGGACTGAGATCACAAGATCTGGCCTGCCTTACAGTACCTAGATGTACTTCCCCAACGTCTCAGCACGCCAGCTGGGGAGCACCTTCCCTATGGGAATAGGGCCTGTTGGCCCTTGAACAGCATGGTAAAGACTAGTAGAGAGGACACGAACTGTCCACATGAGACTCTGAAATGATTGTGGGCATATAAACCTATAGGTTTTCCACTGGATAAATACAAACTTTTTTCTATAGATTTAAATAATTAACAGGGAAAAAAACCTAACAAATAACGAAAGCATGTAAAAAGATAAGGAATTGCTTTCTTATTAAAACTAATGTAGTAGAAAAAAGACTCAGGGTGCATCTTTATCCATTGTGCTAGTAATAATGCATTCCCCCTTGGGTTAGAGAACCCACAGAAAGAAGGGTAAAGGGGACAGGAGTGCGGACAAAGCGCTGACAATCTCAGACTCTGTATTACCTTACTCAACTGAGATTTGTGTTTGTCTATTTTAAGTGCAGATGGCTAGACAGACTTCATAGGAATAATGCATGCTGGTACTTGTACTGGGCACTTGGGTAAATGCTTCACAAGTGATATCTCATCTAACTCTCAGAGCAACACCATGAAGTAATCTTTATGAATATCCTCATTTTCTGAGGAGTGACCTTTTACCCAAGCTCCTTAGCTCGCTCCAACTTGCAGGTGACAGAGCTGGAATTCACCTGGGTCTCTCTGGGCTCCAGAGCTCAGACTGTCTCCACACCCGGCCACATCCAGCCCCTGCTCTGATGAGCACACAGCCCTACCCCTGCCCCAAGATGTCCCACCTAGGGGTTTCCAGGAATTTTCATTCCTAAACTCCAAGGTTTCTGGATGGTTTTCCCCTTTGGCATGGAGTGGAACGGGAGGAAGGGGCTGAAAATGCTTATGCACAGAAGGAGCCTAAAGATTCATTCCCAGAGTGCTGCAGTAAGCCAACTGGATTCAAGACTACACTTCCTATGACCACCTTTGCGTGAACTTCATTGTAACCTTGCAGTGTTGCTTTTTCAAATGTTGAGAGGATGTGGGACACTTTCTCTCCTCTCTGGGTTTACTCAGATTCCCTCAAATGTTTAAACTTGGCCTTTATGGACAAATGCAATGTGTGGTCCTGGATGAAATTTCAACTGAAAAAACAACAGCTGCCACAGACACTGGAGACAGTTCGTGAAATTTAAATACGGCCTTGGGAATTAGATATGTTGAGGAACATGCAGTAACTCTTGTTAGTTGTGAAATCACTGGTAATCACATAGGAAAACCTACTAACTTTTTAAAAAGGCATGAATAATGAAGTAATTGGGATTGAAATTATAAATTTGTGAGTTAGA
Source organism: Cynocephalus volans (assembly GCF_027409185.1). Lineage (NCBI taxonomy): Eukaryota > Metazoa > Chordata > Mammalia > Dermoptera > Cynocephalidae > Cynocephalus > Cynocephalus volans. Next base: position 157,656,071 of record NC_084465.1, read on the forward strand.
CCACTTTTTTTAAGCAAAAAGGACAACATTTTCTACTTGAATAATGGATGTTTATTTTGATATATTCTAGTTTTCTGTGTGGGAAAGTAGTCCAAAGTTAAAAAAAAACAAAACAAAAAACAGAGCTTCTCCAGCAGTGTGCCTTTTCAACTCTCAAGGTTACAAAGAAGCATAAAATATTTCTCAGGATTAAACTTGTGAAATGTATACAAATTCCTAGAAAACAGAGAACGATAAAAGACTACCTTTATCAAAGGGAAGGAAAATAGGGAAGGGAAAGTATGCACACTTTTCAAGCACTAAGCAACATGAAAAAATACACAAAGCAAAATTTTAAAATGACCATACAAATGACCAGGGATATACAAATCATGTTTCTTTCAGATTTGGCTGTGCTTAAAACTTAGAAAACTGAAGTCACCAAAGAAAATTGGATCAAATAATAATTTCCTACATGAGAATACTAGAAATTTCTTGCCAAAATTCCAATCAGAATATCAAATTACTATGTTTATTTCTTTTACATTTTTGTATTTTGTTTGATAACCAAGAAAAACTGCTCCAAATTAGATAAAACTTATAATAATGATTAGAAATGTGCTGACAAGATCATCAGGTAAAGATTTTGGTACTGGCAGGAATAACAGTACTTGAGGGTTTTCATATGGGAGAGATGGCATTGCAAGGCAGTGGGGAAGAGTGCAACAGTCCATAAAACTCCTCATGACTTGGCATTAGGCATGTAGAACAAAACCTCAGACATTAAAAAAATAAGTAACTTTTACAGGTTCAAGACACAAAAAGAGCTAATATTTTAATTTCAGTCTGAAAGTAGGATAAGATCCATTTATTGGTTCATTCAGTTAGGCAGAAGAAGTCCCTTCTTACTTGTATGAAGGTCAGCCTTTTTGTTTTATTTGGGAGTTTGACTGGATGAGGCCCTCCATGTTAAGAAGGGCAATACACTTTAGAAACCAAAACTACAATAAACCTAGCTTATATAATTGTGCATATATTCACTTTTACTGAAGATCATTATTTCTTACATGCCTCCAAGTTACTTTCTAGGTTATAATATAATACCTTAAGGTTTTGATTCTTCTTAATGTTGAAATCTTATTAACAAACTAAGGTGGTAGACTTGTGAATGAGTTCTCATCTTTAAAAAATATTATGGTAAAATCCACCTACCATAAAACTTACTGTCATATCCATTTTTAAGTGTACATTCAGTGGCATTAAGTACATTAATATCACGGTACTATCACGACCAACAACCACCCACAGAAATCTTTTCATCTTGCAAAACTGAGACTTGGGGCCTTTTAAAAGTACTCACAGGTGAGTGAAAAACTTATGTCCACAAAAAGACCTTCACGTGAATATAGCAGCTTTATTTATAATTGTCAAAACTTGAAACCAAGATATTTTTGAGTAGGTGAATGAATAACTAAAATGAAATAAACCATACAATATTATATCCCTCAGCACTAAAAAGAAATGGACTATCAAGCTATGAAGAGAAATGGAGGAGCCTGAAGTGCATATTACTAAGTGAAAGTAAGCAGACTAAAAAGGCTACCTACTATGATTCCCACTATATGATATTGTCGAGAAGGCACAACCACAGGGACAGGAAAAATATCAACAGCTGCAAGAGGCTGATGAAGCACAAATGTATAGATGGGGCACAGAGAATTTTTAGGGCAGCAAAATTATCCTGTATAATACTATAATGTTGGATACATATCAGTATACATTTTTCAAAAGCTCAGGGATGCACAACACCAACAGTGAACTCAAACTATGGGCCTTGTCGATAATGATTTGTCACTGTAAATTCATTGATTATAATACATGTACCACTCTGGTGTGAAATTTCAATAGTAGTAGGCTGTGTATGTGTGGGAGGGGTAAAAGGGATGTGTGAACACTTCACTTCCTGTTGAATTTTGCTGTGAACCTAAAACTGCTCTAAAAAGTCTATTAATAACTTGTTTTTTTAAAAAAAGACATTCAATAGATGCAAACACCAAGAAGGCAAATAGGCCATATTTATTTGATGAAGAATTGAAATATGTCAGAATCAAAACACTTTCGCAAGCAGTTGCAAATATGTGTGGCACAAACAATAAAAGGAAAGTCTCACCAAAGAAATAGAAGACATGAAGAAGAAACAAATAGGAATTTTAAAACTGGAAAACTCAATATAAACTTTTGTATGTGCTCCATGCAATATAAAGCTCAATGGATGGGCTCAATGGTAGAACAGAAGAAACAGAGGAAAGAAATAGTGACCTTCAAAGAGAAAAAAACAGAAATTACCAAGACTGAAAAACAGAGGGAAAGTAGACCAAAATTTTAATGAATGAACAAAGCCTCAGAGACCTCTGGAATCATTAACAAAAAATCTGACTTTCATGTCACTGAAGTCTGGAAAAGTAGTAAAAGAAATGATGGATGAAAATTCTCCAAATTTGGCAAGAGACATAAACCTACAGATTCAAGAAGCTCACTGAACCCCTCAACAGAATAAAGACAAAAAAATTCATGCCACGCTATATTTTAATTAAAAAAATGAAAAACAAATAAACAACAAAAAAAATGAAATCAACCAGATTTGTATTGATAGTACAATAGACTAAATATTTTTCTTATACCCCAAATTCATATGTTGAAACTCAAATCCAAATATAATGGTACTTGGAGGTGGGGCCTTCTGGATGTAATGTGGTCATGAAGGTAGAGCTGTCATGCATGGGATTAATGCCTTTTGGCCATGTGAGAATACAATAAGTAGTTGGCAGTCTGCAACGTGGAAGAGGCCTCTCACCAGAATGCAACCACACTGGGACCTTGATCTTGAACTACCAGCCTCCAGAATAGTAAGAAACAAATTTCTATTTTTTTGTAAGCCACCCAGTCTATGGTATGTTGTTATAGCAGGTCAAACTGACTGAGAGACACCTTACCTATGGATGGAAACAATTTGAATGACAGCATGTTTTTCATGGAGGCTAGATGGCAAAAAGTATTTGTGTTTTAAAAAAACACACGAGGGATAATTCTTCAGGATGAGGAAAAGTAAGAGAATTTGTCACCAGAAGAATAAACCTAACAGAATGTCTAGAAAGAGTTTTCTTAACAGAAAGAAAAAGAACAAGAAACCTTAGAATATCAGTAAGGAAAAAAGAACACAACAAGCTAAAATGTAAATAATTATGGTAGAAGTTTCTTATTCTCTTGCTTTTTCTAAATTATATTAAGATGGTTTAAGCAAAAATTACAAGTGTTTGATGTGCTTCTAAATGTGGGTAAACATTTAAGATGATTTTATAGTCTTAAATGGGGGGTGGCAAGGAATGTAATGGGAGAAGGCAAATAAACATAAAAGGAGATGAGGTATCTATACTTTATGTGAGGTGATAAAATGTCCACACAAGGGGATTATGATGTTTGGTTTATACTCATATAATGTAATACCTAAAGCAAACACTAAACAAGATATACAAATAGATATACCCCAAAACACTAGTAAAGTCAAAATGGCATTTTTAAAAATGTTCCAGTAAGCCACAGGAAGAAAGAAAAAACATATAGAAAACAAACAATAAAATACCTGACATAAATCCCAACATATCAATGATTACATTAAATGTAAATAGTCTAAACGTCCTAATTGACAGACTGGCAGAGTGGATTATAAAATGTAACCCAACTGTACATAGTCTACAAGAAAATCATGTTAGATATAATGATATAAGCAGGTTGAAATAAAAGAATTAACACCAATGCTACACATTCTCTTCCAGAACAAAGAAGAGGAAGCACACCCCAACTCCTTTTATGAAGACAGTATTACCCTAATAAAACAAAATTTAAAAAAATGAAACTACATACCAATATCCTTTATGAATATTAACATAGAAATTCTTTACAAAATTTAGGGAAGAGAATTCAACAATATATTGAGAAAGAACCATACAACATGACCAAGTCAAGTTTATCCCTTCAAGGCAAGGCTTGTTCAGTATTTGAAAATCATTTGTAATTTAACATAAGAACAAGCTAAGGAAGAAAATCATGTCATATCAATCAATGCAGAAAACTGATTTGACAAAAGTCAATACTCATTTGTGATAAAATGCTCAGGAAAATAAGAATAGAGTAGAACTTCAACAAAATAACGAGCATCTACAAAATTACACTGTAGCTGTCATTGTATTTAAAGGTGAAATAAATAAACAACGCTCTCTGCCTAAGAAAGGGAATAGAACAAGAACTTCTCACCACTCTAGCTCAACATAGTGCAGGAAGTTCTAGCCAATTTAGTAAAGCAAGAAAAGGAAATAAAAGGCATACAGATTGGAAAGAAAGAAAGAAACTATTATTTGCAGATAACATGATTGGCTATGTAGAAAGTCCCAAGGAATCTACTTTAAAAAATCTAAAAACTAATAAATGAGTTCAGCAAGGTCTCAGGACACAAGGTAAAAACACAAAATCAATTGTACATCTGTATACTAGTGATAAACACACAGACATGTCAAAGTTAAAAATACAATATCACTCACAGTTGATAAAAAAAAGAAAAACTCTGATCTAATTTTAACAAAATATTTATAACACTTGTATCCTTAAACTAAACACTGATAAATGAAGACAAATATTTAAATAAATGAACAGATATTTTACATGCATGGATAGGAAGATTCAACCCAGGAAAGATTTAATTCTCCCCAAATTGATATAAAGGTCTATTGCATTTCCTTTCAAAATAAGCAAGATGTTTTTATAGATATAAACGAAATTATTCTAAAGTTTCTATGGAAATCAAAGAAATGACAATACCTAAACAACTTTGAAAAAGAAGCATCAATCTACCCCATTTCAAGACTTATTACACTAGAGTACTACAAAGGTTTGTGGAAAAATTCAATTAAAAGATAATAAAAATCTTTCCATGAACTTTTTGAAGTATGCTTGTGTATCTGCCACTATCCAGACTGTTTGGTGTTGGTGGAGTGAGAGAAACATAGATCAATTAATCAGAAAAATGCAGACCCACACCAATATAATCAACAGATTTGGACTAAAAATCAGTTAAATGAAGGAAAAATAGTCTTTCTAACACCTACCATATAATTTGGCATCTATCTAACAACACGGCAAAAACTTAAACCTTGACCTAAATGCAACACTCTATAGAAAAATTACCTCAAAATAGATCATGGATTTAAATGTAAAATTATAAATCTTTCAGAAAAATACATAATAAAAGAAAAACTTCAGGACCTAGGGCTATACAAATAATTTTTTAGACTTTACATCAAAATTACCATCTATAAAAACAAAACTTGATAAACTAGACATCAACAAAATTTTAAGTTTTTGCTTTTGTTCTATGAAACACCTTGTAAAGACCAGGGAAAATACAAACTAAAGACTGGGAGAAAGTATACGTGATGGAGTTTGGATGTGTTGTCCCCTCCAAAACTCATATGGAAATTTGATCTCCAATCTGGCAGTGTTGGAAACTGATTGAGTCATGGGGGCGGATCTTTCATGAATGGATTAATGCACTCCCTGGCGGGGAGGGGTAGTGAGTGACTTCTCGCTCTATTGGTTCCTGTGAGAGCTAATTGTTTAAAGGACCCTGCCACCTCTTCCCTCTCCCTCTCGTTTCCTCTCACCATGTGATCTGCTCATACCCACCAGCAGCCTGCCACTTTCTGTCATGAGTAGAAAGCAGCCTGAGGCCTGTGTCAGATGCAACTGTCCCAGAATCTTAAGCCAAATAAACCTCTGTTCTTTATAAATTACCCAGTCTCAGGTATTTCTGTTATAGCAACACAAAACAGACTAAAACAATACATCAAAGAAAGGACTAGCATCTAGAATATATAGCAAGAAATTGGTACGAGTCACAAAAAATAACTACACTTTATAAAGATGAGAATACTAATTATCCTGATTTGATCACTGCATATTTGTACGCAGGTACTGATATTCAACTCTGTACCCCAGAAATGTGTAAAATCAACTATGATTCAGTAAAAAAAAATACATGTAATATATATATTTAATATACATAATACATATATATTTAGTATATATAATATATATTTAATATATATATATGGAGCTCTCAAAACTCAACAAGAAAACAAAACAAACCAGTTAGAAAATGAGCAAATGACATAAACAAACATTTCACCAAAAGGCAAATACAGATATGAAAAAGCACACAGAAAGATATTCAACACCATTTGCCATTAGGGAAATGAAAATTTAAACCATGATGAGATTATACCACTACACACCTATCAGAATGTCTAAAATAAAAAAGTGACCAGTGACACCACCAACTGCTGGCAAAGATGTAGAGGAACTGGACCGCTCATTCATTTATTGCTTTGGGAATGTAAATTGATACAGCTACCCTGGAAAATGATTTGGCAGTTTCTTTAAAAGGTAAACAAGCAACTATCATACAACTCAGTGATTGAGCCCCTCCACATTTGTCCCTGGGAAATGAAATTGTGTGCATACAAAATCTGCACACAAATGTTTACAGCAGGTTATATCTAATAACCCAAAAGTGGAAAAACAATCACAACAAGAAAAACAAGTTTCTTCAAGAAGACAATGATTAAACAGATGGGGATACAGGTATACCATGGAATACTACTCAGAAGTAAAAAGGAACAAACTATTGAGACAAACAACAACCAGGGAGAATATCCAGAGAATTATGCTGAGTGAGAAAGCTGACGTCAATAAGCTCCATTCCACATTGTATGGCAGGTTTTATATGGTGCTCTGAAATGACAATGTTATAGAAATGGAGACTAGATCAATGGCTGCCAAAGCTAAGGCAGAACTGGGGTCAAGAGGAAAGTGGGTGTAGCTATAAAAGAGAACCATGAGGGGCTCTTATAATGATAGAAATGTATGTGGATTGCATGAATGCCCGTATCCTAGTTATAATATGGTAGTTTCTCAGTAATGCATCTCAATATTAATTCCATATTAACTAATTTTCACCTATACTTTACAGTAATGCAAAATCCCCCCAACATGAGGCAGTCTAGGTGTTGTGAGTGGTCATGTTTTCAAATGCAAGTTCAAGTTCTCCTGACTTTGGATGTAACTGATGAGAAACATGGACACTGGCTAATGTACACTGCAAGGAGCCAGCTGGCCAAATACTCATCTCTCTCTAGTAACTGCTTAATAGCCTTTACTTACTATGAAGTGGTCTCGAGTGACTCTGGGGGTTCATAAAGGTAAATGATAAGTAGTCACCCAACCTGGTGTGAGAATACTGCACGCAAATGACAGTCAGGAATCGAGGCTGTCTGGATCACAGCCCTCTGAAACCTCATTCACCGGGGCAACTGCATTATTTTAAATGGAGACAGCAAAGTAGGTCCTACATCCAGAAGTTACAAGATTAGCTCACCGGTGAACCGGCAGTTTGAGAGTGGTGGGAGTTCCAAAGCTCCATAAAGACTTGGTACCTTCTATAGATTTGTAGTCTAGTTTGAAGTCAGGTAGTATAATGCCCCTGGTTTTATTTTATTTTTTGGCTCAGGATTGCTTTGGCTATTGGGGTCTTTTGTTGTTCCATATGAATTTAGGATTGTTTTTTCTATTTCTGTGATGAATGTCATCGGTATTTTGATGGGGATTGCACCGAATCCGTAGATCACTTTTGGAATTATGGACATTTTCACAACATTAATTCTTCCAATCCATGAACAAGGAATGTCTTCCCACCTCTTGGTGTCCTCTTTCTTTCAGCAGAGTTTTGTAGTTCTCATTGTAGAGATCTTTCACCTCTTTGGTTAAATTTATTCCCAAGTATTTTATTCTTTTCATAGTTATTGTAAAAGGGCTGGCTTTCTTGATTTTTTGTTCCTGCTTATTTGTTGTTGCTGTATAAGAAAATTACCAATTTTTATGCATTGATTTTGTATCCCGCACAGTACTGAATTTGTTTAGGAGCTCTAGGAGTTTTTTGGTAGAGGTTATGGATTTTTCTATATATAGGATCACGTCCAATCCTGTGAAAACTGACGTTTTGATTTTGTCTTTTCCAATGTGGATGCCCTTTATTTCTTTCTCTTGCCTGATTGCTCTGGCTAGTACTTCCAGTAGTATGTTAAATGGGAGTGGTGAGAGGAGCATCCTTCTCTTATTCCTGTTCCTGAAGGAAAAGCTTTCAATTTTTCCCCATTCAGGACAATGTTGGCAGTGTGATTGTCATATATGGCTTTTATTGGGTTGAGATATTTTCCTTCTATACCTACGTAGTTAAGGGTCTTTATCATGAAGGGATGATGCTGAATTTTCTCAAATACTTTTTCTGCATCTCTTGAGATAATCGTATAGTTTTTATCCTTGCTTTTGTTGACATGGTGTATCACATTTATTGATATATGTATGTTGAACCATCCTTGCATCCCTGTGATGAAACCCACATGATCACAGTGTATAATCTTTGTGATGTGCTGTTGTATTCTGTTTGCTAATGTCTTGCTGCAGATTTTCGTGTCTATGTTCATCAAGGTTACTGACCTGTAATTTTCTTTTCGGTTGTTGTGTCTTTGTCTGATTTGGGGATCAGGATGATGCTGGCCTCATAGAATTAATTTAGGAGAATGGCCTCTGTTTCAATTTCTTGGAGTAGTCTGAAAAGGATGGTTGTTAATTCTTCTTTAAAGCTTTGGCAGAATGCAGCAGTGAAGCCATCTGGTCCTGGGCTTTTCTGTGTTGGGGTACTGTTGATGACTGCATCACTCTCATTGCTTCTTATTGGTCTCTTCGGGTTTTGTATTTCTCCTTGGTTCAGTCTTAGTAGTTTGCATGTGTTCAGAAATCTATCCATTTCCTCCAGGTTTTCAAATTTGTTGGAGTATAGTTGTTCCTAACAATCTCTAATGACTCTTTGTATTTCTGTGGAATCGGACGAAATGTCTCCTTTTCCATTTCTGATTTTTGTTATTTGGGCCTTCTCTCTTCTTTTTTAAGTAGGCTGGCCAACAGCTTGCGTAGTGTGTTTTTCCCCTAAAAAACCCCCAACATTTTGCTTCATTGATTTTTTGCATCATTCTTTTGGTCTCTACTTCATTTAGTTTGACTTTGATCTTAATTACTGCTTTACATCTACTAGGTTTGGGATAAGAGTGTTTTTGTTTTTCTACTCATTTGAGATTTAATGTTAGGTTATTTGAAGTGTTTCCATTCTTTTGATGTAAGCATTTATTACTGGCAACTTATCTTTGACAAAGCCACCAAGAATATACACTAGGGAAAGGACGGCCTCTTCAATAAATAGTGCTGGGGAAACTGGATATCCATGTGCAGAAAAGTCAAACTAGGCCCATACCTTTCACCATACACAAAATCAATTCGAAATAGATTAAAGACTCCAATATAAGAACTGAAACTATAAAACTCCTAGACGAAAACACAGGGGACATACTTCAGGATGTAGGACTGGGCAAAGACTTTATGAATAAAACCCCAAAAGCACAAGCAGTAAAAGTAAACAACTTGCATTGTATCAAACCATAAAGCTTCTGCACAGCAAAGGAAGCACACAGACAAGGGGCTAATATCCAGAAATATAAGCAACTCAAACAACCCAAGAGCACATAAACAAATCATTCAATATTAAAATGGGCAGAGACATTTTTCAAAGAAAGACAAACAAATGGCCAACAGGTGCATGAAAAATGTTCAATATCACTAATCATTAGGGAAAGGCAAATCAAAACTACCCTGAGACATCCTTGCACCCCAGTTAGACTGGCTATTTTAAAAAAGACAGAGAATAACAAATACCAGGGAGGATGTGGAGAAAGGGGAACCCTTCTACACTGTTGGGGGGACTGTAAATTAATACAACCATTATGGAAAACACTATGGAGGCTTCTCAAACAACACATAGAACTACCACACAATCCAGCAATCCCACTTCTGGGTACATACTCCAAGTAATGGAAATCATCATGTCGAAGGGATACATGTTTGTTGCAACTCAGTTTAAAATAGCCAAGATATGGAACCAACCTAAATGTCATCTACAGACAAATGGACAAGGAAAATGTGCTATACACACAATGGAATACTACTCAGCCATACAAAAGAACGAAATTCTTCCATTCGCAGCAACACGGATGAGCTTGGAGAAAATTACGCTAAGCGAAATAAGCCAGGCACAGAAAGAGAAATACTGTATGCCCTCACTTATAAGTGGGAGGGAGGGTGGGAGAGAGGAAGGAAGACCACAGTAAAGTGTTGAAAAGGGAACAGACCTATAGTTACTACAGGTCAGAAAGGAGGAGGGGCAGGGTGCTTAGGGAATAATTGGGCAATGGACACAAAGAATAATTACAATTTCTAATGATGAACACACTAGCATTGATTTGATCATCCCATACTGCACACAAATACCAATAGTCAACTCTGTACACCATAAATATCTATAATCAAAATTAAAAATTAAACAAACAAACACACACAAATAAATAAGAAGACCTGGTACCTTCACACTCAGTTACTGAGAACATCATAAAGGAGCCAGTGGTATCTGAACACAATGTTAGGTTTCCCTGTGAGGCTTGAGAACGCACTTCATCCCGGTGCCTTCGGGGCACTGGTGGCTTCAGAAAGCTGATTCCTTGCACACCTCCTTTCCCACTAATCCGACACTCTTAAAATTAAAGATATTCTATTTCTACCCACCCCACCACATTCTAAAAGGTCATGAAGTGACTCTAAGCAATGACAAGGAACATGACACATCCTCTGTAAAAAAAAAAAAAAAAAATTTACGGCCATTATTTTAAAATTTTTTTCTGATTACAAAAGGGAGACCTCATTTGCTTGGTCTTTGGAGACCATGAAGTATGATGTCTAAGAACAAACACTTAGAGAGATTCATCAGATTGGTACATCTCACTACAAAAAAGAACCCATCACTTATTTTAGACCTACTCAAGATACTGGAGCAGAGTTTTTAAATTAAAAAACAGTAGTCATTTCAAAGGGAGAAATAATAAAGAAATGCATATAAACCCATTCGCAAAGGCCATCGTTATGCATCTTCTTAAAGAATATTACGTAATAAAATAGGAAACTAATGATTCGTAGAGATGTGCATAAACCCAAAAGAGGAATATGAAAGAGTAACAGCATGATTTAACAGCATGATAAACACTTGAAATCTGTGTTTCACACACCAGAGTAAAAAAAAGTTCAAATGATTCTAATTACCATTAGCTTGTTACTGTCTCAATCTCCACAATGCTGCCAAGATAGCATACAACTTCACCTCTGAATATACAACTATATTCAGGGTAGAAAGATGAACGATGCTCACTTATGACTACACATGTTCCTTAAAAGAAATCAGAAAGAAATTGCAAATGTATTGCCCCATCTGTCCAACAAATGAAATGTTCTGAAACAAATGTAGACAGACATAACAATGGAAAGTGCATCAAAAGGAGGATTATGGAAGTATCAACTGTGAGATCTCGTGAAGACATAATGTCACTAACTGGCACTATGGGACAAGCATACAAGCCATGCCACTGAACACAGTACCTTTCAAATAAGTTCACTAGTGGAGCCAACATTGTCTTTGCAGCTGGAGGAGAGCACACAGTTCCAAAAAAGTGAGAGAGGCCATTCTCCCAAAATCATCCTATGAGGCCAACATCACCCTGATCCTAAAACCAAAGGTGCAACAAAAAAAGAAAACTACAGGCCACTATCCTTGATAAACACACATGTAAAAATCTTCAACAACATATTAGCAAACAGAATGCAACAACACATCAAAAAGATGACACATCATGATCAAGTGGGTGGGATTCATCCCAGGGATGCAAGGATGGTTCAACATATGCAAATCAGTAAATAAGGGAAAAAAATAAGGTTCAAATAAATAAATAAAAAGGGAAATAAATGAGGTTCCAAACATATAGGGAACTCCCGAAAACAGCAACAAAGAAAAAAAAATTCCAAAATGGACAAAGGACTTGAATAGACATTTCCCCATAGAAGATATACAAATGACCAAAAGACCATGAAAAAATGCTCAGTATCAGTAATCATTAGGGAAATGCAAATCAAAAGCATAATGAGAAACCAACTCATGGTCATTAAAATGCCTACTATTTAAAAACAAACAAACAAACAAAAACTGTTGGTGAACATGTGGAGAAACTGGAAATCTTCTGTACTGTTGGTTTAAATGGAAAATGGCACTGCTGCTATAGAAAACACCATTACTGTCTCTCAAAAATTAAACTTAGAATTACCATATGTTCTAGCAACTCAACCTCCGGGTATATACTCAAAAGAACTGAAAGCAGGGTCTCATGGAGATATTTTCACACCCATGTTCACAGCAGCACATCCACAGTATCCAAGATGAGAGCAGAGAAATGGAGGTTGGCACTCAACTTTCCCACCGGTCTGGGAATCCCCATGGGAAGCCCGTCTCCAGACACTTCCACAGGAACATCTGGAGTGCCCTGAGGGCTGAACATCCAAAGGTGTACTGTTGTGGAACCTCAGCAGGTGTGCTGTGTTCTCATCAGCAGAGCTTCCACACAGTGCTGCGAGGGGCACGATCTGTGGGAAAGACTCAATTCCTCACCAAAGTTCTCACACAGATTATGTGCTCCCGTGGAGTCATTTCTTGACCTAAAAGTGACTAAAAGGTCAGAAATTAATTCCGGTGCTGGCCATAGGTCTTACCCAGACAGGGAAAAATAGCAGAGCAGCAACTTAGTTCCAAAGCAGTGATCGAGTTCCAGAAAACCGGTCATGCCTTTAGAATGAAGACGAAAAGACGAACCTCTTAAAGATAACAACTGCAAAACTGGTATAAAAGCAATGAAATACAAAAAGATGTAAATACAAACATTAAAAAAGTCAAAATGTGGTGAGAAATGATGTCAACGTGTAGTTTGTTTCTCACTTTTTAAATTCTCTTGCTCTTTGCAATCTAAGTTAAGTTATTATCAGTTTTTAAAGTTTCAAACTACCCGTTATAACTCTAAGACGTTCGCAGTAAGCCTCACAGTAACCATAAAGCAAAAACATGGAATAGATACGCTAAAAATAAATAGCATAACATAAAAATATACTACTAGACACAAATCACTTCATCACAAAGACATAAGATAGGAAAAAAGGATTTGTAAAGCAACTAAAAACAAGTACAGGGTTTTTCTGAGCTTTAGCCACCTGATCTCCATTACTTGGCCTAATAATTAAAACTTCCATTATTCCCACTGCACATTGGACACACGGACCTAACTATGGTTCTATTAAACTCGCAATTCCATACACTATATACATACATATATATATATATATATACATTTTTTTTTTCTTTTCTTTTCTTTTTTTGGCAGCTGACCAGGTACAGGGATCCAAACACTTGACCTCTGCATTACAAGCTGCACTCTAATCAACTGAGCTAACTGGCCAGCCACCCCATACACTACCAAGAAACATATAATCCATCCACCTGCTCATGGATATACACACAAACCAGCATCCACGCCCAAGACATACAGAGATGGCTCTGACATACCATTTACAAATACACATAAAACCATGCCCAAATCCCAAATTATCTCAGTCCAGTAGGAACCGGCTTCCACATCCCCAGATACTAACAAATAACCATATCACATAGCTCTAATACAGATAAATACACTTCTCCCACTCCCCCCCCGTATAAACAGAGAACCCCAACTCTCTAACAGATACACATACGCTCAACTCCCAGAATATATAACCCTATTGAAACCTACAAACACACACTGCCCAAAAATATTCATCCATACCACCATGCCCCTTCAATACACACACAAACTCGACACACATGTGGCTCTCCACCCGCCATACCCTCTGGTATACCCACAATTACCTAGCGCATGACAAATATGCAAACATGCCACCTTATGCCCTCAAATATACGTACATCCCCACGCTATCTGCGAATACAAAATCGCGGATAACAAATACTCATAGTATTTGTAGTACAACTTTTCCATCTTCCAGAATACACGATCAGACAAATCCCACCCTGCACCTGCACATATTCATCCTACTACTCCCCACAAACAATTATACATCTGCCCTCACCCACTGAAATACTCATACACATTTCCTGAAGATCGCAAAAAACAAACACACAACAATGGAGCATACCCTGAATACACAAAAGTTAAAACACTTAACAACAACATAATACTCAGAAACAAAATGATGGAATTTCTGGTCTTGGACATGTAGGCGACACAGCTGTCTGTCATGAATTTTCATGGCTTTGCAGCAAAGGGGATCGTAAGTAAGGCCAGTCCACGGGAGTCTGCAGAGGTCGCAGCAATGGACAGTAGCTGAGCGTACAAGGACTGCTTCCTACAGAATGATGTGCATACAGCAACCCAGCCCGCTGGACGTGCTGAGACAATCCAAACCTATTTCCAGACACTCATTCCCCTTACCTCCCTTACAATCCCTGTATTTATCAGATTCCTTGTTCTGAGCTACCTTCAGAAAGTGCAGCCACTCTACAGCAGGGTTGGCTGAGGGGCACAAAAACTGGTTTGTTGAGAAAGAAATGAAGTGAGTAGAACACCAGGCAGAAGCCTTGTGCTGTGAATCTGAGAAACAACTTGAAACTTGCCTCAGAAGCACACACCCACTGTGCTGCCCCTGCATAATCTGAGGGACCTTCAGAATCCTGCCTACTTGCCAGAACCCTGCATGGCATGTCTCCCCACCCCCACCAGCCCAACTGCCCCCACCCCGCCCCCACTGCAGAATTCTGGAGAGCTACATTCTAAGCCTGTTGACATTTAAAATTGGACCCTGAGCATCTGCAGTTGACAGTTTGCTGTCTGGGTCCTGCGCTTGACTTCTCTCACTGTGGAGACTGCCATGCCACCGTGGTCAGTCCCCAAGCCTATGGGGATGGCTTCAAAGGGAGGTAAGTCTACAGGGTCTGGGGTGTGTTATCACACCCCTGTCACCCCTCAAATCCATGGGAGTTCAGATGTGACACTTGCCCTGGGACAGCTGGTTGGGTGGAAGTAGAGGAAGAGAGAGCACTGGACTTACCCAAGGACATCTCACCCGGGAGACGGGGGAAGCCACTGGCATCCTGAGGCTGCAGGGGGAAGGGGGCTTCTCACAGGTGGATCCAGATGCCTCCGGGGAAACCTACCGGGTGATGAAAAAGGACACAGCAGTTGTACTGACTGTTTCCAGAAGGGAAACAGGTGACTTATGTTTCTAAGTCAACACAGGTCAACGTGTGTTTGTAGGCAGTGGTGGATTGTGTCGTGCTTGTGCCACAGGGGGGCTCAAGAACAAAGCCTGAGTCCTGCGTCCTTTCTTCAGACACCTGGAGCTTGTGCTATGGTACTGTCCTGAGGGATACCAAGTGGAGTCTTCTAGATCTTAGAGGAGTAGCGGGGAGAAACGGTCTCAGCCAGAAAACCGTTCAGTGGAACAGTTCTCTCTGACCAAGATTACCGTGAAATATCCCCTCTGTCAGTGAGGCTGGACGTCGCTCTAACTGCAGCAGTCCAGTCTCGGCTCACTTCTGCCCAGAGATGGCTTCTCATTCGGTCCAGATCGCTGTTGTCTTTCTTCACCAGGGACAGTGCAGCCAGGAACTGCAAACAAGATGGGACTTGCTCTTCCCTGAGCTGTTCTGAATTGCTGTCCCTTTGGGGGACGCTCAGGTCTTCAGACCCATTCATCTTCCACCCTGTCTCATGGCCTGTCCTCTGCGCTACATTTCATGTGGACATGAAGACTTTGCTCATACTCCATGTCTAGCCCATCATGAACAGGGGACAGATGAGGCGTGCTGTTGGGTTTACAGTGGAAGGTTCTGAAAGGCTGGTTTCCTTTTCAAGAGAGGAAGCAGAGCAGCACACCATTAGGAAGATCTTCTATTATTATCACTGTTATTATTCAAAGTTAGGACATACGTCCTGATTAATTAGGACCATGTCCTATGGACCTTGCTCTCCTTGACTAGGGTTGACCTGAAATCCTAGTGAACAGGGATATATCCAGACAACTTTGTCACACTGGCTCATGCCTGGTTCTTTGTGGGCCATGACTGAGAGCTCAAAGGAGAAGGATCACAGAAGGTCTCCATTACCCATGGCCAACTCTAACCACCAGCAGCTGTTCAAACCTCTCTGAACCTCCACTGGGAGCCACAGGGCTCCGCATTTCCTGGCCTTTCTAGTCCTCTGCAGCCCTCTCTGGCTGTGCAGTGACAGGGTCTCAGGGAATTCATCATCTAACTCACAGACCGCCTCCTGACAACAGAGCTGCCTCAGTGACAGAACGAACCACTGTGCATGGGGACAAGTGTGCCCCGAACCTGGCCCCTGTTCGATGATTGCTGTGGGTGGTACCAGGAGAAGCATGTCCTCACTGGGCTACTGCATTCTGGGGTACCATCAGGGCTCCTGGGCGCTCGTTTGGGGACACATTTTGTTCAGGTTCATTTGTTTGGGTTACGACGGGTTTATGAGGAGCATCAGGGAAAGGAGCACTGAGAAAGAGAAGGGCTCATAACCTTGTGAATCTGCTGGCTTCACATAGGCCATGTGGGCGCCTGCAACTGGCACTGGAGAAAGTGCCCTTCGTGGGGGTGCGCACACTGAGGGGCGTTGTGCCACCAAGCAGAGTCCACCCCGACTCACGTCGAGGGGCAACCCCACGAGGCTGGCGGGTCCACGTGCCGGGGACACCCTGGGGAGCTTCTCAGAGGCAGGGGAAGCTTAGGTGTTACTCCCTGACTGACGGGTCAGAGGGTCTCAGTGAACGAGAAGCAAGTTCTCTAGTAGAATGATCCTCCACCTGAGGGGGACCCTGAAATTCACTTGGGGACAAACTGCACAATTCCCCGTCCTATGGCCCTCACCTGCTGGGATGCCTCGCTCTGGTTCACGCTGACTCTAAGGGAAGGGAGAGCCTCCGTCCTGGTGGCCACGTCTCCTGCTCATTCGCCCCTCTCCTTTGTCTCCACAGCATCTGCAGTGCTGGGGCCCAACGTGACCCTGAACCCTCCGTTCACTTCCTTCGGTCCGCTGTTTCCCACGCCTGCTTCCGACCCAGTCCCCGGGCCGCCCTGCGAGCAGCCCCAACCTGCCCTCGTGATGTCAGCGTTCCCTCCTGGTGGCCCCCTGGTGCGGTCTGCTTTCCCCAGGACGCCTCAGGGGGTGGGAGCCGCTGGCCATGGCCCGAGTGGGGCCGGGACTTTCAACATCACTGTCCCAGTCAGGACACAAGGGGCTCCAGCAGAGCCCTCTTACACTCAGACCACTGTCCTGGCTCAGGCCCCCCTCAACTGGAGTGCTCCAGGGGCCCTCTGCGGGGGTGCCCAGTGTCCTGCTCCCCTGCTGTTGGCAGCTCCTGCTGTAGGGACCGTGATGCCTGCTGTATCCATTGGGGGCACGCGGGCTGGCGAGGGGTACTGGTTCCCAAGCCACCCCCTCCCAGCCCCCATTCCAGCAGCCCAGCCGGCTCAGACCCTGGTCCCAGGGAACGACGGGACACATCCACATGGGGCTGGTGGGGAGGGCGGCAAGGCCCCCTCCCAGGCCAAGGCCGCGCCAGAGGACTCCTGTAACCCCAGGAGTGTTTACGACAACTTCCGACGCTGGCAGCGCTTCAAGTCCCTGGCCCGCGGGCACCTGCCCCAGAGTCCCGATGCTGAAGCTCTGTCCTGCTTCCTCATGTGAGTGCCCTCCTTGGGGGATGGAGCTAATCCCACCGCTCCCACACGAAGGGGAACGAAGGACGGACGAGGAGGGCAGCCTATTTAGGGGAACTTGGATGGAGGTCACGTGGGCGACGGCCCATGCATTCTCAGCAATTTAATTAATGTCCCACTCCGGTTCACGACGTACATTCACGAGCCTTAGGTCAACTGACCCTCAACACCCTGTGAGTCCACCAAACTTGGTTTTTAACAATCACCATCATCTGCACAGAAGACAAAGGCCACAGTGAGTTCCTGGTGTGACATGAGCCACAACTTGGATTTAGGCCTCTGCCTTCACCCGTGATTCCTCCCCATGTCCTCTCATGCCCAGCACAGGATCTGAGTGCGGATGGCTTTGGGACGTCACATGGAGGGACTGGGGGGAGAAGGCACAGGACACAGGAGCAGCCTTATACATGTACCCCCTCACTCTTCCAGAAAATTCTAGCAAGGAGACTGAGGTAGTTAAGCCACACATTGGGAGCTGATTGGGCCCCCATCACTGGGTTTGGATCCTGCGCAGAGTCGCCTTCTTTATCCCTGAATGCCTCCTAGACAGACAATTCCACTTCATTTGGAGGATGGGAAGATTGTCTGACTCATGTCTGATGCACTCAGCAGAGTCTCTGGCATGTGCTGTCCCTCATTATTGTTGTTTTCGTTATTATGATGATGATTATTATTAACGTCATCACTAAGAACAGGCAACCTAGAATAGGAAAATTTTCCCAAAGTCACATATCCCACCACAGGGAGTGAGGGGACCTTGAGCTCAGGAGCCCAGGACCAGGGGCTGAGGTGATGGGAGGCAGTGACGTCCGTAGCCAGGAGCGTTTGTCTTTCCCTCCCCAAAACCTGCCTCCTTCCACCTGCAGGCCCTCGTGGTTCTGGGGCCATCACATGGAGCATGTATCATAGTCCATGGGACACGGGACATGGCTGCATACCTGCCCCGCTCCCACACTGGCTGCTCTCCACGGAAAGCTGCACACAGTGTATAAATTAAAGGGGCCCCCAAATCCTTGTCCCCAATGATTTCAGTGTCCCCCACATCCTGAGCAGTCGGAGTTCCCCTTGGACCAAAGTCCCAGGTGCCCTAGGCTGTCCTGAGTCCCTAAATGGAGCCCCCCCAGGCCTTGCCCGTTCACCTCAAGCACCAGTCTCCTTTGGCTCTGGATCCCCGCACCTGCTCTTCACGCTGAGGGACTCGGACGCTGTGTCCCCAAGGGCTGCCTCTCTAGAGAGTCACCAGGAGCTGATTAAATGCTCAGTCCTGGGGCCTTGGAACGGTCATTCTAGGCAGTTCTCGGTCAGCTCAGGCTGCCATAACAAAACGCCACAGGCCAGGTGCTTTAGACAACAGACTTTCATGTCTCCCAGTTCAGGAAGCGGAAGTCCCAGATGAGGTCCCGGCAGATTCAGTTCCAGGCGAGGACTTTCCGCCTGGCTTTTGATGGCTGTATCCTCACATCACAGGGAGTTCTGGTGTCTTTTCCTCTTCTCACACTCACAGGGACACAAATCCCATCACGGGGCCTCCCAATTATCTAATCTAAACCTGATGATCCCCAAAGGCTCCACCTCCAAATACCATCACATTACAAGTTAGGGCCACAACACGTGAATTTTGGGTACACATATATTCAGTCCGTAACACACAATAATACTAAGGCCTCAAAGGGAAGTCAGAGAGGCCAAGCAGTCCCTTGGTGCTGAGGTTGACACATGTTGGTTGTCCTGGAGGCCGAAGAGCCCACACTGGGAGGACAGGCACAGGTGACAGGACAGGTGGGATGTGTGTGATGTGGCGGGGCACGGGTGTGGGCCGGTTAGCTGGGATGGAAGGAGGGCGGGGCACTGTGACTGACACTGAGGACTTACAGCCCAGTGCTTCGATCCCTGGCCCTGCTGAAGCCCACCATGAGCCTGGAGGACGGAGTGCGGCGGGCCATGCAGAAATGGCAGGGCACGAGCAATTATGACCGAATGAACTATTATGACATGGCAGCAAAGTGAGTCAGGGATGCAGGGCCTGAGGGGCTGTGGGGTGGGCTGAGGGTGGGTGAAAAGGGGAGGGGCTGGTGCAGTGGGCTCATTGGCAGGGATGTCACGAGGAGGGGGATCTGCTAGGTCCGGCCCCTCCCTGGGGCCCTGCCTCCTCTGGGAAACTCTCCACCCACCTGGGTGCTTGGGCTTCTCTCTCCTACCCACCCCGGAATCTCCGCCCTCCCCTGGCCTCGGGTCTACCCCTGCCCTGATGCTGAAATGAGGACGGGGAAGAGTAACCAGCACAGCCCAGTGGGGGTCAGCTCCAGCTGTGGGGACCCTGCAGAAGGGAAGCTAGCGACTACTGACAAAGTTGGGACCACGTCTCTTCATGAAAAGTGGCCAGAAATGGGTCACCTGCCATCCCAGAATGGGCTGGGGTAGAAGAGCTTGGGCAGGGGAAGCCAGCA
Organism: Cynocephalus volans; assembly: GCF_027409185.1. NCBI lineage: Eukaryota > Metazoa > Chordata > Mammalia > Dermoptera > Cynocephalidae > Cynocephalus > Cynocephalus volans. Next base: position 157,676,360 of record NC_084465.1, read on the forward strand.
CCTCACACACCCCCAGACACGTCTCTGGCCTCCCTGCCTTTGCTGCAAGGCAATCCACTCCGTGAACACGAATCACCCTCACAGAAAATGCACCCTCTCCTCTCAGCTTAGCTCCCACTTCCTGCAACATCCCCGGGGCCGTTCTCTCCCAGGCTATTGTCAGGGGCTCACAGTACCAGTCCAGGATTCCTGGATCCGGGCAAGGATTCCTCATGTCATTTGCAGTCAGTCACATCTCTGACCTAGCTTCTGGCTGTCAGCTCTTCTGAGTGGCCCTCGGCAGGGATAGGAGCAGGGTCCCCTGAGAGCCGGGCCAGGGTCACATAGGCCTTGATTCAGGAAGCCCCCCTGGATGTTGTCTGCACTGCAGGTGTAGGTGAGCCAGCATACCCCTGCAAATGTTCTGCAGGTGGGGGAGCAGCCCAGCCCACCCAAAGCCCTTCCTCCCCCATCCCTGGCCAGGCCTCCCTCTCAGCATGGCTATGGCTCTCCCTCTGCCCGCCAGGTTCATGGAATTTGAAGCTGAGGAGGAGATGCAGCTCCGGGTGCTGCAGTGTGTGAAGGGGCCCCAGGGCCTACCTCCTCCAGCCCCACCAAAGCTTGCTCCTCCAGGGCCACCAGTCCCCAACACTGTGCCACGGTCAGGTACGGCAAGCATATTCCCACAGGAGCCAATACAAAGGCCTAAGGGGCCCTGCGGAGGCCTTGTGCCCTCATTTTGTCCCTTTCCTGCAAGGGGAGGGGGCGCTTGCTCTTTCAGCAAGAGCAGCCAGTGAGAACCTGGGGCTCCACTGCCCTGGATCAGGAACTAGGTATTGGCCTGGTCCAGGAGTTTCATAGCTGCTATCTGCCTTGGCTGTCCAGGACCCAGTGTACAGTCTTCCCAGGAAGCAGTGCTGGGTGGGGAGGAGTCCCAGAATCTTGGTGGCTCCAAAGCCTTTCCAGGTTACTCAGTCTCACATGACCCACCTCTTGCAGTGTATCCTCCCACGGGGCCTGATGTCCAGCCTGGACCCATTTCATGGCCCTCAGTTCCCACCTCCCCCAGTGTGGCTGGAGGTGGCTGCTACAGCCCAGCCACGCACCTGTCCTCCCTCTTGTCCTCGGGTGTGCTCCCAGGAAGGCTGGCCACAGGGCACCATCCACTCGCCCGCTGTCACGCAGACCCCAGCAGCTGACCCAGGCCAAGGCACCCAAGGAGATCCGACCAAAAGCTGTCCAGGAGTATGTGGATATCATGGAGGCACTGCTGGGGCCTCATGCAAATTGGGAGGATGAAGATATTGAGGAGCAGCAGGAGCAGGACAGGACTGACCCAGACCCAGATCTCCTGAGATACATTAACAAGCTGTGCTCCCAGAAAGACTTCATCACCAAGGTGGGCTGGACTGGAGCCCTAGTGTGGGGAGGTTTTCTGGGGAACAGCAGTCCCAGCCCCACGGAGCAGTGTGTGTGTGAGAGACAGAGAAAGTCTGTGTATAGCTGCTAGTGGCCATGAGTTACAACAGCCCTGCTGTGTGGACAGGAGAGACAGGCATTACTTTCTGCTTCTCCTCGAGGTCCCCCTGGCTGCAGTTCAATCCCTGCCAAAGACACTCACGCCCCTTTCCCCCTGCTCCAGGTGGAGGCCATCGTCCACCCCCGATTCCTGGCAGCTTTGCTTTCCCCAGACCCAAACTTGGATCCCTTGGCTCTGACTGAGGTGCTAGAGCAGGAAGAAGGACTCACCCTAGCACAGGTAACACAGGGGAGGCAGGGACACCAGGTCACCCAGGCGAGGGAGGGACACCAGGGCACCCAGGGGAGAAAGGGCCACCAGATCACCCAGGGGAGGGAAGGGCACCAGGCAGACCAGGGGGAACACGTGACCCTGTGCCCCTGAAGCCCCCGTGATTTTGTCTAGTCTTACCCTGCTGGAGGTGCATGGCCTCCTCAGGGGAACTGCCTGGATCAGAGGAGCAGGTGCAGAAGAGCAGGAAGGAGAGGACAGAGCCAAGGAGGGAGGGCAGGGGGCGAAGCTGGAAGGAGGCCCAGCAGGGCACAGCACAGTCACAGTCCCTGCCTCTGACACCAAGCCAAGCGTCCTCTCACCTTCGCCACCTCCCGCCCAAATGCAGGGTCTCCACCATCCTGCCAGCCCCTCCCCACACCTGGGGCAGAGCCAGTGAGTGCCACTTTGCTCCCCTCAGGTGGTGGAAAAGCGCCTCGTGGCCCCAAATGAGGCAGAAGGTGTGGGGGCCACCCCAGGTCATGGTGCACCCCAATTGGAGTCACATCCTAAGACTGCAGCATCCATGTCCCCACCTGCCCCTGTGCCTTTGTGAAGTGTGAAGAAAGTTAACTCTTGGTGGTGGGTCACCTGCCTGCCTCCCCTCCTATTCCCAGGTGGGTCTCCACATTGGAGAAGGCCTCAGAGCTTTGCTAGATTAAGACGGTGTGGTGTGAAGCTGCACACCACGGCCCTCAAGCCCAGAAGCTTCCAGAACATCATGCCATGCAGGTCTTTGTTGGTGGCATCCTCAAAGGAACCAACTACTGTCCCTGCTGTCCAGCTCAGCACACACATCAGGCGCTGAGGGAAAACGCGGGGATTGAAGGCTGGAGCCCTGGACCCACTCCTCACTAGTCCCCCGACTCTTCCACATTCAGAGCTGTCCTCAGGAGCCCCTCTTAGGTTTTAGGAATGTAGAGCAAGTCGTGTTTGGAGGGGACTTGGCCCATGCCCTAGCATGTGTATGTAGGCACTCAGTCGAGCACAGGCATCATCTCGGTCACACCTTGGGGCTCCTGCTGCTACTCCTGTCCTCGCCACCTGACTGCTGTCTGTCCTGGGGCCCTTTTGTGGTTGAACAGTTCCCAGGAGGAGGCAGAACCTCTGCTTCCCCAGCACCATGCCCTGCCTCAACCTTACAATCTGCCCCTGGACCCTGTACAGTGGGGCCAGCTGGAGGGCTGTTACAGTCTGAATGTCATGTCCGCCAAATCCGTATGTTGAAACCCTAAGCCCTATTGTGATGGTATTTGGAGGTGGTGCCATTGGGATGTTGTTGGAGTAAGAGGAGATCATAGGGTGGAGCCCTAATGATGGGGATTAGCGTCCTTATAAGAGTAGGAGGAGACACCAGAACTTTCTCTTCCCCATGTGATGACACAGCAGGAAGGGGACCATCTGCAAGCCAAGAAGAGGGCCCTCACCAGGAACTGGCCGTGCTGGTACACTAAACCTCGTACTTCCAGCCTCCGGACTGGGAAAAAATTAATTTTTGTTGGTTAAGCCCCCTGGCTATTGTGTTTTGCTAGAGCAGCCCAATCTGACTAAGACAAGGTCCATAATCTCCGGAACTTTCTTCCTGATAGGCAGCTGGAACTGTGGCTCGCAGACCACCAGAAAAATGAAGAAAGGCTTAACATCTTACTAGTGTCAGTACATCTCCATCACAGAAAAATAAACAAGACATGAAACTCTGCAAATATGGTGTATGAGATAGGGATCGGGAAAGTGGTAAAACAAACTGACAGAGAATGATAAAAACTGGCCATGTCACTGCATCCAACCTCAAGGAAAATCATGATGCTTGTACACAGCAGGCGCTTCATGTGTGCTCAGTGCTCTCCTCTATGCTTCACCTGTTCACTCATGGAGTCTCCACAAAGCCTGTGGGGAAGTGATACTTATTGTTCTGTGAGGAAAACTGGTCTCTGGAGGTCAACTGACACTGGGAGCAGGTCACACTCTAGGAACTAGCATGGCCAGGTGGCTCCAGAAGGTTTAGCTCCAGAACCCTCTCCCTTCCCCGCTGGGCAAGATCCCTGGAAGAGGCAGTGACATCCTAGGGAAACTCCAACTGACAGCCTGAGCGAGACCCCCACCATTACTGAACACACTATGCTTTCTGACAGTGACAGGGGTGGACCAGCTCCATGTGGCTGCCCTCTTGTAGCCACATGTTTGTTCTAACTTCAGCGTTGCATGGTGGCCTACAGGTCCCTGTCCTGGGCAGTACTGGTGAGAGTCACTTGGTTTGGAGGACCTTGGCCAGGCTGCTCCATCCTGGCCAAGCAGCTGATGAATGACTCAACCTGCCCATGTCTGCTCAGTCAGTCACTGGCCAGCCTGGGCACAGATCTCACAGGAGACTCGTGGCAGAGGGGACACTGGGTCAGGGGCTGATGCCGACACAGTGTGGCACACTAATGCCCTTCCACAACCTCCCAAAGTACTTGCGTGAATATTCTGGGCTGTAAACAAAAGAGCTTGGCAAGTCCCCACTTGGGAGCTCCCATGACCTGTCAAGACCCTCACCCTACACAGACTCTCAAGAGTCCCCATCACCTTAGCACATCCGCTATTAGGCACTTAACGAGCTGTTTACTGAGTTCTGAGTTCTGATGCCACTGAGAATGCTTTATGTGCAAATCTGTGTTCTTTGAGTTTATTTCAGTCGAGTGTATTGTCATTAAGCCTATAGTAGCCAATGGTTCACTTCCCGTGCTCATCTCTGTTCTTTGAAAAACCAGGTCTCCCTCTAATACCATGATCCTTTCTTTAAAATATCTTACTTCATTCCAAAGATCAAGATTAAGGGAGTTGTACTAGGTGAACTTATAAACGTGTATGGTGATTTAAAAGACGTTCTCTGGCAACAAACACAAATAACAGAATAATACCCAAGGTGAACATAGGATCCTGAAGTTCCTGAAAAATATAGAGGTATTGGTCATGGTAAATTTCTCCTGCCTCTTGCAATCTGCTCATATGAAACTGTCCAAACACAGATTCTTCTCCTCATAAAAATGCAGAAGCAAAGCCTCAGAACTGTCAACAGTACAAGCCAACTCACACCACTGGAGCCCTTTGGAAGTCATCAGAAATGGCTGGATGATACCAGGACATTTCCCATCCTCCTACTCCTGTGTCCTCCTTGCACACTGACCCTGGCTTTGCTGGATCCCTGTGTGCTGGCTCAGACAGCAGCGTACAGTGGGACCCACAGCCTTCCCACTGTTCCTGTCCCTGTGAGCTTCTCCTCATAATCATGTCTCCAGCAGCCATAGGGTCATATTTTCAGGGCCTCCCTACTGGTTACGTTACTAGTGCAAAAGACTGAGAACTGCCACATAATATTAGTACTGGGAAAGTATACTTCATTGATATTTGAAGAACCTATAAAAAGTAACTAAGCAGAAACAAAAGTAACTAAGAAAACATAATTGTATTTTACTGTAATATGTCAATAGCATAGGCTTCAAATTATATAAAAATGAAAATGAGATAAAGAAAGCCTCCAAACACTCGGAAATTAAATGCACACTTCTGAACAATTCATGATTAAAGAGGAAGTCCCAAAGAAAATTAAAAAATACATAGAAATGAACGAAAATGAAAATAAACATATAAAATATGGTAATGTCCAGATAAAGTATTACTATGAGGGAAATAAATGATGCTGAAGGCTTATATTTGAGAAAAAGAAAGGTCTGAAATCAATAATCCATGCCTTCACATAAGGAAACCAAACCAAAAAAAAAACCAAAAAATAAAAAACAAAAAAATGTGCAAAATAAATCCAAACCATTCAGAAGGAAGGAAACACATAATAATACACTATGACCAGAGGAACTTATTCAAGGAATGCAAGCCTGGTTCAATATTCAAAACTCATCAGTGTAATCTACCATATTAATCTCAAGAAGAAAATGCAAATGGTCACAAGTTAATGCAGAAAAAGCATGGACAAAATTCAACATGCATTCATGTTAAAAATTCTCAGCAAACTAGGAATAGAAGGGTACTACCTCAACCTAATAAAGAACATCTACAAAATATTTTATAGTCAATGTATACTTAATGGTGCAAGAATGAATGCTTTCCTTCTAAGTTCAAAACCAGCAAGCTACAGGGTGCAAGATCACATGGCAAACGAGGAAGCAAGAGAGAGGGGGGGAGGTGCCAGGGTTCTTTAAACAACCATCTCTCATGGGAACTAACAGAGCAAGAACTTACTCACAATCCCCTCCCAGGGCATTAATCTATTCATGAGAGATCCGGGCCCCACAAACTAAACAGCTCCCAAGGCAGCCACATTTGGCACCAGATTTCAACCTGAGTTTTGAGGGGATAACATATCCAAACTATCAGCAGCTGACAGGCTGACAGCTTGGCAAACTATGGAGACAGGACTGTAATCCAGGAACTGTCAAAGGTGGGGTTGGTGGGGGAACTGGTAAATCCACCTCACTTTCAGTTAAATCCTCAATTGTTGAACTCAGAAGCTGCGGGAAAGGGGAAACAGCCAGTTTCTAAGAAGTGTAGTGTAGCTAAACTTCAATTCATCTTTATCCCTAAAACTGAACCAAGGTGATCCCAGACTGCACACTCCCTCACATGCCTGGCAGAAGCAAGCACAAATCCTTTGTGGGAATATCACCCTAGATCCCAAATTATTCAAGCAATACTTAAAATGTAATCTACTAGATGTGTGTGCATGCATGCACACACACGGAAACTAGGCACACAAGGAGACAGAATGAATAAAAATCAGCAGAAACAACAAATAAGACAAGAGAAAAATAGACCCATAGGGCTGCCAGGTACTGGGATTGCAAAATCACAATTTCAAGTAAGCTGGGAGAAGAATGGTACATGAATAAATAAAATTATTAAATGAAAAATAGAACACCAAGGTCAAGGATTTGGATCCCTGTACCAGTCAGCCACTGGAAAAAATAAATAAATAAATAAAATAGCTATAATTACTATGTTCAAAAAATTAAAACATAATATTAAATATTCTGCTAGAAAACTATCAAAGAATCAGAAACTGTCTTTAAGTGTACCCAGGTTTTGTATTTAGCAAAGACTTCAATGTAGCGAGTGAAAGAAAGGAAACCATACTTAACTCAAGGAAAGTGTAATGACAATGACTGAACTGAAAAGTACAATGACAAATTAAAAACTCACTGATGGATGTAACAGCAAATTTCGGATGGCAGAAGAATCAGTACACTTGAAGATCACATGATCTGAAGAACAAAGACAAGAGTTTGAAGAAGAATGACCCATGAGCCATCATCAAGCACCCCAACATATGTGGAAAAAGAGTCTCAGAAAGAAAGCAAAGGGAAGAAATACTTGCAGAAATACTTGGTAGGTGAAAATGTAACAAATTTGACTTAAGGGTAAATAGACTTTATAGATTAATGTTTTAATAAAAGAAAAACAAACATATCCACTTCTAGATATGTCATAGTCAAACTGTGGAAAGACAGAGAATCTTGAAAGCAGCAAGAGAAAAATTCTCTTCTTGTACAAAGGAGCACAATAAGATTAACCACTGACTTTTGATCAGAAACAACGGGGGGAAGGCAGTCAGAAGGCATATTCAATGATTAAAGAAAACAAACATTGTCAGACAAGCATTCCATGTCCGGCAAATCTACCCTTTAAAATGAAGAAACGAAAAAAAGAAATTCCCAGATAAACAAAGACTAAAAAAATGTGCTGCTGTCAGTCCTACTCTACAAGACATACTAAAGAAAGGCCTTTGAACTGAAATAACATTGGATTCTTAGATTTGCAAATACTGAATTGATTTGTGAAAGGGGGTATGTGCGTGCATATAAAATGTTCCAAAATTTCTTGTGAACTTTAACTTTTATTGATTTTAGAAGCAAAAATACAGGAAATGTATAAAAATTTTTGAAGCTTTCATTCCAATTTTTTATACTTATTTAAGCCTTGTGAATTTTGTATAGTACTTTTAAGTCTCTCTAGCTGAAGGTAGTAAACATTAATTGAAACAAAAATTTATAAAATTTTATTGAAACAAAGCTAAACTACAAAAGAAATTTAAGTTCTATGTCTAAGTTGATGGAAGGCAAGAACATACAATGTGGAAAAGTGGAAGTTGCAGACAGAGGACATCCTGAGAGTAATAATCCCTGGGAAATAAGAAAAATTTTAGGGACAACTCCAAATTTTCAAAAACTATGAAATTCATGGAGCTCAAGTGGAGATCTCCAAATAAGCAGGTAATACCTGGGTTCCAAGAGGAAAGAAAAGAAAGCTGACAAATGTTTATCTGTGACAGGTGGAGCAGGTAGAATTGGAAGGAGGGATCTAGGAGCCCAAGAGGATGGAGGGACCTACTAAGCTGGGAGGTGGTTCAGTCTCTTCCTCTTTTTACCTCTCCCTCCCAGGAGCCCTTTGTGATGAGGCCACAGCTCTGTGATGCAGGCCTGGCCTGTAGAACCAAAGGGAACTTCCAGGGCTCAGTTGCCTGAGGGCAGCACTGCGATTCAGAAGATGGAGAATCTTCTCTTCACTCTGAATAGCGTTAGTACCACCTGGCTGAGCCCCAGCTCCACTGCCTGGGTGGTGGAGATCACCTTTGCCTTCCTGGGTGGGGTGGGGCTCTTTCTTCTATTACTCCCCTGTCTCCAGAAGGATGGATCCTTACCATCAAATAGGAAAAAGAGAAACATGAGGAAGGTAAGCAAAAATCTGCACAAACCCACCAGACACTGAGTCTCTCTTTTCTTCCTATTACTATTTCCACTTTTCCAAGTCACCTAGAGAGACTTCTGAGATGGGAAATGTCAGGAAAGATTAGAACATCATCCTTCTAGGGACAGACAGGGCAGGGCAGGACTGAGAGTGGGCACTAGGGTTTCTGTCCAAAGCTCTCAGACCAGCTGTGCTGCTGAGCTGGAGGGGACACAGCAAGGGCAGACACTATGACTCGGCTCGGTGGCCCAGGATGGGATTGCTGAGAGCTGAGATCTCTGCAGGACAGCTGAGCACTGACTCTTCAGTGCCTTCCCATGATAGGTCCCTTGGGCCAAGACTTGACTCCATGTCAGGTTCATCTAAGGGCCTTGCTATGCTTCTAACCGCCTCTAATCAGAGGCTGGAGGTGACTCCAGCCTTGGGAGGCAGAATCCTACTAACAGCTCAGATGCGGGTCTAGCCTGTGGGTTTCTAGACCAGAGGAACTGAGGACATCCATGCCGGATCTCTTTGCATTTTTCACAGAAGGAAAACAGGAAATACTTTTTATTCACTTTAAAAATGAGCAAAAGCCAAGAGAAGAGACTGGGGCTCCGTTAGTTAAATATAGAAAGTCAAGTTGTTCGTGAACACTGTGCGTCTGCAGCTTGTCTAGGGGGACGAGGGTGAGACTCGGGTCCCAACCCCTCGTTCTTTCTTGTCTCAGCATCGGGTGGAGACAAGGAGCAGCAGGAGCAGGAAGAGTGACTCTCTGCAAGGGAAGGCTCTGCCCTTCTGCTGGAGCCCTGGAGGTAACTTGACCTCGCACACTGTCCCTGAGCAACAAGGGACACGTCTGTGAGGATGTTGTTACAGAGGCCTGACAGGGAGGGTCCTGGGAAGGAGATCAGAACCTGGGGTACTCCTCAGATTCTGGGCCGGGAAGGAAGCCACGGTGGGCCAGGGAAGGGGTGCTGCCCAGCAGGGCCAGGGGTGGGGGGTAGTGGACCAACACTGCCTGGATCTGGAGGTGGGGCCTTGGGCCCAACTGTGGGCATGCTGCTTAACTTTGCCAAGGCTGATTCCTCTTTGACATGACCCTGTCCTTCCTCCCCCAGAAGGTGGTTGTGAGGACCATGGGGTAGAAGCACATTGTAAATGACAAGGCGCTACCCATCTGTGTGCCTTTCTGTCACTGCCCAGGATCGTGTGGTCTTGGACACTGGTGCTGCGGCTCCACAGTCTTAATCTCCCACAGCCTGCCCTAAAGGAACATTCCACTAAGACTCCTGTAAGATCCCCAAGCCCCTCCCTCCACCATAACCCAGTCTCCTGATTTCAGCCTGCAGAGATGGCCCGGGGCAACTGAAGGAGGTTCAGGGCCTGATCTCACGTCTGCAAAGGTGAGGAACTTTCCCTTTCTTTCCCAAGTCCTCCTTCCTACCAGGGCCTATGATGTGACCCCAGGGTCTCATACTAACTTGGGATGAAAGCAGAGGGAAGGGGATGGGATGTGACTAAAGCCCTGCGGCACGGGTGGCAGGAGCTTTCTGGAGCCAGTGCACGGGCAGTGGAGGGGCCCTGGGTGCAGGTGCCACTCCTGGCCCATCTGCTCATGGCTACAGCACCTGCCTCCTGTCTCCTGCAGCCACCTGGCGGAGATCCCTGACCCTCCAGCTGAGGTGTGCAAACCAGCACCTGCCAGAGCCAACCAGCCGTGCACGCAGAATGTGGAAGACACTGCTCCCGCCACCTTGTCCCCACTCGCTGCCCTGGCTCCTCTGGCTGAGCATCCTCTGCCTGTGGCCTCCACCCTGTCACCAGGCTCAACAACCTCTGTGGTTTCTGTTAGTTCATACTCAACCCTGAGGGCCTCTCAGTCACCAGAGCCTTTGCTCCCCCTTGACACCCTCTCAACCCGGCCACTTGTGCTTCCTCCTCCCCCATCACGACCCCCTGACCCTGTGGCCTCCCACCTGCCTCCAGCAGACTCCAACCGGGCTACTTCTCCGTGTCACACAGTGGCACTCCCGCTGGGCTCCATCCCACAGAGCCTGTCTCCACACAACTGCTGGTTGACTTCTCCCATCCCAGCAACCTCAACCCTTAGTCACTCAAGCTGTCCCATCTCAGCTCTCTCCTGGTGGCAGGTGGTTGCCAAGGCCTTGTGCTTCCCCACCTCATCACAGAGTCAATCCCAGGAAGAGGGTCTTTCCCACCGCCCACCAGAGGCCTTGTTTTTGGGAGACCCCACACACAGGCACAGGGAGGCTGGTGGCCCCTCTTTGGTCGACCCCAATACCCAGATGCTATTGGAGATACTAATCACCAAGAGAGCAGGACAGAAGATTTGGAACGACAAACAAAAGAAGGAATCAGACTATCACCTAGATTCTTTGAAGAATAGATTCAAGTCCTCAAGTGATGAGCAGGACACCAAAACCCCGCAACCCTTCTGGACCATGAAAGACAAACCAGGATGGCTGCCTGGTCCTCAGCAGCTCTCTGATCCCAAGGTGTTGCAGGGCCATTTACAGGAGAAACACAGCCAGCTCTTCTGGGGCCTTCCCTTTCTGCACAGTGAATCCCTGGTGGCTACAATTAGGGTCTCTGGTTCCCCACTGGAGTTTCCCTCTGTTTTATTCAATGAACTTTCTGAAGGCTTTCCAGTACAAATTCAGACTCAACTATCTCCACAAAGTTTTCACACCCAGTTCTGGTCCCCCCATGTGGCCCAACCCCAGCCTCTGACTCAAGCCTTGCTGCTGTCCCAGCCCTCACCTCTTGCTCAGACCCACAACCAGCCCCACACCTCATCCTGTCTCCCCATCCCACCGTGCTACTCACAAGAGACCATGGCCTGGGGAGCAGCTTGCCCTACAGACCAGCAGCAGGCCCAACCTCTTATCCCAACTTCCATCCCATGCGTGAACCTTTTGAAGAAGGAACAAGAAAGTAGGACGGATTTACCCTGCATGGTTAAGAAACCTCAGGAAGTCTTTAGCCAACTCACCCCCGACAGTGAGGCCTTCCAGAACCATGAGTCAGTCTCCCTCCTCCCAGGGGACTTCATCAGCCCTGAGCTCCGGGAGAAGCTGGAGGAACACCTTCAACAGAGGTTCACACAGCACTGCTGTAGACTGTCCCCCAGGCCCCACATGTCTCTGGAGCTGATACAGCCTCAGAACGAATTCCCAGGGACTTCTCAGGTAAAGGACAGGCATGGCCCCTCCGTGTGCATAGGTGGGAGCAGCCAGAACATGCAGAAAATGGAGCCCAGAGGCCCAGTCAAATACCAGCTCGGGAAGATCCCAAGCAAGGATCCAAAACACAGTCTGGGGAGGGTCCGAGAAGACCTATCCAGGGCTTTGGAAAGCAACTCATGGAAGGTTCCAGGGGCCAACACTGAGAAAAAGTCAGAAAGGGAATGGATGAGGTCATTGGGAAGTGACTCAGGAAAGGATTCAACAAGGAGCTTGGACATGAAGCATCTAGAAGACATTGCAGAAGTCCTTTTGCACAGAAAAGTGGGGAAGGTCAACGAGGACATGGTCCCTGTGTGTGCTCATCATCCCAGTCTTGCTAATGGCCATGTCCTGTCTCTGGAAAAATCAAACACTCACATGGAAACTGGAGATATAGTGCCCTCCAAGGGTGAAGTGTCTCACGTGAACACCTCCCAGCAGCTTTCCTTCCTTGATGTGCACACTCGACAGGTGCTGGAAGCACATATTAAAAGGTTTCAGGCAAGGCACGAGTGGGGCCAGACCCTCAAGGTCCACAAGCCCCCACATCTTCTTAAGGGACAAAAAGCTCAACCCTTGTCCCTTCCACAGCCTGCCTTTCCCTCATCAGCCAACACTGAATCTGGGGCCAAATCCACAGCTGAGGCTGCCAATGTCCCGGGAGTACCTCCTCACAAAGATCCAGGAGAGAATGTGGCAGCAAAAACATCAGTTTCCACCCAGCGTAGTCCTCACCCTGCCCCCTTGCCTATGTGTAAGGAAGCCCAAGGGTCTGCATACAAGCCAGAGACCCCATCTGGTGAAAAGTCCAGGCCCTCAGAGGCCCCTCCGACAGGACAGGAGGACAGGTGGCCTTCTCAGCCCCTCATCTGTAATGTCATGGGCAGAACCTGGCACAGTGCGAATGTGCTGGGGGCTGGGAGAGGCAGCCTAGAGCTGAGTCCAAGTCCAGCAATGTCCAGGGGCAGCAAGGGGCAGCAGGAGCCCAGGAACCCAAAATTTCAGAACCTACGGAAGAGGCCGAGCAAGATGTTTGGCCCTATTGGCAAGAGAGAGGGCCACAGGAGGCCCGCACAAGGGACGCATGAACAAACGGTCACAGAACTAAGCCCCCCTGCCCAGGACAGGGAGTCAGTAGAGTCCTTAAGTAGCCAGTCTTCCCAGCTCCCACCAGGGAAGGGACAGGCATCTCCAGAAAGCCACTTCAGGAAAAGGATCAGGCGCTTTCTGCAGTGGATTGTACCCAGTGAAAAAGGCAAAGGGCAGAAAGATCCCCTGCAAAAAGACAATCCTGCATCAGCCCTTGCCCGGATCCAGGGACAAGTCCTAACTGGACTGTTTGAGGACAACTGTGTGGCTGAAGCCCAGGCGCTCATGACCACTGTTGGACAGATCCTAGAGGAGAAAATGGGGCTTCACCATGAACTTTCTGCCTCGACAGCCCCAGTGGGAGGGCCTTTCTGCCACCACAAGAGTCCCTCCTACCCAGAGCAAAGAACAGTGATGAGAGGTATGGTCTGCAGTCACCATGCCACCCCCATGGGCCACAGCCATCCAGTCAAGTACAGGTGGATCAGAGACGGGGACAGCAGTGGGGCCTCACTTCCCAGGGAGCGTGTGTCACCAGCCAGTCCCTGCCGGCATAGGCCACTGTTGGTGAGAGCCTCAGGCTGCTCCATTCACTGCCCTAGACACTGTCGTCTTCAGAGAGGTGTCTGGTCTGGTCAACCAGATCATGCTTCTCACCTGTTTCCTGGTGGGAAAGGTTTACCCCATGAAAAACTTCCATTCTCACAGAGAAAACCCATTTTCCCCAATGTGGGCACACGCTCTGTGTGCTGATGGCTTCTTCCTCGCAAGACACGCACTATTTCCTAATAAATGTTTTTCCTCCTCAGAGGTAGTGGCTCTGTCTGTGCCCTGTGGGGCTTCCCAAGTGCAGCTTCTAGAAGGTACTGGGCCTGCGGGAGGCTGACTGTGGCCTTGCACACCCACCCTCACCCCGGAGTCACTCCCTCAACCTCGTTTTCATGATGTGACCATTATTTGTCAGGATGAGCAAACCCTGGGGTAGGGCTCACTCATCTCCCCTGCTTTTCCTCAACCTTGAACTTGCTGTGTTGTGGGGGATGGGTCTACAGAGGCCGATTCTCCTTGACCTGGAATGTCAGAGCCAAGTAGCCTCACCTGTCACAAAGTGAGCTCAGGAAGTTTGGGGGGGGCAATGCTGGCCCAAAGTCCAGAGGGAGAACTGTGACTTGGAATTCTCAGGGGGGCACACTTGCCTGCCCTGGGTCCCTCTGTCCTGTGACTGGGGATGGAGGTGGACCCTGCTGACCCCTCTCAGCTCTCCTTGGTGACATGACATGGCACATCACCCTTCCTGACCAGAGTAGCAGGATGGGCCTAAAGTGGCACCTGACTCCACTCATGCCGTGCCACCTGCCACACCCCCTGGGCATGACCATGTGTCCAGTCACATCCAATGGTGGCACACAAAGGACCGAGGGTGAGCTGTGGGAGAAGAACTGCACAGCTTGGAGCCAAGGAAGGAGCTGCATGGCCTAGGGGAGCCATTGTGGCACATGTCCCATCCTGTTCATAGGCCTGGAGGGGACACATCAAGGCTGCACTCACCCTGTGCACCCCAGGGTCCCTGCTCCAGCTCCAGTGTCACAGGCCTGGGAAAGCTGCCTTCAGCCCAGAGGGCCAGGCCAGGGATGATCGTTTCCAATGGTCCATTGGAGGACCTCACCCTGTCCCCTGCAGCATCCTTGAAAGGAGGCACTGGCCCTGGGACAACCAGCACTGGTGACTCACGTCACTCACAGTCTGATCATCTCAACATGTGCATAGGGCCCAGGACTGTGCCCACGGGACAGGTGGGGACTTACAGGGGACAGGGGCTGGCCTGGGGTCATACTACAAGTACTCCTGTCTCCTCGGCCAGTAGACAGGACTGTGCCAATGAGGGGCCAGAGTGACCTGTCTGGTGTGGGCAGACCAGGGCCGGGCCAAGAGTGCCACTCTCAGCTGTCCCTCGACAACATCACTGTTGCTTCTTCCCTGGCCCAGGGTATAGGGAGGTGGAATCACCTCCTCAGGTCATTGCTTAAGCCCAGTGGGCCTCACTCCACGGGGCACAGTCTTGCACCAGGAAGGGCTGCAGCAGATGATGGGATGGCATTGTGCCTGCACCCATCAGGACACCACCAGGGACATGATGGCACCAGGTGGAAGGGAGCAGGTGCTGCAGCCTGCAGCAGGGTCCAGTCACACTGTGACCCAGGCGGCCTCCACGGCAGCTCCACAGTGATAGGACCAAATGCAGGGCTGGGCCTGGAGCCAGGAACATACCCTTAGAGATCCATCATAAAGACCTTCCAGAGACTTCTGACAGAGGCCCCCTAGAGACCTCTGACAGAAACCTGTGACAGACACCCCCCTAAGACCCCTGACATATACCTCCTGCATTTGTCCACTTCAGTTGCTTATAACAAAATACCTGAAACTGGGTAATCTGTAGAGAAACAATATTTATTGCTTATAGTTTTGTAGGCTGCAAAGCCCAAAGTCCAAGGAACACATCTGGTGAGGTGACTCTACAGCAATGGTGGGTGTCATACGGCAAGAACGGCAGAGCAGACAGAGAACTAACCTTCTCACTGGCTTTCCTTTTAAAGCTCCTAGAACCATACCCATGACCATTAAACCATCAATGAATTAATCCATTTATTAGGGAATAGTCCTCACAATCTAATTACCTCTTCAACGACCCACCTTTCAATTACCATAATAGGGTTTCTCACCCTCTTAACACTGTCACAGTGGGGGTTAAATTTCTAACACATGGACTTTGGGGGACACAATTCAATCCAAGGCATTTGGCCCCTGGACCCCAAAGTTGATGTCCTTCTCACAGGTAAATACATTCATTCCATCCCATAAGTCTTGTTTCAGCTCAATAGTCCAAAGACTCAAGGTCCCAACTGTGAAATCAAACAAGGTATCTACTTCCAAGATATAGTTGTGGGACAAGCATATATATCCCCATTCAAAAAGGGAGAAATTCACCAAAAGAAAGGTATAACAGGTCCCAGACAAGTCTGAAGCCGAGCAGGGAAGGCATTACATCTCAAAGCTGGGGAATCGTGTCACCTTGTCTCCATGTTTGGCATTCTCTGCACACTGGCACAGGGGTTGGGTTCCCAACTCCTCAGGCAGCTCTGCTCCTATAGCTTTCTTGGTCTTAATCCATTCTTCACTCTCCCAAACTGGCATGGCATGCTGGCACCGCCACAATTCTGGGGTCTCCATGGTGGTCCTGCTCCCAAGGCTCCACTAGACATGGCACTAGTAGGGATTTTCTGCTGTAATTCTGATCCCAGTTTCCTCTTGCCATTGCTCTAGTGAAAGCTGTCTGTAGTGACTCCGACCCTGTGCCAGATCTCTTCCTGGGTCCCCAGGCTTTTCCAAACATCCTTTGAAATCGGGGTAGAGCCTCCCAAGCCTTCACAGCTCTGGCATTCTGCAAGTCTGCAGACCTAACACCAAGTGGACACAACCAAGTCTGCAGGCTCGTATCTTCCAAAGCTGTGGGTACAGCCATAACTGCGGCCAATTTACCTATAGCTGGAGCAGTGGGGGTGTGGGGAGCAGCAACCTGAGGTAGCCCTCGACAACGTCCCTGTGAAAAGCACCTTGTGCTTGTTCAGTGAGATCACTGTTCTATAGGCCTCTGGATCTGTGGTGGGAGGGGCAGCCCCCCCAAGTTCTATGAAATGCCTTCCAGGTCTTTTTCTCTTCTCTTGATAATCTCTTTCCTCTGTACTAATCTCAGCAAACGGGTCGCTGGGCTACACCGTTGCTTTCTCCTGTCAAACTCACTTTCTCACTCTATGTGGCCATGCCGAGAATTTTCCAATTTTTTGCCATCTGCTTTCTCTTGACATAAATCCTGAATTTACCTCATGCCTCTTCCGCCATAACTTAGCATAAGCTGTTGCAAGTAGCCATGAAGCTTCCTGAATGCTTTGCTTTGCTCCTCAGAAATTTCTTCTGCCAAATACCCTGGGTCAGCACCTTTAAGTTCCACATTTTGTAAACGTTTTGGGCATGAACAGAATGTAGCAGGTTCCTTGCAAGTTCATACCAAGGGTGCTCTTTGCTCCAGTTTCCAATAAGCTCTTTCTCATTTACATCTGAGACCTCCTCAGTATGGCCCTTTACTGTCCATATTTCTACCAGCATTCTGGTCAGCTCCATTTAACAACTCTCTAAGACCTTCCAAACTTTCCTCACCAGCCTCTATGCTTTTCCTAGCCAGTTCCTCCAAATTATTCCAGCCTCTCTGCAACACCCAGTTCCAAAGCTGCTTCCACATTTTCAAGTATTTGTTATGTGCAACACCCAACTTCTCTGGTACCAATTTTCTGTGTTAGTCTGTTTCTCTTGCTTATAACAAGAATATAACTGCAACTGGTTAATTTGTAGGGAAACAATATTTATTGCCTACAGGTTTGCAGGCTGGAAAGCCTAAAGTCCAGGGAACACACGTGGTAAGGTGGCTCTACAGCAACGCAGGGTGTCACATGGTGAAATGGCAGAAGCAAGAGGAAGAGCTACTCATATGCTATTCTTTTAAAGTCCTCAGAACCACACCCATGGCCACCATTAAATTATCAGTGGATTAATCCATTTACTAGGGCATGGGCCTCACAATCTAACCATTTCTTCAAGGCCCCATATTTCAATTACTATAATAAGGTTTCCCACCCTCTTAACACTGTCACAGCGGGGGTTATATTTCTAATACACGGACTTTGGGGGCACTATTAGTACAAGAAATCCCCCCACCAGAGACCTCTGATAGACACCTCTGACAAAGACCCCCACAAACCTCTGACAGACCTCCAAGAGAGTACTGACAGAAACTCCCTCCAGAGACCTGTGACAAAGATCTGGAACAGAGTCCCCCCCCCCACCCCAGAGACCAGCGAGAAAAACCACTGAGAGAGACCCCCACAGAGACCACTGACAGGTATCTTTGACAGAGACCCGGCTGACACCTCCACAGAAACCTCTGACAGAGACCCAACTGAGAGAACTCTGCAGAGACCTCTGACAGATCTATAACTGAGAAAGACACCTGACAGATCCAACTTAGAGACCTCCACAGAGACCTCTGACAGAGACCCACACAGAAACCTACAGACACTCTACACAGAGACCTCTGACAGAGACAACATACAGAAATATCTAACAGAAACAACATAAAGACATCTGACAGATTCCCACTTGGAGAGATCTCACAAGAGACCTCCCTCAGAGACCTCTGAGAGAGAGACTTTATACAGAGACCTCACATCCACTCTTAGGAGCTTGAGCAGTTACCCAGGGACAGGTTCTTCCCAGCAGATCTGAAAGTGCTTAGCAAACTGGGCACAAACAAGGGAGACCATCAACTGTGCTTCCCTGAGAAATGCTCATGTATTTTTCTTTCACGTGTAAATCTGTGAAAATCCTTTTCTTCACAGATTTTCATTAGCTTGAGCTCTGACCCACGATTTAGAGAATCACAAACTTTGAAAATGAGCCAATCTCTGCAGTATCTAATGAGGGAAAATATCTTATTTGTTCGATTTCAGTTATCATCCAGTCAGATGGCATCAGGGACCATACGTTCTCAGTGCACAAGTTCCTGCACTTCTTTACTTTGGAAACAGGAAGACGGGAGTCCTTGGCAAAGGGACTCTAGGAGCAGAATGACCCAGCGGAGATGCCTCTCTCTCACACTCACTCCTGGGGGCTGTGCAACTCACACATTATTTTGCACATAACAGCTTGTGTCAGGTGTGTGAGGTCTGCTTTATATTAAATGAAACAAACTACGTTATCAAACACATGTGCTGCTTTTTCAAAAATGAGAAATTTTTCTGGCAATATTTGTATTACATCCTCTGGCAAGTTGATTCTTACTGCTTGGTAATAATAGATAATTAAATGATAGTGTTTATTTTCCTCCTTAAAACTTGGTAATACCATCAAATGGTACAACACTTGTTTCCAGAATATGACAAAATCCTAAGGTTTGCCTAACATAGCTTAAACTGCTGAACTATTAAAGAAGGAGTTATAACTCCAAGAAATACACATTCTCCAAGACTCAGGAAGTCAGGTTGTGTTTTCTATTCTCTACAGTAGGACAAAAAGAAAACCTTGATTAAAATGACTTTGAAATTTTAGAAAATACTTCAGTTAATCAGTGGGGGAGACATACCTTCCTTCAATTAAATAACTTGAGAACTAGCATTTAAACATCTGTTGAAAAGTGGAGCTGGGGGGAAAGGAGGAGGGTAGGAGGAGGGAGGCGAGGGATAATTGGGTGGGGGACACGGGGTACAAATGCAATTTGTGGTAATGTGCATGCTACCAGTATAGATCTGGCCTTCACATCTTCGGCACAAGGGGTGAAAATCAGCTCTGTATCTCATGAATATTCATAATCAATAAAAAAAATCTGTTTAATGAAAGAAAATGTACACTTAAGCTGCATTTTTACATTATAATAATTAATAATAAAGGGCTCACTATACACCTAACACTTTTGAAATTGTGCACCTAGTTGAGACTATATATTTCTCGCTGTTGATAAGAATCCTGTTGCCCTTGACTTGGTAAAATAAAAATAAAAAACATATAACATACGTCTCTGATCAATTCTCTTTGATTACCCACAGCTATGACAGCATCACGGTTCCTTCCCTGAGATGGGAACAAACTGAAGTGAGCGCTCTGTGGGTGTATATTTATTTATTTCATTAGTAATTTGTTTATTTTTTGGCAGCTGGAGAGTACAGAGATCCAAATCCCTGACCTTCGTGTTACCAACACTGCACTCTAACCAACTGGGCTAACTGGTCAGCCACTTTACTATTTAATTAAGAACAAAACATCCTCAGGCAATAATATATTTTTTAAAATTATAAGTATTAGTTTTTTGAAGTTTTCTCCCTGTGAAATTTTCTTATTATGTTATTGAATTACAGAACTACGACAAGTGGCCAGGAATGCCCTCTAATGTAATCAGGAAACAGTACATAGTAAATACTAACCAGAATAACTCAACACCTTCCTATGGACCTCCACACCCACAACCTCCCACAACCTCGAAAAAGGTACTTTCTTTTTGGAAGTAACAGCCCATATTCCTAAACCATGTCTTCAAATAAGAGGAAGCCAAATTCTACAAAAACGAACAAAACAATGTAACCCCAGCAAACAGATGAGGATTTGGGAAAAGCTAGTGCCTTTCACAGAAAAACATGATGGCCTCATCTCATCCTGTTAAAAAAACATGTGAGCGACACAGCTCTTCCATCTAAGCTTTGTTGCCTTTTTGTTTTGCTTCAACTGGCCCTCTGGATTACATGCATTACTATTTCTGCTTTTTTTTTTTTTCTTGCTTTTTCTTTCAAGAACTGTGGGCCAGAATATTTTTACAGAAGTAATATATGGGAAATGTGGCTTGTAAGGTTCTATAGTCCATTGGAATGAAGCATGAAGCCAAACACAATTACCAGCAGAAATATTTTCTGAAAAAAAGATTATATTCTCAAACTTTTCTCAGTAGAAGAAGCTGAAATATCCCTACCCCTCAAATAACTACATATTTTATAGGCTATGAAAGCTGGAAGGGCTCCCACAAGGCCGTCTAATGGATCGATTTGGTAGATCAGGAAGGACACACAGGTCTAGATCTGTTCACCATGGCCAGGACACCATCTGAAAGACCTGTGCATAATTTAAGTAGGAACCAAGGCAGCACTGCATGCTGTTACCTCCTTCTTTTGCTCAGGCACAACCCTGCCCTTCGCCAGCACCTCACCTCCTAACCACCAATCCCTGGCTGAGGACTCCTCAGCGACTTCAGGTAAAGAAGGCGAGGAGAGCAGCAGAAGTGGGAATGGAAAGGGAGTGAGAGGAGAAGGAAGAGCCATTATCAAACACTGATCATGCTTTAAGTCTCTTCTTCAGCCTAGTCACCTAATTAACAAATGGGGACCCTGAGTCACAGAGACATTCTCCAAACCACACAGATACTTGCTTTCTACATCTCCTGATGCAGACCAAAAGCTTCCTCTACTGCATCTCACAACCTATGAGAAACTGTCTCTTTCACAGACCAGCCAGGCGAGATCCTTAGAGGAAATTTATTCCCCAACCCCAGGTTATGGTACATATTACTACCTCAGCCAAAAACAAAAAACGTCACTTTGCCATTTAGATAACAACATATTTCAGAGTATGGGGACTCTTCTTGATAGCAGTCTGTTCTTTTGAATCACATTTTTTAAAAAGAAAATGACAAGCAAAAGAAATCTGCCTTTCTTAACTTCCACGAACAACTAGGCAGCTCAGTAGCCTCCACTTCTCTCTCTGGGACAGACTCCATCATGAAATGTGCACCTTTCTTTGAATCCTTAATCCACCTGCAATTCAAGGTAGTCATCACAGATATTGAGGAGTGGAGGCAAAAGTATCCAAAATCCACGTCCTAGAGAGGGTGACCCTGCTTTGCTCGCAACCCCCCACCCCACACCTCACATGACTGGCATGGAGGCTCACTGATCATGAGTCCCTGGGTGGTGGGCTCAGCAGCAGAAGGGAACAAGATGGTACACCGGGGAGCAGAAAAAAAACATATTAGAACTTCCATTTGCATTCTCTTCCATTTCACATTAAAACATATATATGTATATACACACACACGTGTATATAAGCTCTGTCATACATGTAAGTTAGACAACCACACTGCATGCATATAACTGACAAAAAAATAAATACACACATAGTGGAGTCACATGCTCAGAAAATGTTTTACTGACTAGGAGAATGAGAAATTTTGGAGAAACATTGATATACACCAGATCCCCCGTCTTTTCAAGGGAACAGACCTATCAAGCAAACCACGTCTGGCCTGTCCAGTGAGAGCCACAAGTACACATTAGAAGAGCCATTTGATTCTTAATCTCTGATCAGTGCCCCCTTGCAGGTGAACGGTGAGAAACAGAGGTAAGTGGACCAATCTCCCTGCACTCGCCTGCAGAAACTACATAGCTGTGGGCCACAAAGGACACCATGTCAGTGGTGAGAGGCTATCTTGGGTGGAGCAAAATGAGGGGTCAGAATCAAGTAGAACCTAGTGCAAGAAGCTCAGGGCCTTCCAGGGTGGGCAGAGCTGCAGGGGACAGTGGGCAGGGAGTAGGGGGCAGGGAGCTTGGGGCACGGGGCACAGAACAGTGGAACCTCAGGCAACATCTAGCAGAGACTGGGGACCAGCAGCACACAACCGCACCCAGGAGAACCTGAGAGAGGCTTGCAGTTAAGAATGGTTTACGTGTACAATACATTGTTACAAGTATCCTATTGCTTTTGAAAGATAGGCTAAAGTGTGAAAGCAATAGTATTATTTACTAATTTAAAAAAACACTTCATTTTCATATATGGAACCATCAACTAGAATACGTTTGTTTTGGATCATTTAAGCAGTTCTGGGGAAAGAAAAGAAAAATGAACTCTTATGAACTAGGTCAACTACATGTAGCGGCTATACTGGCTTGACTAGTCAGGCAGGGGTATTAAAAATAGTGGACAAAAATCAAATATCAGATCAATATTCCTATGGTCCATATCCACTGATCATACTCACAAATTGGCAAATGTTGAGAAACAGTCCTAGCTACCAGGCCACGCAATCACAGTGAGCAAGCTTGAGCATGGGCACACTCTTGCATGGCATTACTTCAGTGGTTGTGAGATAAGATTATGTAATTAATACCAGTTTTAAGGAAGGCTGCCTCTGTAGCTACACTTGCCACTGAAAGATGATGTCTGAAGCACAAGTGGAGAAAGAGAAGTAGTTCAGTTTTGAGACCAAAATCAATCTCTTGGACAAATCACTAGACATAAAAAGTGAATTGAAATAAAAGTCTACACTAGCCTATCCACTGTACACCACGTACATTACCTAGTAATCTTCTACAGTAGGTATGTCACTATTTCACACACTCTGTGATCTCTAACATTGTGGGGTGGTCAGATGAACTTGTCAAGGGGAAGCCAGACGTCACTAAAAGACTGAGTGAATGAGTGGGAATCTTGCAACCTGCTCTCAGAGACATGGCCATTAAATGAGGTATTTCATTGGACCATGATTCTGTCTTCATTGATGTATCAATATGCAAAAGGTGGTGGAAAAAAACCGTAAATTACAACTTGAAAAAAAGAAACTTGATGACCTCTACAGTTACACCTGACCACCTTATCTTTAATGTCATCCTATTGGTATCATAGGTCATCATTCCTGTTATTTTTATTGGGGTAACATTTTCCATCTTAATTAGCATATGAATAGTGTTTCAGTGGTCAAGTTCTTGTTTATTAAAACACTCTGTATTCAAATTATAAGCAGACTTTAAAGTGTTTTCATAAATGTCTTCATTTTATATTATCTCTCATTGATATTCACTGGTTTTCTGAAGGGACAGGACTGGGGAGGTGAATCAGAACACTTACTCCATGGCTTGTACCAGGAACTCCAGGACTAATAAAGCTTGAAATCCTAAGTAAAGGGAATCAACAGGTCCAAGCTGAGACATTATTTGTGGCATCGTGAATAAACCAAAATCTTACTGGTGAGTCTAACATTTACGAATTTTTACAACATCAAAATATAACATGACATAAACAGAAGTTCGGAGCAAGAAAGTTAAGCCCATAGTAGAAGGTACATTAAAGCCCACAAAGCACTTCACTCTTGGTCTGTTTCTTCCTTCATATATTGAGTGAGTTTGACTAGAAGATCTATATTTCTTCATTGATTTTTCAAATTCTAAAATTATGTCTCTAAATTGAAGCTAAAAGTCTCCCTCATGGTTTCCTTTTCTGGAGAGAGGAAACAAGAGCAGCTGTTCATGAACAGAAATAGTCCTGGCAGTCACAGCAAGGTATCTCAGGGTGTGGAGGATACTAACATTAATAAGCACATGTATTTCACAGGGTCTAACTTATACCTTAGTAGGACTACAGTCCTTAATTTTTAGAAGGGCCAAAGCCCTTAGCACAGGTTGTAGCTTAGTAGGTTGACATCCCTTCGTTTTAGCAGGGCCAAAGCCCCGGAGTTTAGGTATAGCCCAACTTTTTAGAATTGCACATAGAAATGCTAAGCTTGGGAAAAACAGAAAACTTTCCCAGGACTAAAGTCTCTGTTGTAGGTAAAAAAAATTGTAACACAGCAAAAATGCTTGCTCTAAGGGCAGTGGTCCCTGGTGCAGCTGAACCTAATGATGGGAAAGTATGTGAGCTAAAGGCTTCAAAGTTGATGGTTGGGGGATGTTCCTCATCTCGTCTTCAGCTGTTTCTTTGAGTTTCTTAGGGAACTAAGTTGTTGCTACTATGATTATCTCATTGTTCTTTTTCTTACCACCTGTGTTACTTTTCTGTAACTTTCTTCCCTGGGCAATAAACAGTGAGAGAAAACCTGATTTGAGGGTTATTCCTAGGAAAGCTTCTCTCTTGAAGGAATTGCTCCTGTGATTAACCCCTTCTGCGCCTCTCAGTGCTCTGAAGAAATGGGCTTTGAGTAATCCTTTGCATCTCTGTCACCCTCCGAGAGGTGACAGCAGGGCACCAATGTCACCTGTTACTCTGAGACCATGATGAAGTGAGACAAAATGAAGAGAACTTGTCATGTCTTCTAGGTACAGAGAAAAAACAAAGTTACTCTGCCACTCAAAACATAATGAACAGTCCACTCACTTGGTCAAAATGAGTGATACTTCTTTATCAGTAATGACTTTTTCCTGGCCATAGTCTACCTTCCTATAGATAAGATTTATTGACATACTGAATCACAGAATTGTCTTTGCTTTCAGACAGCCTCGAATTTAGAATGGCACCCCCCCACTCCCCCAAATCACCCAAAGCCTAAATTCTGTAATAGGCCTTTTCTAACACTGTCCTATGGAGACACTCCATGGTTCCTCATGGCATGTGTCCTTTTCTCTCATTGCAGTGAGCAATAAGCCCAACTTGTTCTAGGTTCACCTTGTTCACAGGTGTGCTCCTGGTGGTCTTTTGCTACATGTCATGAATACTGGAATGATCTCTTCTTACCCGGTTGACTCTGGTCCTCAGGATGTACACCCATGCTCCAGCTCTTGCCCTAAGCTCTGCCTACTCCAGAAAGCCTTCTCTGACTCCCCCAAAGAGCTCAGTTCTATTCTCCAGACTCCTTGCACTTCTTCCATTATGACAGCCACCTGGACATGTTTCTCCCAGCAGGCTGCAGGCTCCCTGTGGGCCCGGGGTGAGGTTTGCCCGACCACATCCCCAGTACTTACTCTAACACCTGTTCAAAAGTATTTCATAAAAACTTAATGAACGGACACAGGAATCAATGCTTTTGAATCTACTTTATGTATAATAAATCACACCACTGTAATGCCATTTTTAAAAGGGCCTTAACTCTTTCAAGTAGTCAATATAATGTTTTCAGAAGAATGTGTAAAAATAAAATAGGATTAAAATTTCAATCTAAATGGTACAAAGAATCTTCCAAATTATTAAATCAAAGTCATATTTTGTAGGCCACAGGTGAATATCCTTGTAGCTTTGGAAATTCTTCAATGTAAAACTTAGGTGTTTACAGAATACAAATTAAAAAGCAATTTTACTTCAAAATATTCTATTACAATACAAATTAATTAAAAACAACAAAAAACTATTCTAAAAGAGTTTTTCTTTAAAATAATTTAAATATGCAATTTGTAAGAGCTACATCTAGAGGAAACTTACTGTTCTATAAATAAGGAGCAACTATTCCTTGTTTACTTAAATATGCTGAAAAGTCTGCAGAACCAGTTGCTTGTTAACAATCTATGTAAAATAGAAGGGATAAGTAATTCAGCATGCATTCTTTCCTGTTTAAAAATTATTTTTGAATTATTGAAAATAATTGAAAATGTTTCAAAACTTTTTGAAAGACGCGTAAAAGAGAGAGTAGAAAAATATGACTGCATGCTTCCTACCTAGCAATTTTACTCCAGTTACAAGTACACACGTGTAGCTGGCTGGTTAGCAAAGGGTCATGGATTTAGATCCCCATACTGGCCAGTGGCAAAAAAAAAAAAAAAAAAAAAAAAAGACAAATACCCACATACACACACATTTGTATATTTCAGTGTGTGTGTGTGTGTATGTATGTTTATGTATTTCGACATCCTTAAATTTGCATTAACTATTTCATTATTTCTTCCCTAGGAAGTACTGCTTCACTATTCTACACAACATGGTCCTTCACAATTAATCCGTAGATGAGAAACCCAGCTATTCTATTTCTCTCCAGTTTCAGCCACTTCTGCCTGTCCTTGGGTTTGGGGGATTTCCTAGCTGTTCCCCTCCACTGGCAGCATCTCCAGCTCACTCTGGCCCCCCGGTTCCACCAATAATTCTCCAAAAATTTCATGAGCATGAAGAAAGTTTTCCTCTCAGGAGAACACTTGATGGCTCTGCTACTGATCAACTATGGGTTTATGACGAGTGATCAATCCATGTGATTTGTCTGTAAACCTGAAAGGGCACACTGAATACTTTTTTCCTTTTTCTCAGAATAAGTGAAGGTGCACATTCATCTATCATTGAAAGCAAAAATTCACCAAAAGATACCTATAAATAAATAAGAATTAAGAACTCCTTGCCTAGCCCTAGATCCCAAAGATTTTTTTCCTAGAATTTTCTTTCTAAAAGATTTATAGTACTAAATTTTATATTTAACTTTACGATCCATTCAGTTAAGTAGTGTGTATGGTATGAGATTTATGAAATTCTTAACCTACAGATGTCCATTTTCTCCAATACCATTTGTTGAAAAGGCTATCCTTCCTCCTTCACTTGTTTTTGTACCTCTGTAAAAAAGGACTTGGATATACTTGCATGGCTCCATTTCTGGGTTCTTTGTTCTGTTCCACTCATCAACTGGTCATATATCCACCAATACTACACTGTTTACATTACTGTAACTATAAACTAAACCTTAGTATCCAATATTCTTCTTCAACAAATGTTGTAGCTACTCCAGGGTCTGTGCCTTTTCATATCGATTTTAGAATAATCTGATCTATGTGCACACACACACAAAAAAAAGCTTGCTGGAGTTTTGATAAGATTTTCATTAACTCTGTAGATCAATTTGGAGACAGTTGACATTTTTGTTGTATTGGGACTTCCACACCATGAACAAAGTATGTTTCTGAGTGTATTTAGTTCTTCTTTCATTTCGTTCATCAACCTTTTGTAATGCCCATCACACAGATCTCTGTAAAAGTTTTGTAAGAATTATGCCTAAATATTTCATTTTCTTTTAACAGCTGCAGTGTCTGCTGTGACATTTGCTGTTTACTTCCATTAGTCCTCTGGAGTTTCAGATGAGAAACTTTCAGATGAGAAACTGTCCTTCAAATTTGTATCTCCCTATAAGTCTGCATTAGCTCTCTTGGGTATGCTGTCAAGAATTTCTCCTTGTCTTCAGTTTTCACAAGGTTTCAGATAACATGTCTTGACATAAATTTCTTTGGGTGTATCTGATTTAGGGTTCACTCACCTACTTGCATCTGTAGGTTTGTTTCTGCTAAATTTGGGAAGTTTTCAGATATTACTTTACTTTGAATACCTTTCAAGTCCCACCATTTCTTTCTATTCTCTCACTGGGTGTCTGACGATATGCTGCTAGTTATTTTGATGCAGTTTGACGGGTCTGTGAGACTTTTTTTTAAAAATCTTTTTTTCTCTGTTGTTCAGAATTGGTAAATTCTACTGATCTGCCCTTGAGTTCACTGATTCTATCTTCTGTCTTCTCCCCTTTACTATTGAGCCTATCCAGCAAGTTTTTATTTTAGCTATTGTATTTTTTAATTTTATAATTTCCATTTGGTTCTTTCTTATAACTTCCATTTCTTTGCCTACATTCTCAAGGTTTTCATTTGTTTCAAGAGAATTCCTAATTGCTCATGTGCACTACCTCACGTGGTCTCATTGCAGCTGGGTCAATGTGAAGTCTGTTTTCCACTGGGCCCTGCTGACACCAGGAATGGTGGGAAACCAGAATTCTCACTAGCCCACACTTGTACCACCTTGTCAGCGATTCTGGGTGGCAGTGGAGGCTTAGCCTCCTCCTGAGCTCCCCTGGCAGCAGGGTGGGGAGGCTGACACCAGCCCTGCCACACACTACCTTAGTAAGTCCCGCTGCTTGCCTCCAGACCCCACTGACACTACCAATAGAATTGTCTGCTTTTGCCAGGCAAGAGATGGAAGAACAGTTCCAGAAGGAATATCAGAATGCCACCTGCCTTCCTCCAGTGGGAGACAGAAGATCAGCTCCCTGCTTGGACCCACTGGTACCAGCAGGCAAGGGAATCAAAGTGTTCCTGCTTCCTTCCACTTGGTGGGAGTGAAGTGGATAATCAGCTCACCACTTGATCCCACTGGAACCATGGTGACAGGAGGTCTTGCCATTGATATTTGGCTGGAGCAGGGTGGGTACTGACAGAAAGGTTTTCTGTTACTTGGCCATTGTTTTTCAGGTCCTTTGGCTGTGGGAGGGGGCTTACCTTGGAGGGTTTTGTTTTGCCTGTGCCTGTTGGGGATTTGTGGTTGGAGGCTTCTGCACACTCTTTCCAGGGCACAGGGGACAAAACAGAAAAGCCAGGAAACTCATCACTGGGTCATTCCCCAGGAGTCCACTGTCTTTTTATCTTTCAGGCTCGTTCTATGCTTGTTTGTTGTTTTATATCAAGGGTTTTAGTTGGAATACGGATGACATGGTAGTAATGGGGCTTTTCCATCTTGGCCAGAATCAGATGACTTTTTGTCTTAAAATTATATGAGCTCTTTATCATTTGAATACTTGAATAGATTGGTGAGCAGCCTGGAGAGAATTACCACACTAATTAGGAAGAAAAATACATCAATGTCACAAGAAAAGTAATAGTCATTCTGTATAATAACTTCATTCATCCGTTTTTCTTTCTAACCCTTAAAATGTAATGAATTGGAGATATGGATACAATGAGTGTTAATAGGACCTTATTTCCCATTATCAACATTGAATTATTTTTATGATAACTATTAATGTCATTACTTTTCTATAAATAAGCAAATAGCGATTTGTGGATAGAATTGCTAAATAATAAAACGGCTTTGAAATTGAACTATGCTCAAAGGTTAACCCAGCAACTTGGGGAAAAGATTTCAACAACTTAATCCATTGCTATAGAGATGAACACAATTTCCCAGGTCCACTGATGATTCTGAAAGAGAACCTGATCTCACGTGGCTCCAGTCCACCTGGCTGAGTGCCAACTGATAACCACAAATGAACTAATTCCAAAACTCATCTGGCTCTAGAGCAAAAGAAATACAAAGACCTGTGTGTGCATTTTTTATTGTTGCATAAGAAATTACCACAAATTTAGTGACTTAAGGCAACACCATTTATTAACATGCAGTTTCCCATATGGCTAGATTCTCTGCTCAGGGAAACAACAGGCTGAAATGAAAGTGCTAGGCTGGGTAGATGCCCTGTCTGAAGGCTCTAGGGAGATTTCTTCATCCAAGCTCATTTGGGGTGTTAGAATTTGGTTTCTTATCATTGTAGCGACTCAGGTCAGTGTTTTGTTCCTGGCTGTCACCCAGGGTCCAATCTCAACATTTTAAGGCCACTTACATTTCTCCTCCTGTGTCTTCCTCTACCTCCAAGCCAGGAATGGTATGTCAAATCCCCTTGTGCCCCAAATCTCTCTGACCTTCTCTTCTGCTGCCAGCCAGAGCAAGGACCATGTTAAGAATTCTTCCTACCAAAACCTACACCTATCAGTCTGTAAAGAGGAAAGTCCACTTTCAAGAACTTCTGGGAATTCCCAGAGGGGTTTTGCTGGTGAGACATTCTAGTCGGTCACCATGTGGTAGTCACTCATTAAAACTCTTTCCCTTCCTGGGCCCTGCAGTGTCCTTGTGCTCTTTCACACTCACAGGTTCTATAAACTTCCTCAAGGCACCACCACTTTCACCTGCTGTGGCTGAAAATGTCACCAGCACCAAAGCAAGTAATTCTGTGAGGAGTCCCGTGATGAGAGGTGGGTGGGGGAGATGGCCCTCTTTCCCTCTTTTGCTCACATGCATTAAAATTAGTGTTAAAACGTGAAAGCTTTCATGATGCAGTTTGTTGTTTTATTTAGCAGGTTTAGCTCCCTTTGCCACTGGGCAATATCCCTGGAAGAGGCAGCGGCATCCTAGGGAAACTCTGACCGATGACATAAGCGAGACCCCCACCGTTAGTGAACACGCTGTACTTTCTGACAGCCACTTGGGTGGACCAGCTCAGTGTAGCTACTCTTGTGCAGCCACACATTTGTTCTAACTTCAGCATTGCATGGTGTCGTACAGGTCTCTTCCCCAGACAGTACTGGTGAGTCACCTGGTTTGGGGACCTTGGCCAGGCTATCCCATCCTGGCCAAGCAGCTGATAAATGGCTAGACCTGCCTGTGTCTGCTCATCAATCATTGGGCAGCCTGGGCACAGGTCTCACAGGAGGCTCGTGGCAAAGGGGACACTGGGAGAGGGGTGATCTCGAGACACTGCGGCACACTAAAACCTTTCTGCAACCTCCCAAAGTACTTATGTGGAGATTCTGGCCTGTAAACAAAAGAGCTTGGGAAGTCCCCACTTAGGGTCTCCCATGACCTGTCAGGACCCTCACCCTACACAGACTCTCAAGAGTCCCCACTGCCTTAGCATATCTGCTGTTAGGTACTTAATGAGCCGTTTACTGAATTCTGAGTTCTGATGTCATGGAGAATGCTTTATGTGCAAATCTGCGCTCTTTGAGTTCATTTTAGTCAGATGTATTGTGATTAAGGCTGTACTGCTGATGGTTCACTTCCCACACTCATCTTGGTTCTTTGAAGAGCCAGTTCCCCCTCTCATACCATAATCCTTCCTTTAAAATGTCTTAGTTCATTCCAAAGATCAAGTTTAAGGGAGTTGTACTGAGTGAACTTGTAAACGTGTATGGTGATTTAAAAGATGCTCCCTGGCAACAAACACAAACAACAGAGAAATACCCAGGGTGAATACAGGATCCTGATGTTCCTAAAACACACAAATAGAGGAATTGGTCATGGTAAATTTCTCCTGCCTCTTGCAATCTGCTCATATAAAACTGTGCAAACACAGATTCTTCTCCTCATTAAATTGCAGAATGACAGCCTCAGAAATGTCAATGGCACAAGCCAACTTACAACATTGGGACCCTGTGGGAGTCATCAGAACGGGCTGGGTGAGACCAGGACATTCCCTATCCTCCTATCCCTGTGTCCTTCCTGGACACTGATCGTGGCTTTGCTGGATCCCTGTGTGCTGGCCCAGACAGCAGCGTGCAGTGGGACCCACAACTTCCCCCCTGCTCCTGTCTCTGTGAGCTTCTCCTCATAATCATGTCTCCCGCAGCCATAGGGTCATATTTTCAGGACCACCTACTGGTTACTCTACAAGTGCAAAAGATTGAGAACCGCAACAGAAAATTGGTATTGGAAAAGTTTACTTCAATGATATTTGAAGAACCTATAAAAAGTAACTGAGCAGGAAAAGAAAATTAACCTAGAAAACATAATTGCATTTTACTGCAATGTGTTAATAGCACAAGCTTCAAATTATATAAAAATGAAACTGAGAAAAAGCCTCCAAACACTTGGAAATTAAAATGCACATTTTTGAACGATTCATGATTGAAGAGGAAGTCTCATGGAAAATTTAAAAATACATAAAAGTAAGTGAAAATGAAAATGCAACATGTAAAATATGGTAACATCCAGAGAAAGCATTACTAACATGGAAATAAATGATGCTGAATGCTTATATGTGAAAAAAAGAAAGGTCTGAAATCAATAATCCTTGCTTTCACATAAGGAAACCAAACAAACAAAGAACCCATTCATAATAAAAAATAAAATCAAACCTTTCAGAAGGAAGGAAATAAATAATAATACACTATGACCAAGAGGAATTTATTCCAGAAATGGAAGCCTGGTTCAATATTCAAAGCTCATCAATGTAATCTACAACATCAATCAAAACAGGAAAACACAAATGGTCACATTAGTTAATACAGAAAAAGCATCTGATATAATTCAACATGCATTTGTGTTAAAAATTCTCAGCAAACTGGAATAGAAAGGCACTACTTCAACCTAATAAACACCATCTACAAAAAATTTTACAGCTAACGCTATACTTAACGGTGGAAGAATGAATGCTTTCCTCCTAAGTTCAAAGCCAAGACCGGAATGTCCTCTCTTGTCACTCCTTCTCAATTTAATACTATTGGTACTATCCAGTGAATCCCCAGGTGATGGCCCAGACAGTAGAAAAGGAAAGAAAGACGTACAGATCAGAAAAGATGAAATATTACTGTCTGTCTTCACAGGTGACATGATTGTCTACACAGAAAATCCGAAAGATTCTAAAAAAAAATTCCTGCTAAATGACAATATATTGCTTTATCAGAGTCTAATGATACAAGATCAACACACACACATTAATTATGTTACCAAGGAAGGGCTCACTGCCCAGTGGGCACAGAAGCCAGTACGACAGCACCGGTTTTTGGAGAAAAGAAGGCTTTATTTCGTGGGTTTGACGGGCATGGAGACGGGGCAGGGGGGCAAGACACTTCCAATCTTCCTCCACCATCCAGGATCCAAAGGAGATGAACTGATTAGCTGGCCCTGAATCAGGCCAAAGGATGGGGTGTAAGTGGCTTGGCTGAGTCAGGCCATCTATGAGGATGAAACTTCTGGATGCTGGACCTTCCTTGCTGCATGACCTCTCACTTCAAAAGGGCTCTGGTGTTCAACCTCCAGCATTTCAGTTTGACAGAGGGAAGATTTTTGGCTTCTATGGTGCTCAAGGTTATCTAGAGAGCAAGGTCCTCCTCTGTGTCTATGCTTGGCTTACAACCGGCATGAGAACACATAAAACAACTTGACATAGGGAAAATAATCCAGTTTCAACTAATATTAGGCATTTTCAATTATATTTTCAAACACCCCGTTCAAAGAATAAAAAGAACCTATGGGCTTAGAGAAACCATTTGCAAGACACCTACTGACAAAGTCTTGTATCTAGAATATATAAAGAACTCTTTCTTCTATCCAGAATATATAAAGAACTTGCAAAACTCAACAGCCAAGAAAGCAACAATTGGAACTGGCTGGTTAGTTCAGTCTGTTAGAGTGTGGTGCTGGAAAGAACAAGGTCCGAGTTTCTATCCCTGTGCCAGCCAGCAAATACACAGACACATACACACACACACACATAGATAGACAGATAGATAGGTAGATTTATGTATATATATAGATAATTGGAGTGTTATATATATATATATGTATATATATACATATACATGTAAAAAAATCCAATGAGAAAAGGGCCAAAAGCCATTAAGAGATATTCTACCAAACAGAACATGTCTGGCAAATAAGCCATGAATAGATGTTCAACATCACTAACGAAGTACACATTAAGAACACTATGACAATTACCACATGCCACATACAGCAGTTAAAACAAGAATTAGTGACACTACCAAATGCCGGTGAGGATGCCAAGACACTAGATTTCTTATATATGGCACGTGGGATTGTAAAATGATACACCACTCTGAAGAGCAGTTTGGCTGTTTTATTTAAATAAACTAAATACACTTCCCATATGACCCCAGAATTGCATTCCTGACAGAAAGGCCACCTTGCTGTTCTCTCTCGAGTGGAGACCTCCACATCATAAGATCTTGAATATGACACGTCCCTGCTATGGAAATGGCCCTGAGAGAACCAAAGGAAGGGGTAATTTATCAAAGCCTATGTCTCTCTCTGTTGAAGCATTTACTCGAAGATAAACACAAGTTGAAAGCACCTCATGTTTTTCCAGTGGACACTAGTATAGCCCTGTTGAATTAACTTCAACCAAGACTATGGAGCCATAGAAAAATGAAAGAAAAAAAAATCTGCTTCAGAAATAATAAAGTGTGAACCTTCTGCTTCAGATAAGATACTCATATGGTATCTTCAAGCAGGCCAACATTCCAGCTGTGACAACGTGAAAAAGATGAGTGGGTTCAGAGTCCCATTTTTTCAGCTGGCCACCGGGGGAAAAAAAAAAAGGATGTGCATATAACAAAGATCATGCTCTTAATGAGATCAGAGAGCTTTATGAAAGCAATGAGGACTCGGTAAACTAAATTTCCAGGGAAGCTAAAGAATTCTGAGGTGGACTGTCCATCACCTGCCATTTTAACTTCCTGGAGCATTTGCCAAATCTGCACATCAGCTAAAGACCATCAAAAAGCCACTTCCAGTAAAGCCAGTAAAATACTTAGTGGTCAGATGAGCCTTGATAACAAACTGGTAATTTGTTATCCAAATAACATGCTTGGCTTGGGTATAAGTCAGCTCAGGCCACCGTAACAAAATGCCACACACTGGGTTACTCAAACTATAGAAATTTATTTTCTCACAGCTCTGGAGGCTACAAGTCCCAGATGAGGATGACAACAGGTTTGCTTTCTTCTAAGGCCTATCTCTTTTGCTTATAGATGGCCATCTTCTCCCTGTGTCCTCACATGGCCTCTCCTCTGTGTGTGCATATCCCTAGAGTCTCTTTCTCCGCCTGTCTAAATTTCATCTTCTTATAAGGACACCAGTCAGACTGGATCAGGGCCCACCCTAAGAGCCTCATTGTAACTTAAGCACCCCTTTAAAGACCCTGTCTCAAAATACATCACATTCTAAAGTACTAGAGTAAGGGCTTCAACATATGAATTTTGGGAGAGACACAATTCATTGCATAACAGCTGGATATCTCACATGACAGCTGATGCATTCCAGTACCACATCCTAGTTCTGGGCTGGACAGTTAGGCTGAAAGCTTCTAAAAAGCAGAGTGAACTCTCTAGTCTCTTAGTTCTTTGGAAATAAAGACTCAACGGTAAAAGGGACCTACTTCAAACACAGTGTTGAGTCTCTCCCATGTGACATTTTTAACTATGTGGGGCAGGAAGCTAAAAAGCAACCTTCACTATCAGAAGAGCTAGATCTCCCAGTCTTTAAAGCTGATTGATGACGGGAAAGAAGGCCACGCTCTCAACCAAAAGCTTAACAGAATAATCCTCAAGAAAAGGGGATCAACTAAAGAAGGATTAGGTCTTATTTACTGCAATCCAGTTCCACTCAAAAATATATAGCAAATGAAATGAGATATCTCCCATGATAGAAGATATCATGATGGAAAGTATCATGAAGAATATCTACCTGTCCCTATATCTATCTAGACATGTCTTTGATACATGCCATCCAACATAAAAGAAAACATTACCAGGGATAAGATAAGGCAAGACAATGTTCCTGATGACATACAGAAAAACAGGTAATACAAGCAGACACGCAAGAAACCAATACACTGGAGCTACGATTTAAGTACTTTAACTATGAACTATATGTTAAAGAAAATAGACAAAAAGGTGGACAAAATATTTGAAAGGGCAGAGAATTTCAACAGTGAATTGAACTGTACTGAAATAACGAAATGGATATTCTAGTTATAAAACTAATTATAAAAAGATTCAAGTTAAGAAATCAAAGCGTTAGTGTAACTGCAGTTTGGAGACAGGTTCCAGGATTAATAAACTGCAAAATATGACGAGACAAAGTACCCATACTGAAATATAGAGTGAGAACACTGGAGGAAGAACAGAACAGACCTTCAGCGGCATGTGGAAGAGTCACAGATGACATTCAGAAGGAAAGCAGACAAAAAAATGGGGAAGAGACAACATTCAAAAAAATAATGGATCATTGGTTTTCAAGACAGATGAATGGCTTCAACTTAAATAATCAATAAGCATAATGAGTAACACGAAAGGTTAA
The DNA here is from genome assembly GCF_027409185.1 of Cynocephalus volans. Classification (NCBI taxonomy): domain Eukaryota; kingdom Metazoa; phylum Chordata; class Mammalia; order Dermoptera; family Cynocephalidae; genus Cynocephalus; species Cynocephalus volans. Next base: position 157,712,132 of record NC_084465.1, read on the forward strand.
TATGCAGGTATTTACAGAACCATTAAAACTGAAATATTTAAAAGCTGTCCTTCATTTGCAGGCTGCAAAAGCAAAGTAAAAACAGGTAGCTAGGTAGATTTGGCTCAGAGGCTATAGTTTGCCAACACTTAGGCTACATTAGAGTTTGCTCTAGTTAAAACCAAGCCTCAAAAGGATCAAATTGTTTATAAGTAACTAAATCACATTCCAGAAAAAAAAAAAAAAAAAAAAAAAAAAAGAGCAAGGTCTCCAGTACAATAATTCTCAACCTTAGGAAGAGCATTAAATTCACTTGGGGAAAAACTGCACAATTCCCTGTCCTTACGGCCCTTACTTGCTGGGATGCCTCGCTCTGACTCCCAGTGACTCTCAGGAATGGGAGAACCTCCCTCCTGGTGGCCATGTCTCTTGCTCATTCGGCCCTCTCTGTCTCCACAGCATCTGCAGTGCTGGGGCCCAACGTGACCCTGAACCCTCTGTTTACTGCTCTGCTGTTTCTCCCACCTGCTCCTGACCCAGCACCCAGGCCACCCTGGAAGCAGCTCCCACACCCCCTCATGTTGGAATTCCCAATTCCTTTTAAAACTGAAAAGGAATATAGAGACAGATCAAAAAGAAAACACTAAAGAGTGATAACTAATCAAACCCTGCTTTTGTTTCAATGGTTGCCATATAACGCTTTGAAAATTCAGGGGAATTAGAACTTTTCCTAAAAGAAATCTTGCTCTCTTTCCAAAAAGGCTGTACTTAATTTGTTTGAGTTTTTGAAAGACACACCATCTTTACCTTAATCTCATTTCTAGGACAGCAGAAGTTATAAAGGTTTTTTTCAAAGATTATGGAAAATATCAAAGGAGCTTAACTACAAGCCCCCCAAAAGACAGTTCTGTATTCACAGAGACCCATCAACAGATGCTAAAACCATCAGGTGAAAGGTAGTTGGAGAACAAAATGTGAATGGTACCACAGACACCTGCTAACTACAAAGGGAGAAATTCTGCTTTACAAGGCGAGATCTGGCCCTTCAGTACCACCTTAGCAGATCAAACAACTTAACACCACTGAGTGAGTCAACCCCACTTTCTCCATTTCTGGATGTGATATGATACAAATTACACCACATCACTTACAAAGTGTTCCTGTGAAAAAATGTTTTACCTCCTGTTGCTTTGTGTTGCTTCGCCCCCCCCATGGATTTGTCACCCCACTTCCACTGGGTGACGGAGATGCAAAGGATTACTCAAAGCCCATCTCTTCTGAGCAATGAGAAGCCCCAAAGTGGTCAACTTCCCTGGGACCCTCCAGCAAGAGGCAACCCATCCTTGGGAAATAATAACCCCGAATTGGGGTTCTCTTCCTGCATTTATTTTCCAGACCAGGAAGTTACAGGAAGAGAACATAGATGGGATTATAGTTTAACAATATAGGCTCGTAACTTTCAGTGAAACAAGTCAGATGACATTCCAGTAAAGCTATCAACAAAAGCTTTATCTTAGGAAACATTCCTTCTTACAACAGTTTCTCGGTATCTTTACATAACAATCAGTAACTAGTCTGACCTTTAGCCAGCAACCTTGCTGTGCCACAAATCTTTATCTTACACCAGAGACTTATAGCCTGAGGAAAGTTTCCAGTCCTCTGCAAGGTCAATATTTGAAACTGCAAGACTTTGGAAAACCACGCCCTGTGAAGTACATATGCTTTGTAGTATATTCCACAACCTGCATCCACTCAAGCCTTTACACCTAATTCCCAGTTTATAGGAAATACAGGTAATGTAGGAGCAAGTCAGAGGACACCATGAGAAAGCAAATTCAGAAAGGTGAAGCTTGTAACATGATAGATGGGCCACACTCTTCAAAGAGTCAATGTCATGGGGGGAAAAAATGAGACATATTGCTCTAGATTAAAAGAAATTAAAGGGACCCAACAATTAAACACAATGAGTAAACCCTAAACAGATGGCTTGTGGGGTAAAAAAGCTACAGAAGACATTGAAGATAATTGAGAAAACCTAAGTAGGAACTGAATATTACATCTAATCTCAATTTCCGGTCTCCTTGTCCTTAAAGGACTTGAACTAACACAGTCTCAATCTGGGAACAACTCAGTATTGATCAGTGGGAGAATGAACAGCATTTCATAATAAATGAGTAACAAACTAGAACTACACATAACCCCATGAATAAAATTCATGATGAAATGAGTGGTAGTTACACAGATAGGGTCTGGAAAAACCACAAATCTGTACTACTTTGTATTTACAGTATATTTCACAATAAGAAAAATATTTTTAAGGAAAGGCAAAACTGAGAAGTCAACAGTGCTCAAACCAAAGGGGAATTTGCAACTATTCATTCAAAGTTTAAGTTATTTGGAGCAAAGCAAACAACACATTGTTACCATTTTCCGTAATGCCCTCATTCCCACGTGCTCCATCAGTCCCATTCCCAAGAGTTCATCAAGGTTAAAAGATTGCTATGAATCTAGCAACATATTTTTATGCAAACAATTAAAGCGTAATACAGTTATACAAACACCTTAACACACACTAAGAACATACAGTTCTACAACTTGTTTCTCTTAGTAAATGTTACGCACTCCATGCAAAATAGTAAAATTATCCCTGTCAACCACTTATTTTTAATACTGGCAGAACATTCCAGCCCATGTATATGACAGTCATTTATTTTACCTTAACCCGTTACTGGACAATTGTTTCTACTTTTCACTAGCACAAACACTGCCATAATAGAAAACCTTACACATGCACACCTGTGCAATTCACTGATACAACAAATTCCTACCAGTGGAATTGCTGAGTGAGCAAACTATGTACATTTTAAATTCTGTTTAAATAGAGTGAAGCCACCCTCCAAAAAGATTCTATCAAATTATCATCCCATCAGCAATATAAGTTACTTCTTTAAAGGCTATATGTATTTTTAGGTGAACCTTACTTTGTGGACTGTTATTTTAAAGGTTCTGAAGAGTAATAATGAATGAAAAGTACATAGGATTACTTTCATCTTTTGCCTAATCAATTTAAACGAAAAATCTTACAGAGTTAAACAGTACAAAAGGAAACCAAAAACTCACCAAGAATTTTATGCCACAGATTAATTCTAACTGAAAAAGATCATTCAACAGACTTTTATACTTATTTAACAAAGACAGTCTTTTAATAGTGCATTCAGGAGCTTAAACTTTAATTTTTCTTGTAAAATTCACAATGTTCAGGACAGGGAATCAGTCATGATGCAAAAAGTGAATTAGACTTCTGCACAGAATTCTTCCAATTAAACATCAGCTGCACTCATTTATGGATCACATTTACAACCCAAACCATCTTCTAATAATTAACCTTAAAAATATTAATTTATCAAAATGGAATAAACTTAAAACCTCAACGTAAGAATGAGTATAAGAAATTGGTGAATGCATTCAAGCTTACAACAGAAAACTCAAAACTGGGTAATTTATAAAGAAACAAAATTCATCTCTTACCATTTTGGAGGCTGGGAACTCTCTACAGGGTCCTATGGCAAAGCAGGCATTCACATGGTAAGGACAGCATGAGCTCTTTCATGAGCTCTCAACCAGTACACACCCACGACAATCCATTATCCACCTATCACTCCACGAATGGATTAATCCATTCATGTGGAAATGGTCCTCACATTCCATTCACCTCTCAAAGAACCCATCTTTTAAATATTGTAACTGGACTTCCAACCTTCTTAACATTGTTACACTAGGGATCAAGTCTCCAACACATGAACTTTTGGGAGACACATTTGGCACACAGCACTCACCAATAAAGAAATGATGCCACTAGCTTAAGTACCCAGCTATCCAAGTTGGGAGGTGGGGGAAATCTGGAAATGTTGTGCATCAAAGCCATCAGAGTCTGATGATTTTTGTCAATCTGGGGTTTGTATTTTCCAGGATTTTTGCAATCAGTTCATCAAAATATCTTGAATACTAATTAACTTCACCCACAGATATACTTTTAAAAAAAACGTATTTTTACAAACAGTTTTCAATGGAAAAACCAGGCAGGTCCAAAATGCAAAAGCATTTGGGTCAACAAACATTTACTGAAGATGAGAAAACGAGGAGGTCAGAACACTCCAGCACCGGGAGACAAGGAACCTTTCAAGGAAGAGCCAGCATTGGCACAAGGGTGAATGGTACTCTCAGCTTCCTGCGTACTTTCTCTGCCTATCCAGATCACCTACGTTACTTTCTCACTACCCACAAAGAACATCCATCTTGCCCAGTTAAGCTTCTCAACCAGCATTTTGCAGAGCAAGGACATTTCTTCCATAAACAACAATAACACGGGGAGTTCAGAGACAGCACCTAAGTCATCTGTTTAAGCATCGAAGAGTGTTTTATTTAGTTCCTCTTTTCCACTCTTTCTCTTAACCTAAAACCGTGGTAAAATTTCCATTACCCTTAAATGCAAACCATCCTTCACTTGTGATACTCCACTGAAATCTGACCTACGATGTCATTATACAATGACTTTCATGTTATTAAATCATATGACCTCATCCAGCATCACTGGGTTTTACTCTTGCACCACCTGTTGTACTTTCTTTGTGCTTGTGACCACATTTCTTAGCTTTCCTAGCCTTTCCTCCCCTTGCCCTAACTCTCAAAGCCCCACCTCCAAGCTTTTCTGATTCAGCCTTAGGATTACTTAAAACCACAGACTACTGAGGTGACAGCATGTAGAACCGACAATGCCAAAGCTAAAATCCATCATCAATGTACAGTAGTCCCCCCCTTATCTGCACTTTTGTCTTCCGCAGTTTCAGTTACTCAAGGTCTACCACAGTCCTAAAATGGGTGAGTACAGTACGAGTTATTCTGAGAGAGGGAGAAGGGGATAAAGGGGAGAGAGACCACATTCTCACAACTTTTATTAAAGTATATTATTATAACTGTTCTACTTTATTACTAGTTATCGTTGTTAATCTCTTACTGTAACGACGTTACTAAACTTTATCATGGGTGTTGTATGTATAGGAGAAAACACAGCATCTACAGGACAGGGTTCAGTACTATCCACGGTTTCAAGCATCCACTGGGGATCTTCGAATGTATCCCCCACAGATAAGGGGGGACTAATGTATTATTACTGCCATCTGAGAGACGCAAAACTTGTTTAAGGCAGGTTGTTCCTAAAGATGGCCTAGAGGGGCTCTGTGAATCACCTGATATATGCAAAACCGTACGCATCTTTCTCTGGCTTCCTCAAAGAAATATGGTCAAAAAGAAGTTAGGAACTATTATTGGGAGCAGTATTATAAAATCAATTAGCAACGTCATCTTGAACCATCAGATACAATTCTGATACATTTATACCGTGTTGTTATCAATAACAATATTACTGAAAAAAATTTGACCCCTAAAGATAAATGAACAAAGATGAAAGTGTACAGTACCCCAATGATGAGATCCCGAGTAAACAACAGGTTGGTATTTCCCCCACCCCACCCCCAAACACACTCTAGTACACAAAAAAAGGTCCTTCTCTGAAGGGATCTGGCCTTCCCCCTTCATTCAAAAGACAACAGGTCTGTGAACTGACACAAGTCTGAGAATTGAAGGGCCAGAAATTCTCTGTTCTGACAATTCAAGTCTGTCCTCTGGACTTCAAATTGCAGCACCAGGCACGAAGACACAGCTCCACAGAGACTGCTGAGCCAGCTCCCACACTGCGTGAACGCAAATGCCTGTAACAAATCCCCTCAAAAAGTAATACACATATTCATATCACTTTTTCTTTGCCCACCTTAGTGGTTCTATTTCTCTGACTGAACCCTGTGTGATCCTGAAAATAAATTACAATTAAAATTCAACAAATGTTTATGTAATTACCTCTCAATAATAAACACCTGTGCAGCAGACCAGACATTTAACTGCACAGCCTCAACTTCCCCATTATTTAATTCTAGCTACTGCACAGGGGAGTTGGAGCATTCACAGTACAGACACTGAGCTAAACACTAGAAAAGCAATTATGGGCAAAAACAGGAACAGTCCCTAGTTTCATGAAGCTCAGCCTTTTTGGGAAAACTGAAATTAACTAAATACATAAACTAACCTAACACTTTAATTTTGAAAAGCGCCAGGAGGACCTCACTTAAGGGAGGTCAAGAAAAAAATTCAAAGACATCAAGAAAAAAACTCAAGAACTTCAGAAAACTGATCGTTTTAGTGGCTGATAAGACATCAATGGAGACTAATGTTTTAAACTCGCAAATTCACACAAAAAATTTCATGAAAAAGTGAGGCTTGAGCCAAACTCTAAAGGAAGACAAGGAATAACTGAAAAAATGTAAGAAAAGCTTTCCAGGCAGAGGAAAAGAACAAGTGCCAAGATCCCTGGTGGAAGAGAAGACGGTGAACACAGCAGACAGAGGAAGGCCCAGTACAGCTAAAGAAAAGAAAGTAAGGGGAATGCAGTTCACATGAGGCTGAGGCCCAAAGCAATTTCGCATAGCCTTGAGGCCACGTTCTGAAGTTCTGTCCTTAAAGCAATGGGAAGCCACTGACAGTTTCAGGAAAACTGGTAACTCCATCAGACCTGCCCTTTTTAAATGTAATGTTTTGATACTAAATTACAAATGTGTTTGCCTTTTACCCAATAATCTATCTTAATGCTACGCCTGCAAAAATACAAACCAATATATGCACAAGGCTATTCACTGCAGTGATATTTATAACAGAAACAGAACATAAACAACCCACATATTCATCTTCAGGAGAAAAGTGGAAAGCACAAATGAAGGTTGCAGAGCTTATACGAAGTGATCTCCAGAACACATTAAAAACAAGGACAGTGTGCATAGAATACTATCTTTGTGTAACAAAGGAAAATAAAAGTCCATGTATGTGCTTATATTTCCAAACATGAAACACCAGAAGAATCAATCAGGTATTAATATAGCTGGGGCAGAAAAGGAACTAGTGGAGGGATTCAATGAAGTGACACTGGAACACAACTTTTTACACAGTTCTGATACGTGAAGTACATAAATGTTCACATAAATATTTTATGTGTTGAAACACACATTAAAAATCCCTGATAGGATAGTGGTGAGAGAAAAACATACATTAAATAAAACATTAAAGCAATCTTTAAAAGTTAAGGATTTCATGCAAACAAACCAACTATCAAACTGGCAACATAATCAGAGAGAAAATATTTCCAAATGGCTTTATAATTCAAATGTCAACTGTACATACTTATGTCGATTTTTTTTTTTTTAAGATGACCGGTAAGGGGATCTTAACCCTAAACTTGGTGTTGTCAGCACCACGCTCTCCCAAGTGAGCTAACTGCCCATCCCTATATAAGGATCCGAACCCATGGCCTTGGTGTTATCAGCACCACACTGCCATGGGCCAGCCCCTTATGTGGATATTTTAAGTATAAAAGAAACTGTAACCACATATAAGCCTCCAGTGGCTGTATAAGTAGTATTTTCAAACTACTACATTTAGATTGTAGGATAAAGAGATTATATTAATGTTGCTAAGAATGCACATTTTCAATACTAGAGGGGAAAAATGCATAAACTCAAAGTAGAAAATCTATGATGTGAAATTTGAGTTGGAAACCAACAGAAAATCAAAATTTATATACTTCCCAAGTCTGTCCAATGAAAGGAGGGGCACGCGAGAAGCAAAAACAACATACAGCAACCAGATTTTGGTATCTGAATTCCACTCCCCAATAAAAAGGATCTGAAAGAAACGGCCCATAGGTATTTGGCAAAAAACACACAAAGTGAAAAACTCAGACACCTTGTGTCACAAAGCAAGAAACTCTTCAAAGATTAATACGTCACGTCAAAGGAAAGAAAACTGGCTTGAAAGGACCTCCACATACCCAGGTTGGGACAAGCTGAGGAAACAGAATGGCTATTTGATTAAAACATACTGGATACATAAAAATGGACGGGTCTACAATGATCCTCAAAAGAGAGAAAGCAAAAAGAGGCAACTCAATTCCCACCTCAGCTCCCAAAAAACCCCCTGTAAACAGAAAAAGGGATGTTCTTTCCTCTCCTTATCACCTGTATTAGGACCCAACTCAGGCTAATAACAGCAATTCAGATATGCTATATATTGGGTCTCGTGACTGGCTTAGCTTCAACGCAGCCATGCTGAGCATTCTGCCCCCACATTTTCCTTTCTTTTCTGGGAACTGAGATTCCTCTCCTGGGAAGGGGTAAACATTACTGTTATCATTAAGGGAACGTCCTGCGGGCTGTGTCTAGGCGACTTTGAGCTGGAACGTTTTGTACAGAGATAGTGGCTAATCAGGAGCCTATGACTTAACCTACCAGATGTTATCGAACCACAAGGTCTATGTCACCTTGCAAACAAATGATTTCAAAATTGCCCATTACTCCGAACCCTCCCTAAAAGTCTTATAAAACCCCTGCTTTCCTTAGTTCAGGGGAACTGATCTGGCTCAGTCTCTCCTGATGCACCTGGCTCAGGTCTCTCTCTGTCTCTCTTTCTCTCTGTCTCTCCCTTTTCTCCATCTCACTGAACCTAACACTATAGGACACAATTAGTTACATCATTTCCAAATAGGTCCAACATTAAACCTACTTAAACTACAACCTAAAAACATCTCAAGTGGTATCAAACATACCTTACTAGTCTCTTCGTTTACTCTCTCAAAATTTGTATAACATCCATGTTTAATGGATCCCTCCTCCACAAGAAAAGCACATAAATATTTAATATAATATTTAACATTTTCAGTCCAGACCAATTCTCCCTGCCTCAAATGACTGTCCACTTCACTACTTGGCCAGACTCTGAAGACTAGGATCCTAAACTGGAAGATTCCTCTAACTCACCCCTCATACTGTTTTAAAACATGAGTCTAATCCTGTCCCTGACTTTCAATGGCTTCTCTCTACCTATAGAATAAACATCAACCACCTTAATGTGACATGTAGAATTTAAAACCTGGCCCCAAATTCATCCCTAGACAGACCAGCCATATGAAAGTGCAGGTGGTGTTAGCAGTGGGAACATCACCATCAATATCAACTGGCCACTTACTATATGCCAGGAGCCCTATTAATCACTTTATCTCATTGAAGCTTACGCCTGAGGAGGCAGGCGTTCTCACCCCGTATCACAGAGGAACACACTCACACTGGAAGAGTAAAAGATGACAGCAGTTCTCTTTTGGCTGGGATTCAAATCTCAGTATGCCTTTTCAGCTCTCTTTTCACACTTCCATTCCTGCTGTCCTCTCCACCTGGACTTCTTTCCTACTCTAAAATTCTGGACCCTAAAATATAGCACCACCTTCTCTTCCCAGACACCCTTCAGCACAGAATTCCTTCACTATATGCATGTGTATCTTCCCTATCAGACTAAAAGGTGTTAAGGATACATCTTTATGTATCATTTAATTTATATGTAACTTGTCCTAGAAAGGACTTATGGCAATTTTAAGGACATAAAGTAGACACCCAGTCTAAATTTAACTTAAAATTAAATTGGATTGAATACTGAGTCACAACTAAGCAAAATATTTACTTCAACATGAAAAAAAAAAAAATCATGCTAATAACTACAGCAAAGTTCTAAAGTTGAAAGGGGAAGGAAATCAACATCTACTGGCACCAGCTGCTGTATTTGAGGAAGTGTACCGGGAATTCTACAGATCAGAATTTCATCTAATTCTCAAAATAGCCTTATATGATAGGTTTAACCCCAGTTTACAACTAAGGAACTGAGGGTTTAAAAAGGCCATGTGGCTATAAATCAGCAACGTGGCTTTGGACCAGGAAGGAGTGGAGCTCCATTTCCACCCAGATTGACCCTACCTGAAAGGCCATACTGACTCCACTTCTAACTCCACAGTCCCCATTCTTTTCTCAATGTCATGTCTTCCAAATTGAACAAAATGCTTGGGCAAAATAGTTGATTTCTTCTTCTAACTTCTTTTCACCCCTGGAAAAGGAAAAGAAAATATATTTAATTAAGCACCCAATAAATATAAAGGAGCATTTACATTTAAATCCTCTTTCTCAGCAAATTAAGATTCTGCTAACAGCTAACCCGGAAGAAGTGCCCAAAGATACTATTTTCAGCTTCTTAATAATCCACATGACAAGCTCTTCAGAAACAGCACTAACCTTTTTCCCCCACATATTTTAACATTCTAGGGGAAAATGCTAACAATTAAGGAGTGCAACCAGTAAACTTGTAAAACTATCTGCGCAATCAGGTAAGTCACTTGGAAATTAAAACACTGGAATTAAATTCATTCTAGACTTCAACTTATAGCTTATCCATAAGGTAAGAGAAAAATTTGAGTACTACCCATGAAATGCACAGGCACACACAAACCACATCAACTTCTGGACCTCTCAGTTCACAAAGGAGAGGAACCATTATCTAAGACAAGACACCCTAGAAGGACACCAATGACAACAGTTCATAATGGCTGTTCTGGGGAACATCTGCTGTTTCCTGGATTTCCTGGGTATTCATAGAGATCACACCAAAACCAAAAAGGGTTCTGTGACAAAATCCTCCAATATGGTAAAGTGAACTGTGACCCTAAGAGGACAAGGAAAGGACAGCATTATACCCCAAACTTATTTGACCAAGGACCCATTTTTTTTCCTTGTAGCATCTCTTACAACTATTATCACAAAGAACGCCACCTTAAGCAACACTGCTTAAGATTTTCCAAAAGTAAGTTACTGAAATCCTACACTGTTATTTGTTCTGAATTGGTCACTATAGGTACTACCAAAAATAGTACCAGTGAAATTCTAGTATCAACCCAAATCTTTTTTTAAAAAAATGTTAAATTAAGCATAAAGAGATGACTGAGGCATATAAATTTCTTCCTCAGTATCTGCAGGGGATTGTTTCCAGGCCACCCCCGCACCCCCCACCCCAAATCCGTGGATGTTCAAACCCCTTATATCAAATGTCATTTACACACTTTTAATCATTTCTAGATAAATCGTTTCTACATTACTTATAAGACCTAATACAATGTAAATGTTACATAAATGGTTGTTATACTATCTATACTGGCTGTTTTATTTGTATTACTTTTTATTTACTTATTAATATTCCTGGTCTGCGGTTGGCTGTATCCATACTGTGGATACAGGACCCGCAGGTATGAAGGATCAACTGTACTGGCCCTTCTGGTGTCACAAGGCCCGACTCTAAACAACCGACCTAACCGGCCGGACCCTGCACTGGCCCTTTCGCCTGACCCGAGCCTGGCTGCGCCGACCCCCCCGCCCGCCTCGGAACAAAACGCGCGCGCGGAGGGCCGGGGAAACCTGGACCGGGACGGTGGGGCAGGCACGGGTGGGGCCGGCGGAGACAGGAACACGTGCCCGCCCTGGACAAGCTGCGGCCCGGCCCGCAGGGGGCGATGAGCGAGCGCCGCCCGCCGGACAATGCGCCGCCGGGCCCGCGCCACCGCGCTCACCTCAGTCACCGGCCGCACCCGCGCCCCCGGCTGCCCAAGCCCCTCACAGCCCACGCCCGCCCCGCATGGGCCTCACCTGCCCGCCATCGAGACCGCCGTCCGCAGACCCCCAAGCACGCCGCCGTCCCCGCGTCTGCTCCGCCGCCGCCGCCTGCTGCTGCTGCTGTTCCCAAGACTCGCCGCTGCACAGCAGCGTTCCTGCCGAACTGCAACTGCTCTACAGCCCAGGCTCCTGGCGCCAACGGACGCACTGCGCAGGCGCGACGGGGCGGGGCCTGGCTCCGCTCAAGACGGACAGCTGCTCTGGGAGGCCCCGCCCCCTGCCAAGTTAGAGCCAATGAACAGGCTCTGATGCTTGACAGGGAGCGAAGGGGCCAGGGCCAGGATTCTCGCCGTGTTCTTCCCAGTAAGGGCACCTGTTAAATGAAAGAGACATAAAGGATGCCGAATATACACGTACAAGTGACTGTCTGCACAGATGAGATCAGCCAGCCAGCTTAAAAAGCATTCTAAATCAAATTAAGGTTCACGCACCCATGAATTTACAAACTCAAGTTTTATAACATATACATTTAGAATTGAATAGCGTATGACTGTAATAGAGATATTAGGAGAACTTAAAGATTTCACAATCAAGTTTTACAATTTATTTCAGTAAAACTGTTAATTACACATCACATCTACTTGTTGTCAGGGGTTGGTTGACGGGTTATATTTGGGAAAGTTTCTCAAGGGAAAAAAAACTTCTAAAGTATACGCCTCAGAAATGAGACTTTTGGGGGGTGGGGGAGGGGAGACTGGCTGGATGGTATGGGGATCTGAATCCTTGACCTCGGTGTTATAACACCGCCCTCTAACCAACTGCACTAACCAGCCAGCCCAGAATGGGACTTTCTAGCTCCAAATATGTGTTTGCCTATTCAGCCAGACCCAGTTGGTGAAGCTGAAGTAGTTGCTGGAAAGGGCTTGTGAGAAGCTGCGCTCAGGATAGCCCATGGGAGCCCCACGTCCTGAGATGTCACACCCTGATGGATGTGCTGGGGCAGCTGTGTCACCTCCCCCCACTCATATAGGGAGTAGGGTGACAAGAAGATGGGGTCACAGGAAGCTAAGGTTTGGACTGAGCTCCTGCACTAGGCCCAATACACCAAATCGAAATGGAGTTACTCATGCTGAAGTTCCATGCCACTAAGCCACAACTAAGCTCTTTATCTAACCTACCAAGAAATCAGGTGACAGAGATAATAGCTAAATCCCCAAACAGGCCAGTTTTAAGCAGGATGATAAGGGAGTCGCCTCTGTTCTAACCTTTACAAGGAAAATAATTTTGAAACAACCAATCTGATTTTTCTTGTTCCTGCTTTCTGTAGACCTATTCCATCTAGAAAGCCAACCTCCTCTTCTCAGCTCACTGAAACACTCAGTCTATTGGATGGAATGAGGTGTTGCCCAATTCTAGAGTCACAAATAAAAGCCAATTAATATCTTTAAACTAAAGTGTTGCAATTTTGTCTTCTGACATACTGCAGCACAGAAGTTAAAATAAATAGTCAAGGTCATACAGACTGCAAAGTAGCATTGATGAGACAAATTTTTCTACTTTAAAAATAAACACGTAGATTTCTCCCATAAGGAAGTAGGGCTCCACAAAAAAATCAATGGCAATGTATTTGTCTCCAAAGAGATTGAGAAATGAATATTCAACATTTCAAATACGAAAGCAGTAATAGCCACAATGTAGAAGCTACATATCAAAATATCGGTTGCCAGCTGCTATCACTAAACAGTGCTTTATATATACATATATGTCAAAAAAAAGATTTCTAAAGCTGTCTAAGCAAAAATACTGCATCACTAATGGAGAAGTACACAAAAGCCAAACATGTCAAAAATAAACTGAAGTTTGGGCTGTCAACAAGTTGTCTTAAAATTGTTATCACGAGGATTACACATGTATGATAGAAGAAACATTTACTTTGGATCCAGCAACTGCACTACTAGGTATACAACAGTCTCCCCTTATCCATGCTTTCACTTTCCACAGTTTCAGTTACCTACAGTCAACCAAGGTCTGAAAATACGTGTGTACAGTACAATAAAATAGCTTGAGAAAGAGAGAGGCCACATTCACATAATTTTTACTACACTACATTGTTATAATTGTGCTGTTTTATTATTCATATTAATCTCTTACTGCATCTAATTTATAAATTCAACTTTAGCATAGGTATATATTTGTAGGAAAAAGGACAGGATGTATACAGGCTTTGGTACTATCTGCGCTTTCAGACATCCACTGGGGGTTTTGGAACATATCCCCCAAGGATAAGGGAGAACCACTGTATCCCCAACGAAAATGAAATCAGTATGTCTGAAAGATATCTGCACTCCCATATTTACTGCAGCACTAAGCACCATAGCCAAGATATGGAATTGACCTAAGTGCCATCAGTGGATGACTGGATAAAGACAATGTAGTATACACAAAGGAGTACTACTCAGCCATAAAAAAGAATGAAATCCTATCATTTGCAACAATGCAGATGAAGCTGGAGGAACTGTGTTAAGTGAAACAAGACACAAACAGAAGGACAAATACTTCATGACCCACCCCTACGGGGAAATCTAAAAAAGTTGATCTCATGGAAGTCGAGTGTAGAGAGGTGGTTACCAGAAGCTGAGAAGCCTATGGGGGAAAAGATATCCATGGGTTTCACCAGATTGGCCAAAGGTCCATACCATAACCACCTCTGCCTAAAACCATGAATAACAAGCAATCCCTCCAGGTCCTTGATGGTTTTGTAAAGACCGCCTGCAAACATCATGTAAAGAATAGCCAACTCCTGCTAAAAATGGACTAGTAATTTAGACAATCCTGACAGCTACAAAATCAAAATAAAATTTAAAAGAACACCCCTAGAAAAACTACCAGGAACCAGAGTTTCTCACAGAAATGGCTAATTCCAGGTCAGGCGCAGAAAATATATGAGTCACTTGGAACATCTTGTTCCCTAGCAGAAGCAAGGAAGCCATCAAAGACTATTTATTGGAGTATGTCAAAGAGACAAAGGAGGTTCTTTTCCACTATTTTCTTGATTTGATACTACAAACTTCAATGACAGAGACTTGAACATACACACACTGGACATATGCTTAAAAGCATCACAGAACATAAAAGATCATGAAGCATCACTGAGGCAGGACCTAGGGAGGGAAACCCTGCATTTGGATTCACTTTTATTCCTAAGAGCAACCGTGTATGTGAGTGTGTGTGTGTGTGTGAGACAGTGTGTGTGTGTGTGTGTGTGTGTGCGTGCGTGCACATCTAGTGGATTTCGTTTTAAAGACAGCTTGAATAATTTGGGGTCTAGGATGATATTCCCAGAGAGGACCTGTACTTGCTTTGGCCAAGCACCTGAGGGAGTGGGCACTCTGGGATCACCTTTGTTACGTTTTAGGAATAAAGATATCAAGGGCAGCTTAACCCTGCCACATCAAATGTTAAGGGCAGCTGTCTTAGTCCATTTCTGTTGCTTGTAACAGAACACCTGAAAGTGGGTAACATACAATGAAAAGATGTTTATTTGGCTCAAGATTCTGGGACAGGTGCATCTGACAAGGGCCTCAGACTGCTTCTACTCATGGTGGAAAGCAGCATGCAGCCAGCTAGAGGGTTCAAGATCCCACAGTGAGAAAGGAAGAAAGAGAGGGGAGGTGCAAGGCCCTTTTAACAACCAGATCTCACAGGAACCAACAGAGCAAGAACTCACTCACTACCCGCTCCTGGGGTGTTAATTTATTCATGAGAGATCCACACCCCCATGACTTAAAAAATTCCCAACACTGCCACTGGGGATCAGATTTCAACTTGAGCTTTGGGCACAACATATCCAAACTCTAGCAGCCCACCTCTGGCCCTAAAAAACTCGTCCTTCTCACATACTCATGTCCTTCTCATGTACAAAATACAATCATTCTACCCCAACAGTCCCAAAAGTCTTAGCTTGTTCCACCAGCAACTTAAAGTCCAAAGTCTCATGAGACAAAAGGCAAAACTCTTTCCAGCTGTGAACTTGTAAAATTCGAAAACAAATTTATCTACTCCCAAGATACAATAGTGGAACAGACATTGGGGACATATTCCCATTCCAAAAGGGAGGAAGAGGTCAGAAAGAGAAACAGGCCCCAAACAAGTCCAAACCCCAGCAGGGCACACATTAAATCTTAAAGCTCCAAAATAATCTATGCCTCCAAGTCCTGCATCCTGGGCACAATGGGGGATTTGGGCCCCCAAAGCCTTCGGCAGCCCTACCTCCATGGCTCACTGGGCTGCGTTGGTACCTGCAGCTTTTCCAGGCGGGCATTGCATGCTGCCAGTGGCCCCACAGTTCTGGGGTCCTGGTGGCAGCCCAGCTCCCTTGGCTCCAGTAGACAATGCCCTGCTGGGGGTTCTCTGTGGGGGTTCTGACCCCACATTTCTGCTCTGCATTGCTCTAGTACATAGCTTCTGCAGAGGATCCATCCCTGTGGCAGGTCTCTGCCTGGGATCCAGGTTTTCCCATACATCCTCTGAAATCTGGGTAGAGGCTGCCATGCCTCCATTGCTATCAGGTTCTGCTCCCTTGCAAATTTAACACCACGTGGACACCATCAAGGTTTCCGGATTGTGCTCTAAAGAGCTGTTGCACAAACCAAACTTGGGGCAACTTGAGGTAGGGCTGCTCTTCCCACAGCGGGCCGGGATGCAGGGGGCAGCTTCCTGAGAGCAGTGGCACCCAGGGTCTGTCCTCAAGAACAATTTGGTCCTCCTGGGCCTCCGGGCTTGTGATGGGAGGGGCATGCTTCCAGAGTTTTGAAATGCCTTCATGGCCTTTCTCCCATTGTCTTGGCTATTAGCACCACAGCCATGCTAATGTCTTCAGTAATCAGTCCCTCTGCTGCACCACTGGATTTTTCTCCTGAATATGTTCTCTCATTCTCTACCACATGGCCAGGCTCCAAGTTTTCCAAATCTCTCTGCTTTGCTTCCCTTTAAGTATACATTCTGGCTTTCCGTCATGCCTTTGCTGCCATAACTGAGCAAAGGCTGTTACAAGTTGCCACGCAGCTGTCTGAATTCTTTGCTGCTTAGAAATTTCTTCTCCCACATATTCTGGTTCCAATCTCTTGACTTCCACCTTCCACAAAGTCCTAGGGCATGGACACAATGCGGCCACATTCCTTGACAGTTCATACTAAGGATGATCATTACCTCAGTTTCCACTAAGTCCCTTCTCATTTACACCAGAGATCTTCTCAGAATGGCCCTTACTAACCACATTTTTTTCAGCATGCTGGTCACAACCATTTAGTCAACCTCAAAGACGTTTCAACTTTCCATTATCTTTTTGTCTTCTTCTGAGTGCTCCAACTCCTCCAAACTTTGCCTGTTACTCAGTTCCAAAGCCACTTCCACACGTTCAGGGATCTGTACAGCAACATCCCAAGCTCAGTATGAATTTTCTGTATTAGTACGTTTTTGTTGCTTGCAACAGAATACTGAAAGTGAGTAGTTTATAAAGAAAAAGAGGTTTATTTGGCTTACGATTCCGGGACAGCTGCATCTGGTGCAAGCCTCGGGCTGCTTCTACTCATGGTGGAAAGCAGCAGGCAGCCAGCTGCAAGGTACAAGATCACATGGTGAGAGAGGAAGCAAGAGAGAGAGAGGGGAGGTGCCAGGGTCCTTTAAACAACCAGCTCTCAGGGAACTAACAGAGCAAGAAGTCACTCACTACCCACCCTCAGGGCATTGATCTATTCATGAGAGATCCACACCCCATGACCTATATAGCTCCAAACATTGCCACACTGGGGATCAGATTTCGATATGAGTTTTGAGGGGACAACACATCCAAACACTATCAGCAGCTGACAGGAGGACAGCTTGGCAAAGAAAGGAGACAGGGGGACAGGGGAACTGGTAAACCCATCTCACTTTCAGTTGGATCCTCAATTGTTGAACTTAGAAGCTCAGGGAAAGGGAAACAGCCACTTTCTTAGAAGTGTAGTATAGCTAAATGTCAACTCATCTTTATCCCTTCAAACTGAACCAAGGAGATCCCAGTCTGCCCACTCCCTCAGATGCCTGGCAGAAGCAAGCACAATTCCTTTCTGGAAATAATATCCTAGATTCCAAATTAGTCAACCAATACTTAAAATGTAATCTACTTGATGTGCATGCATGCAAACACACACAGAAACTAGGCCCAAAAGGAGACAAAAATGAATAAAAACCAGCAGAAACGACAAATAAGACAAGAGAAAAACAGACCCATAGGGCTGCCAGGTACTGCAAAATCATACTTTCAAGTAAGGAGAAGAATGGCACATGAAAAGATGAAATTATTAGATGAAAACCAAAACACCAACATCAAGGATTTGGATCTCCATACTGACCAGCCACCAAAAAAGAAAAACAAAAAACAAAGTAGCTATAATTACTATATTCAAAAAATTAAAACATAATATTGAAAACTCTGGCAGAGAACTATCAAAGAACCACATAGTCCAGAAGGGAAAAAAAATACAATAAACTTAATGAGTAGGATTAATAGCAGGTTTATCTTGTTAAAAATTTAGTGAACAAAGAGATCATCAGATGAAAGCATCCAGAATGAAGCATGGAGATGGTAAGAGACTGAAAAGATCTAACATGCATTTAAATTGACTCTCAGACGGAAATGGGGAAAAAGGGAGTAGCAGAAATACTTGAAAAGATAATGCCTGCAAATTTTTTATAACTAATGAAAGACATCCCTCCACAGATTCAATGAGACCTAAGAATTCCAAGCTGAGTAAATAAAAAGAAATATATACCTAGAGACATCATAATAAAACTCCTCTGCTGTCTTATCTAATAAAACTTGCGACCCTTTGCTGGGAGAGTCTGTGAAGTCACTCTTGGAGGTCTGACCTGATCCCAGTAGGATTCTTACTGACTGTCTTTTGCCCAGGTTCTCTCTGGTTTAGTTTAGGTTGTTATTGTCATAGAGTGTCCAGTCTCCCCTTAGTCACTTAACTACAAAATCTCTACGATTTTTCAGACTGCTCTCAAGTCTGAACTTCCCCATAGTCTTTTTCAAACAAAATCAGTTCTTCTGGGGAGAGCCCTTTGTTTTTGTGGACTGCCTCCCCTTGGGACAGGCTGACCGAGTCATGTCTCCACCGCTGAAGGTGGACTGACTTCCTCCCTTCATGAGAATGCCAATGTGGCCTTTTTGGCTTACATCTGCTTCTCCAAGCATGGATGCTTGGCCCAATGAGCAAGCTGGGACAGAGTGGTTGGGTCACCCTATTCTCAGTCTACCATGCCTAGGACAGTGCTCTGTTCTATAAGCAGGGCCTGGGTGGAGGAAGGAAGCACCCAACCCCTCACCACACTTGCCAGAAACTTAGTGTCTGTGATACAGATCAGGAGGTGATGAAAAATGCTTGGTCAGATTCCATATCCCTTGACTGAGAGCAGAGGGGAAAGGGAGACCCAACTTTCCGGCCATACACCCCTACCTCCTCACCTGGGGGACACAGGAAATAAAGCGAATGAGTTCTGGCTCAAGAACCACAGAGTCTTCCTGTTCTTACTAAGACTGCATAGACTTTTCTTCAATAAATGTTTATTGAATGCTCATAGGGCAACTTCCAGAAACTTTAAATTGTGCTTTTCCTGATTTTCAGCTGTTATTTTTGTTTCACTGGGAACAGGCCTGCAGAGCTTCTCAACTGCCATTATGGAAGTGGAACTCTCCTGATGGGAAAGATTTAACTGTGGTCAGAATGTGATATGTGTAAGCACTTTTGTTTGCAATGTATTCCAAGCACCTAAAATGGTCTGGTATATGGAAGGCTTATGTGAATATTTGTGGGAAGAAAAAAGGAAAGAAACAAGGAGGGAGGGGGACAGGTGGAAATGAAGAGAGAGAGAGAGAATGTAAACTAATTTGAAAAAAGCTTTTACGTATGGACAACTCCTTGAAAAATAAATCAGGAGAATCAAATCGTGTTTGAAGTCCAACTGTATGGAACAGATCCTGATTTAATTTTCATATTTTAATTAACTAATAGTGCAGACCTAGTGAGATTTTATTTCATATGTGTGTGTTTGTATTTAAATTTGAGACATAAAGGTATACTAAATCACCCACAAAAAACAACTAGATTAATATATGCTGTTCAAATATAAATGTAAAATAAATATAAGATAATTTTTATAAGTGTAATATCATGTATTAAGCACCATGAATAATATGATTAGAAGGTTGGTCTTTTTATTTGATTGCTATTTCTTGATTTTTGTGCTAACTCGAAAAATCACTGTCAATTACTTTGGTGTTATAGTAATCACAGCAGGATGGGGTACCTATGAAGAACACTAGTTTTGGATGAGGAGATTAAAGATACCAGCAAACTCTCTCCCCAAAGACCAAGTATAAAGTGGGAACTCTCTGTCCTTACTGCTCCATTTTGCTGTGACCCCAAAATGGCTCTAAAAAAGAAAGTCTATGAAGAAAAACACAACATCAGGATGGGGTACCCATGGGGAACACTACTTTTGGGTGATGAGATGAAAGATGTCAACAAATTCTCTTCCCAAAGAGCAAGTATAAAGCTGGACAAAATTGTCAAAAGCAACAAGTTCAGTATTCTGAAATTGACCAAATTCAGTATTCTGGTAATTGACCAAAACAGCCCAATAAACTAAGAAGTGATGACTCATGACAACTACTGAACTACAAGTCAGAACAATTCAAGACTGTGGTATTCCCTCGGGGTCTGCTAACAGTGCCCGCAGGCCCCAGCTCTGTTGGTTTGGTAGTTCAGTCGGGCTGGGGAAAGCCAGGAAGCCAGCAGCTCTGCTGTCACAGCCAGAGGGACTCATATGATTTGGAGAATTTTCAGACAAATTGGTGATTTGCTGCAAACCAACAGGAAGGACCAGCATCTCCACTAGTCTCATCAAAGACGAGTTCCTGCCCAAACCACCCATACGTCCCTGACTAATGCTGGAGCTGAGTTTGTGTGCAGAGAAGACAAAGCAGGAGGAGAGCCCGGTAGAAAGCACAGCCAGGGACACTGGGATTCTGAATGTACTCCCTGTCCACACACAGATCATCAGCAAATAGTGGCAAATTCACTGACTCAAGGTGTCTGTGCACAAATTCACACAGCTGTTGACCGAGTACCATGCATGCAGATAAAGGATTAACTCCTGGGAAGCCATGCCTGACAAGAAAAACAGAACAAAAATTTGAGCAGAGACCCCTGTGGCTATACATTGCTAACAGAATTCACAGATTTACTACAGGCAAGTTACTCAACAAACAAAACAATAACAACGACTCTCAGGAGGTAAAAATCAGAATGCAGAGTTGCTACAATATTTTATCTAACACATCCAGTGTTAAATGAGAATTCACAAAACATAAAAGAAACAAGGAAATATTTATCCATACTCGTGTGGAGCAACAATAAAAAATGATTAGCACAAACTGTCTTTAAGTGTACCCAGGTGTTGTATTTGGCAAATAAAGACGTCAAAGTAGCGAGTGTAAGTACTTAAAGGAAGTAAAGGAAACCATAAGTAATAACCAAAAGAAAGTGGAATGACCACGGCTCAACAAACACAGAAACCCTAGAAATTATTTGTTAAAAAAATGGAAATTTTGCCATTGAAAAGTATAATCACAAGTAAAACTCTCACTGAGGGATGTAACAGCAAATCTGAGGCGGCAGAAGAAAGAATCAGTAAACTTGAAGATGCATTAAGAGCA
Organism: Cynocephalus volans; assembly: GCF_027409185.1. Lineage (NCBI taxonomy): Eukaryota > Metazoa > Chordata > Mammalia > Dermoptera > Cynocephalidae > Cynocephalus > Cynocephalus volans. Next base: position 157,733,453 of record NC_084465.1, read on the forward strand.
ACTGCACGATCTGAAGAACAAAGAGAAACGTGATTGAAGAAAAATAACCTGAGACATCATTGAGCACCACAACATATGTGGAAAATGAGTCTCAGAAAGAAAGAAGAGAAAAGGGAAAAACACTTCCAGAAATAACAGCTTAAAACTTACCAAATTTGACTTAAAGCGCTATTCTATAAAGTCAATGTTTACCCTTAATAAAATTAAAACAAATATATCCACTCCTAGACACATCATAGTCAAACTGTGGAAAGACAGAGAGAATCTTGAAAGCAGCTAGACAAAAAAATTCTCTCCTTCTTCAAAGGAGCACAATAAGGTTCACCCCTGACTTCTGATCAGAAACAATGGGGAGAAGGTAGTGAGATGGCAGTTTTAAAGCTCAAAGAAAAAAAAATTGTCAGCCAAGGATTCCATGTCCAGAACATTGACCCTTTAAAATGAAGGCAAAATAAAAAAATTCCCAAATAAACAAATACTAAAAAACGTGATGCTAGCAGTCCTACCTTACAAGAAATACTAAAGGAAATCCTTGGAACTGAAAGACATGCTTGATTCTTACATTTGAAAATACTGGATTGATTATCAAACTGTGCGTGTGTGTGTGTGTGTGTGTGTGTGTGTGTCTGTGTGCATGCGTGCATGCCTTTGCGTGTACAAAATGTTCGAAAATTTCTTGTGAAGTTAATTTCAATTGGGTTTAGAAGCAAAAATTCTAGAAATATATAAAAAAATTCTTTGAAGCTTTCATTATTTCAATTTTTATACTTATTTAGCCTTCTGAATTTTTGTAATATTTTTTAAGTCCCTCTAGCTGAAGATACTAAAGATGAATTGCTACAAAAATTATAAAAATTTTATTCGAATAAGCCAAAAGTATAAAAGAAATTTAAGTTCTATGTCTGAGTTAATGGAAGGCAAGAACATATTATGTGGAAAAATAGAGGTTGCAGGTACAGGAGATCTTGAGAGTAACAATCCCTAGGAAATGAAAATTTCAGGGACAACTACGAATTTGCAAAAACTGTGAAACTGATGGAGCTCAAGCAGAGATCTCGGAAGAAACAAGCAATATCTGGGTTCCAAGAGGAAAGAACAGATATTGATGAGGTTTAACTGTGACAGGTTGAGCAGGCGGAGTTGGAAGGAGGGATCTAGAAGGCCCAGGAGGATGGATGGACCTGCGGGGGTAGGGGGGAGGGGAGGGGCTGTGGTTCAGCCTCTTCCTCTTTTTACCCCTCCCCCACCCTCAGGAGCCCTTTGTGATGAGGCCACAGCTCTGTGATGCAGGCCTCGGCCCTAAGCTCAGTTGCCTGAGGGCAGCAGTGTGATTCAGAAGATGGAGAATTTTCTCTTCACTCTGAATAGCGTCCGTGCCACATGGCTGAGCCCCAGCTCCACTTCCTGGGAGGTGGATATCACCCTTGCCTTCCTGGGTGGGCTGAGGCACTTCCTCCTGTTACCCCCCTGTACCCAGAAGGATCCATCCTCACCACCACAAAGGAAACTGAGGAACATGAGGAAGGTAAGCAACCCTCTGCCCAGACTCGACAGACAGTGAATCTCCCTTTACTTCTTACTACTATTTCCACTTTTCCAAATCACCCAGAGACTCCTGAGATGGGAAATGTCAGGAAAGATTAGAACACCATCCTTCTAGGGACAGGCGGGGCGGGGCAGGGGTGAGAGTGGGCACTAGGGTTTCTGTCCAAAGCTCTCAGACCAGCTGTGCTGCTGAGCTGGAGGGGCCAGGGCAAGGCCAAATACCAAGACTCAGCAGCTGAGGATGGGATTGCTGAGAGAGCTGAGATCTCCGTGGGAAGATGGGCCCTGAGCGCTGGCTCATCAGTCCCTTCCTACAGCAGGCACCTCAGGCCAAGTCTTATCTCCGTTGGGCTCTTATGGGGGCCTTGCTGGGCCCTTGACAGCCTCCCATCAGAGGCTGGAGGTGACTCCAGCCTTTGGAGGCAGAATCCTACCTGGCAGCTAACATGCAGGTCTAGCCTGTGGGTTTCCAGAGGAACTGAGGACAACCACAGTGGATCTCACATAGAAAGTTCCTCTTTGCATTTTTCACAGAAGGAAAACAGGAAACATTTTCATCCTAGCCTCTCCTCCTTTGTCTCTCAGCATCAGGTGGAGACAAGGAGCAGCAGGAGCAGGAACAGTGGCCCTCTGCAAGGGAAAGCTCTGCCCTTCTGCTGGAGCCCTGGAGGTAACTTGACCTCGCACACTGTCCCTGAGCAACAAGGGACACACCTCTGAGGATGTCGTTACAGAGGCCTGATAGGGAGGGTCCTGGGAAGGAGATCAGAACCTGGGGTACTTCTCAAATTCTGGGCCGGGAAGGAAGCCACGGTGGGCCAGGGAAGGGGTGCTGCCCAGCAGGGCCAGGAGTGGGGGTTAGTGGACCAACAATGCCTGGATCTGGAGGTGGGGCCTCGGGCCCAACTGTGCGCATGCTGCTTAAATTTGCCAAGGCTGATTCCTCTTTGAGATGACCCTGTCCTTCCTATCCCAGAGGGTGGTTGTGAAGACCATGGGGTGCTACTGGACTTGGAAGCACCCTGTAAACGACAAAGAGATGCCAATCCATGCCCCTTACTATCACTGCCCAAGATCTCATAGCCTTGGATACTGATGCTGGGGCTCCACGGTCCAATTTCCTAAGGTGTGCCCTAAAGAACATTCCACTAAATCTCCTGTGAGATCCCCAGACCCCTCCCTCCACCATAACCCAGTCTCCTGATTTCAGCCTGTAGAGATGGCCTGGGAGAACCGAATGAGGATCGGGGCCTGATCTCACGTCAGCAAAGGTGAGGAACGTTCCCCTTTTCTCTCATGTCCTCCTTCCTACCAGGGCTTATGATGTGACCCCAGGGCCTCATACTAACTTGGGATGGGAGTCCAAGGAAGAGGATGGGATGTGACTAAAGTCCTGGGGCAGGGGTGGCAGGAGCTTTGTGAAGCCAGTGCATGGGCACTGGAGGGGACCTGGGTGCAGGTGCCACTCCTGGCCCCTCTGCTCCTGGCTACAACACCTGCCTCTTGTCTCCTGCAGCCACCTAGCGGAGATCCCTGACCCTCCAGCTAAGGTGTGCAAACCAGCACCTGCCAGAGCCCACCAGCCGTGCAGGGAGAATGTGGAAGATTCTGCTCCCGTCACCTTGTCCCCACTTGCTGCCCCTGCTCCTTTGGCCGAGACTCCTCTGGCCTCCACCAGAGGAGAGAGTCCTGTGGCCTCCACCCTGTCACCAGGCCCGACAACCTCACTGGTTACTTTTGGGTTACACTCACCCCTGAGTGCCTCTCAGGCACCAGAGCCTTTGCTTCCCCTCAACAAGTTCTCAACCTGGCCACTCGTGCTTGCCTCTCCCCCATCACAACCCCCAGACCCTGTGGCCTCCCATCTGCCTCCACCAGTCTATTGCCTGGCTATTTCTCAGGGTCACTGGATGGCACTCCTGCTGGGCTCCATCCCACAGAGCTTGTGTCAAAATAACAGCAGCTGGTTGACTTTTTCCGGCCCAGTGATCTTGAGCCTTGGTTACCTGAGCTGTCCCATCTCAGCTCGCTCCTGGTGGGAGCTGACTGCCAAGGACTTGTGTTTCCTCACCTTGTCACATGGCCAATCCCAGCAAGAATATTTTTCACTCAGGCTACCAGAGGCCTCATTCTGGGGAGACCCCACACACAGGCAGACAGAGCCTGGTGGCCCCACTTTGATCAACTCCAACATCGATAAGCTACTGGTCATAATAATCACCAAGAGAAAAGAACTGCATTCATGGAAAGAGAAAGAAAAGAAGAAATCAGACCGTTCCTGGGATTCTCTGGGGAATACATTCAAATCACTGGGTGATGAGCAGGATGACAGAACTCCACAACTCTTCGGGAGCATGAAAGACAAACCAGAGCAGCTGCCCAGTCCTCAGCAGCTATCTGGTCCCAAGGAGTTGCAGGGCCATTTACAGTACAAAAGCAGCCAGCTCGTCTGGGGCCTCTTCTTTCTGCACAGTGACTCCCTGGCGGCTACAGTCAGGGTCTCTGGTTCCCCACTGGAGTTTCCCTCTCTTTTATTCAATGAACTCTTTCATTCCTTTCTCATACAAATTCAGAGTCAACCATCTCCACAAACTTTCCAGCCACAGCTTTGGTCCCTCCCTGTGGCCCAACCCCAACCTCTAGCTCGAGCCTTGCCACTGTCCCAGCCCTCACCTCTGGCTGACACCCACAGCCAGCCCCACACCTCATCCTATCTCTCCATCCCACCGTGCTACTCACCACAGATTGTGGCCCAGGGAGCACCTTGCCCTACAAACCAGCAGAAGGCCCAGCTTCTTATCCCAACTTCCATCCAATGCCTGGAATGTCACCTTTTGGGGAAGGAACAAGAAAGTCAGAGGGATTTACCCTGTGTGGTCAAGAAGCCTCGGGAAGCATGTAGCCAACTCACCCCCAACAGTGAGGCCTTCCAGGACCATGAGTCAGTCTACCTCCTCCCAGGGGACTTCTTCATCCCTGAGCTCCAGGAGCAACTGGAGGAACACCTTCAACAGAGCTTCACACAGCACTGCTGTGGACTGTCCCCCAGGCCCCACGTGTCTCCAGACCGGATACAGCCTCAGGACCTTCAGCAGACGTTCACGCCGCACTGCTGTGGACTGTTCCCCAGACCCCACTTGTCTCCAGACCGGATACAGCCTCAGGACCTTCAACACAGGTTTACACAGCAGTGCTGCAGACTGTCCGCCAGGCCCCACATATCTCCAGACCTGATAGAGCCTCGGGATGAATTCCCAGGGATTTCTCAGGTAAAGGACAGGCACGGGTCCTCTGTGTTTATAGGTGGGAGCAGCCAGAACATGCAGAAAATGGAATTCAAGGGCCCAGCCAAATTCCAGCTTGGGAAGATCCCAAGCAACAATCCAAAACACAGTCTATGGAGGGTCCTAGAAGATCTACCCAGGGCTTTGGAAAGCAACTCACGGAAGGTTCCAGGGGCCAACACTGAGAAAAAGTCAGAAAGGGACTGGATGAGGCTATTGGGAAGTGACTCAGGAAAGGATTCACCAAGAAGCCCAGAAATGAAGCATCTAGAAGATATCGTAGAAGTCCATTTGCACAGAAAACTGGGAGAGATCAACGAGGGCATGTTCCCTGAGGGTGTTCATCATCCCAGTCTCACTAATGGCCATCTCTCGTCTCTGGAAAACTCAAACATTCACATGGAAAGTGGAAATCTAGCGCCCTCCGAGGGCGAGGAGTCTCACGTGAACACCTCCCAGCAGCTCTCCTTCCTTGATGTGCACACTCGACAGGTGCTGGAAGCTCATATTAAAAGGTTTCAGGAAAGCCATGAGAGCAGACAGACCCTCAAGGTTCACAAGCCCCTACAACTTCTTAAGGTACAAAAAGCTCAACCTTTCTCCCTTCCACAGCCTGCCTTTCTCTCATCAGGTACCAGTGAATCTGGTGCCAAATCCATACCTGAGGCTGCCAATGTCCCGGGAGAACCTCCTCACAAAGATCCAGGAGACAAGGTGGCAGCAAAAACGTCAGTTTCCACCCAGCGTAGTCCTCACCCTGGTCCCTTGCCTGTGTGTAAAGAAGCCCAGAGGTCTGCATACAAGACAGAGACCCCATCTGGTAACAACATCTTGTCTACTCAGGCCTCTCTGTCTAGCTTCCAGAGCATGTCCAGCAGCGATACATCAGATTCCCAGGGGGCATGTGACTTCTTATCAAGGGGACAGAGCAGCCAGGGGCAGGAGGAGACCAGGAGCCCAAAATTTCAGAACCTATGGAAAAGCCTGAGCAAGATGTTTGGCCGTATTGGCAAGAGAGAGGGCCGCAGGAGTCCCACGCAAGGAAGGCATGAACAAACGCTCACAGAACTAAGCCCTGCTTCCCAGGACACGGAGTCAGTAGAGTCCTTAAGTAGCCAGTCCTCCCTGCTCCTGCCAGAGAAGGGACAGGCATCCCCAGAAAGCCACTTCAAGAAAAGGATGAGGCGCTTTCTGCATTGGACTTTCCCCAATAAAAAAAGCAAAGGGCACATAGATCCCCTGCAAAAAGTCAAGCCCACACCAGCCGCCACCTGGAGCCAGGGACCAGTCCCAAGTGGACTGTCTGTGGACAACGGCAAGGCTGAAGCCCAGGCACTCATGACCACTGTTGGACAGATTCTAGAGGAGAAAATGGGGCTTCACCATGAACTTTCTGCCTCGACAGCCCCAGTGGGAGGGTGTTCCAGCCACCACAGGGGTCCTTCCGACACCAGAGCAAAGAGCAGTGATGAGAGGTATGGCCTACAGTCACCATGCCACCCCAGTGAGTCACAGCCATCCAGTCAAGCACAGAGATGGGGACAGCACTTGGGCCTCACTTCCCAGGGAGCGTGTGTCACCAGCCAGTCCCTGCCAGCATAGGCCACTGCTGGTGAGAGCCTTGGGCCGCTCCATTCACTGGCCTAGACACTGTTGTCTTCAGAGGTGTCTCGTCTGGTCAACCAGATCATGCTTCTCACCTGTTTCCTGGTGAGAAAGGTTTTTCCCCAGAAAACCTTCAGCCCACACAGAAAAAATCTGTTTCCCCCCAAGTCACCAGTCCCTCTGTGTGTTGAGGACTTCTTCCTCCCAAGATATGCACTGTTTCCTAATATATGTTTTTCCTCCTCAGAGGTACTGGCTCTGTCTGTGCCCTGTGGGGCTAAGGGAATGGGTCAGCTCTTTCTGAGTGCAGCCTCTAGAAGGGACTGGACCTGCGGGAGGCTGACTGTGGCCTTGCACACCCACCCTCACCCTGGAGTCCCTCCCTTTACCTTGTTTTCATGACGTGACCATTACTTGTCAGGATGACCAAACCCTGTGAAGACCATCTCCCCTGCTTTCCCTTGACCTTGAACTTGCTGTGCTGTAGGGGATGGGTCCACAGAGGATGATTCTCCTTGGCCTGGAATGTCAGAGCTGAATAGCCTCACCCATCACAACGTAAGCTCACAAAGTTTGGTGGGGGGCAGTGCGGGCCCCAAATCCAGAGGGAGAACCGTGACCTTGGAACTCTAGGGGGGGGACACACTTGCCTGCCCTGGGTCCCTCTCTCCTGTGACTGGGGACAGAGATGGGCCCTGCCGACCACGCTCAGCACACCTGGGTGACACGACATGGCACATCACCCTTCCTGTCCAGAGCAGCAGGACTGGACTCCAGTAGCACCTGACTGCCCCTGCCTGGTCCACCTGCCACATCCCCTTGGAATGACCGTGTGTGCAGTAACATTCCGTAGTGGCACACAAAGGACTGAGGGTGGGATGTGGGAGAACAGTGCAGCTCAGAGCTAAGGAAAGAGCTGCATGGCCTGGGGACCCCATCCTGGCACATGTCCCACCCCGTCCATAGGCCTGGAGGGGACACGTCAAGGCCAGGCTCACCCTGCACACGCCAGTGTCTCTGCCCTAGCTCCAGGGTCACAGGCCTGGGAAGGCCACCTTCGTCTCAGAGGGCCAGGCCAGGGATGATCATTTCCAATGGTCCATCTGAGAACCTCACCCTGTCCTCTGAAGCATCTTGAAAGGAGGCGCTGACCACAGGGGACAGCCCGCACTGGTCATTCACATCACTCACGGTCTGGTCACTTTCATATGTGCACAGGGCCCAGAACTGTGCCCATGGGACAGGCGGGAAGTTACAGGGTGCAGCAGCTGGCCTGGGGTCATACTGCAAGTACCCCTGGCTCCCAGACCTATGGACAGCGCTGTGCCCATGAGGGGCAGGGGTGACCTGTCCACTGAGGGAAGACCAGGGCCAGGCCACGAGTGCCACTCTCAGCTGTCCCTCGGCAACAGTGCTGTTGCCTCTCCGGCAGCCCAGGGTAGGGTGAGGTGGCACCACCTCCCGGGGTTATGGCTTGAGCCCTGTGGGCACCACTCCGTGGGGGATGGTCCCACTCCAGGAGGGGCTGCAGCAGAGGACAGGGGATGGCACTGTGCCTGCGCCCATTAGTACACCACCGGGGACGTGATGGCGCCAGGTGGAAGGGAGTAGATGCTACAGGCTTGCCTGAGGCACGGTCCACTCATGCCATGACCCAAGTGGCCTCCGGGGCAGAACCACGATGACAGAGCCAATTGTAGGTCTGGGTCTGCAGCCAAAAAGGCACCCGTAGAGACCTGTGATAAAGACCTTACAGAGACTTCTAATATTGACCCGACAGAGACCTCCAACAGAGATCCTCCAGAGACCTCCGACAGAAACACTCAGAGACCTCTAACAGACACCCGACTGAGAGACCTCTGCAGAGACCTCTGACAGCTACAACTGAGGGACAACTGAGAGACCCAACTTAGAGACCTCCACAGAGGCCTCTGACAGAGACCAACAGAAACCTTCACAGAGAATTTACACAGAGACCTCACATCCATTCTAAGGAGCTTAAGCAGCTACCCAGGGACACGTTCTTCCCAGTGGATCTGAAAGCACTTAGGAAACTGGCCACAAAAAAGGGAGACCATCAGCTGTGCTTCCCTGAGAAACGCTCATGTATTTTTATTTCATGTGTAAATCTGTAAAAATCCTTTTCTTCACAGATTTTCATTAGCTTGAGTGTCTCTGACCCACAATTTAGAGAACCACAAACTTTGAAAATGAGCAAATCTCTGCACTATCTGAGGGAAAATATCTTATTTGTTCAATTGTTAGTTATCATCTAGTCAGATGGCATCAGGGACCACACATTCTCAGTGCACAAGTCCCTGCACTTTAAATGACTGACTTTACTTTGGAAAAAGGAAAACTGGAGTCCTCGGCAAAGGGACTCCAGGAGCAGAATGGCCCAGCAGAGATGCCTCTCACTCACACTCACTCCTGGGGGCTGTACAACTCGCACATTATTTTGCACATAACAGCTGGTGTCAGGTGTGTGAGGTTTGCTTTATATTAAATGAAACAAGCTACGTTATCCAACACACGAAGCTTTTTCACACAGGAGACATTTTTCTGGCAATGTCCGTATTACATTCTCTGGCAAATTGATACTTATTGCTTGATGATATCAAATAATTAAATGATAGTGTTTATTTTGCTCCTTAAAATTTGGTAATACATTCAAATGGTACTACACTTGTTTCCAGAATATGACCAAATCCTAAGGTTTGGCTAACATAGCTTAAACTGCTGGATTATTCAGAAGGTTTATTTTTTAAAATAATTCCAAGAAATACATGTTTTCCAAGACTCTGAAAGTCAGGTTGTGTTTTATATTCACTACAGTCGGACAAAAAGGACACACTGATTAAAATAATTTTGAAATTTTAGAAAATATACCAGTTAATCAGTGGTAGACACATACCTTCCCTTCTATTACTTTAGAACTGGAATTTAAACACCTGTTTAATGAAAGAAAATGTACGTTTAATCTGCATTTTTATTATAATTAATAATCAAAGGTCTCGCTATACAACTAACACTTGAAATTATGTACCTAGTTGAGACTATATATTTCTCACTCTTGATGAGAGTCCTGTTGCCCTTGACTTCGTAAAAGCAAAATAAAAAACAGATACCAAATACATGCCTCTGGTTAATTCTCTTTGATTACCCACAGCTATGACAGCATCACGGTTCCTTCCCTGAGATGAAAACAAACTGAAGCGAAGGATCTGTGGGTGTATATTTATTTATTTAATTAGTAATTTGTTTATTTTTTGGTGGCTGGCCAGTACAGAGATCCAAATCCCTGACCCTGGTGTTTTTCACACTGTGCTTTAACCAACTGAGCTAAAAGTGGTCAGCCCCTTTATTCTTTTAAATTAAGAATAAAGCATACACAGGCAATAATACATGCTTTAAAATTATAGCTATTCATTTTTTGAAGTTTTCTTTTCTCTCTGTGTGAAATTTTCTTATTATGTTACTGAATTACAAAACTATGACAAGTGGCCAGGAACGCCCTCTAATGTCGAATCAGTAAATACTACATAGTAAAATACTAACCAGAATAACTCAGCACCTTCCTATGGACCTCGACACTCACAACCTCCCACAACCATGAAAAAGGTACTTTCTTTTTGGAAGTAACAGCCCATATTCCTAAACCATGTCTTCAAATAAGAGGAAGCTAAATTCTACAAAAAGGTACAAAATAATGTAACTCCGACAAACAGATGAGGATTTGGGAAAAGCTAGTGCCTTTCACAGAAAAACATGATGGCCTCATCTCATCCTGTTAAAAAACACGTGGGTGACACAGCTCTTCCATCTAAGCTTTGTTGCTTTTTTATTTTGCTTTAACTGGCCCTCTGGATTAGACGTATTAATATTCCTGGGGTTTTGTTTTTTCTTTTACTTTCAAGAACTGTGGGACAGAATGTTTTTATAGAAGTAATATAAGGGAAATGTGGTTTGTAAGGTTCTGTAGTCACTCTTATCCCCCTTGGAATGGAGAATGAACCCAAACACAATTACCAGCAGAAATATTTTCTGGGAAAAAAAAAAAAAAAACAGATTATGTTCTCTTAAACTTTTCTCAGTATAAGAAGCTGAGATATCCCTGCCCCTCAAATAACTACATATTTTATAGGCTACGAAAGCTGGAAGGGCTCCCACTAGGCCGTCTGATGGAATGATTTGCAGAAGGTAGATCAGGAAGGACACACAGGTCTAGGTCTGTTCACCAGGTCCAGGACACCGTCAGAGAGATTTGTACATAATTTAAGTAGGAACCAAGGCAGCACTGCTTGCTGTTACCTCCTTCTTTTGCTCAGGCACGACCCTGCCCTTTACCACCGCCTCACCTCATAACCACCAATCCCTGGCTGTGGACTCACCAGCGACTTCAGATAAAGAAGGCGAGGAGAGGAGCAGGAGAATTGGAAATAGAAAAGGAAAGAGAAGAGGAGGAAGACCGAGGAGAAAGAGCCATTATCAAACAGTGACCAGTCACCTACTTAACGAATGGGGAACCTGAGTCACAGAGACATTCTCCAAACCACAGAGATACTCAGTTTCCACATCTGCTGGCTCAGGCCAAAATCTTCCTCTACTGCATCACACAACCTATGACAAACTGTCCCTTTCATAGACCAGCCAGGTGAGATCCCTGGAAGAAATTTTTGTCCCCAATGCCAGGTTATGGTACATATTACTACCTCAGCCAAAAAGGAAAAAAAAGTCACTCTACCATTTAGATAACACATTTCAGAGTATGGGGATTCTTCTTGATAGCAGTCTCTTATTTTTAATCATGGTATGGTTTAAAAAGAAAATGACGACAAGCAAAGGAAATCTGCATTTCTTACCTTACACGAACAACGGTGCAGTGCAGTGGACTCCACTTCTCTCTCTGGGAAATACTCCACCGTGAAATGTGCACCATTTTCAAATCCTTCATCCACCTGCAATTCAATGTAGTCATCACAGATACTGAGGAGTGGAGGCAAAAGTACCCAAAATCCAGGTCCTAGACAAGCTACCCCTGCTTTGCTCCCAACCCCCCACCCAACACGTGAACCTAACATGGAAGTTCACTGATTGTGAGGCCCTGGGTGGTGGGCTCAGCAGCAGGAGGGGACAAGACAGTACACTGGGCTACAGAAAAAAACAAATATTAGAACTTCCATTTTCGTTCTTTTCCATCTCATTTAAAAAAATACGTATATACACACATATGAGTATAAGCTTTGTTATACAACCACAGTGCATGAATTTACAAAGAAATAAATATACATATATTGTAGCCACATGCTCAGAAAACTTTTTACTGACTAGGAGAATGACAGGAATTTTGGAGAAACACTGACATAAGCCAGACCCCCAGTCTTTTCAAGGGAACAGACCTAGAATCCAACACAACCATGGGAGCTGGGTACTATCAAGCAAACTACATGTGTGGCCTATCCAGAGATGGAGAGACATGAGTACACTCTAGAAGAGCCATTACTAGACTCCTGAACAGCAACTTCTGCTTAGTGCCACTTTTCAGGAGAAAGGCAGGAAACAGGCAAGTGGACCAATCTCCCCGCACTCGTCTGCAGAAACCACACAGCTGTGGTCCACAAGGGACCCCAAGTCACTGGTGAAAGACTGTGTTGGGTGGAGCAGAATGAAGAGTCAAGTAGAACCCAGTGCAAGAAGCTCAGGGCCTTCCGGGGTGGGCAGAGCTAGAGGGAACAGTGGGCAGGGAGTAGGTAGCAGGGAGCTTGGGGCATGGGGCACAGAGCAGTGGAACCTCAGGCAGCATCTAGCAGAGACTGGTGACCAGCAGCACACACCGCACCCAGGAGAACCTGAGAGGCTTGCAGTTAAGGATGGTTTACATGTACAATACATTGTTACAAGTATCCTATTGCTTTTGAAAGATGGGCGCAAGTGTGAAAGCAATAGTCTTACTTACTAATTAAAAAAATAAAAATAGCACTTCAGTTTCATATATGGAAAATCCACTAGAATACATTTGACCATGTGAGCAGTTCTGGGGAGAGAAAAGGAAAATGGACTCTCAGGAATGAGGTCAACTATATGTAGTGGCTATAGTGGCTTAGGCAGGGATGTTAAAAATATCAGACAAAATTAAACATCAGATGGATATTCCTAGGGTCTGTATCCACTGATCATATTCACAAACTGGCAAAAACTGAGAAACAGTCCTAGCTACGAGGCCAAGCAATCATGTGAGCAAGCTTGAGCATGGGCACATTCTTCCATGGTATTATTTCAGTGGTCATGAGATAAGATTATTTAATTAATAATCAAGTTTTAAGGAAGGCTGCCTCTGTACCTACACTTGCCACTGAAAGAGGATGCCTGGAGAACAAGTGGAGAAAGTAGTAGTAGCTCAGTTTTGATGCCAAAACCAATCTCTTGGACACATCACTAGACATAGAAAATGAACTGAAATAAAAGTGTGCACCAGTCTATCCACTGTACACCATCTACATACCCAGCAATCTTCTGCAGTAGGTACGTCATCATTTCACACATTCTGTGATCTCTAACACTGTGGGATAGTCAGATATACTTGTCAAGGGGAAGTGAGATGTCACTATAAGACTGAGTGAATGAGTGGAAATCTTGCAACCTGTTCTCAGAGACATGGCATTCAAATCAAATATTTCACATCTCTAACACACAATTATGTCATGCACTACAATTCCTGAACGCACACACAACCTACACAGCCTCTGCTTCCAAACAGACTCTGAAACTCCCACATCTCCTACATCTCCCAGAATACAAAACACATCTCTCACATCTTCCAGAATACAAAACACATAAGCCCCATAAACTCAAAAACACAGCCACAAACAAGCCTATACTTAGCACATATACATAAGTCCACCTCATAAATACTGAGAACACCTATACAAAGAACACCAACAAATGTTGAAAGTATTACATTCCAGAACAGACACAGAGCACCCCTAAAAGTCTTCATATACTCACACATCCCTAAACTACCCATCAATACAAATCCTGCATGCTCAGATACAAACACACAAAAAACAAAAACACCAACAATCCTTCTACTCCAATAGACACACACACAACTCTCACACACCTATGGACACACACGTGCAAATATGCCCAGTCCCTGAATATATACATCCCCCAAAACACTATACGATATCTCACATCTCCAGAACATAATCTCCCCACCTCATCTTCCAGATATTCCAAAACACATGTAACAAACACCCTGGCACCCTCCCAGGAAATACACTTTCCATACTCCTCATAAGGCCGAGGTGGTACCCCATTTGGTGGTCCCCCAAAGTTAAATGAAAGTGAGTGGTGGCCTTGGTCCCTCAAGCTAATGCTGATTTAGGCTCTGGCAACAGGACTCTCCAGTTAGGGAGTTAGGATTTAGAACCAGCAATTGAGTAAGGGAGGGAAAGGAGGCAGCTGAGCAGGATGGGATGTTAACTAAGTGATAAGAAGGATCATAGAACAGTCACTAAGTTCCAGGGATAAGGGACATTGTCTCAACATACACCTGCAAGACATCTTTATAAGATAAAAACCAGAGCTTTCCATCCTTTGGAATGTGCTGAGTGGAGATAAACTGTCAGAAGAAAGACATTGATAAAAGCTGGAAGAATGACAGCAAAGAACCAAAAGTTGCTTCAGATTCAGCTAATCAGAACCATCCACGAGTTAACTGCACAGCCCCTTCCCCAATGGGGATCCTTTTCTTACAAAAACCCCACCATGCCAGCCCTGGAGGAGTACAGGTTTTTTCTGAGCTTTAGGTACCTGATCTCCATTACTTGGCCTAAGACTTAAAACTTCCATTATTCCCACTGCACATCGGATAAACGGACCTAACTATGGTTCCATTAAACTCACAATCCCATACACTATCTATACACACACAGACACATTTTTGTCTGCTGACCAGGTATAGAGATCCAAACACTTGACCTTTACATTACAAGCTACACCCTAACCAACTGAGCTAACTGGCCAGCCCTCCCATACACTATGAATAAACATATAATTCATCCACAAGCTGATGGATGTACATGGAAACCAGCAAACACACCCAAGACACACAGAAAAGTCTCCAGTATACCCTTAACGAATACACATAAAACCATATCTAAATCCCAAATTATCTCAGTCCAGTATGAACTGGCTCCTACATCCACAGATACTAACAGATAACTGTATCACATAGCTCTAATACAGATAAATAGTTTTCCCACTCCCCTGTGTAAACAGAGAACCCCAGCTCTCTAACAGATACACAATGCTCAATCCCCAGAATATATAACCCTATTGAAAACTACAAACACATACTGCCCAAAAGTATTCATCTAAACTGCTATGCCCCTTCAATACACACACAAACTTGATACACATTTGGCTCTCCACATGCCCCCAATATATGCACAATTACCTAGCACACTACAAATATGCAAACATGCCACCTTATATCCCCAAATATACATACATCCCCACACTACCTGAAAATACATAATCACAGATCCCAAACACTCTATAGTATTTATACTTTAACTCCTGCATCTTCCAGAATACAGCCATACAAATCCCACCCCACAAGTGCACATATTCATCCTACCACTTCCCCAAAATAATCATAGATCTGCCCTCACCCACCGAAATACTCATACACATTTCCTGAAAATTACAGAAAACAAACACACATAACCATGCAGCATACTCTGAATACGCAAATGGTCTTCCTATTTTCCCAAATTCTATAAAGCAGATTGCACATCCAAAGAAATATACACAAGCACTTTCCCTAACACTGCCCATATGCACAAGCAGATAACCCTTCCACACCTACCATCAAATACGCACAAATCCCCAACATTCAGAAAAAACACATACGTAAAACATTCCTCCAAAACCCCAATAACAAACACCTAAACTCTTTGAGTATAGATGCATTACATCTCACATCCTCCACATACACTCAACCCTATCCACTGTAGCAAAAAGGCAGGATCTTCCCTTAATCCCAAGTACCCACACATGAATACGCATATCAGAAATTCTCACCGACCAATGAAATACATAGCAACTCCCAAATCTGATCCCCAAATAAAGAAACTCCCAAATTTCATCCCCAAATAAAGACATACGACAAGCCATTTACACATCCTATACTAACCAGTTTTGGTTGCTTATAACAGAATATCTGAAACTGGCTCATTTAAGGAAACAAAATTTATTTATTTCTTATACTTTCGGAAGCTAGAAGGTCTACCATCCAGAAGGTGCATCTGGTGAGGTCCTTCTTCTGGGTGGGAACACTCTATAGGGACCCACAGTGACCAGAGAAGGGCAAGAGCAAGACACCTAACCTTCTCACTTGCTCTCCTTATGAAGCCATCAGAACCACACCCTAGAAAACCCATTAAATCATTAACCCATTACTCCATGAATGGATCAATCCATTCACAGGACACACTCCTTCCCATCCAATCACCTCTTAAAGGCCCCTACCTTCAACCACATACTGCAGGTTAAGTTCTAATATGAGCTTGGGGCGATATTCAAATGATGGCACCCCCTGAATTGCTACAGTCCCCAAGAGGCCCCCACACAAGTATATCACCACATTTTCAGATACTCAAAACCACCCTATGACTCTTACACACCCCCAAAATAAAAAACAAAACTTTCTCATATCCTCAAATACACACATTGATCCCCAACCAACCCAGGAATATACACACGTCTGTGTGATAAATTTTACTAATATAATGCATATGTACCATACAATTTACAAACAATAACAAAATACACAATCCTCTTTACTGTAAATTCCATGCAGGTAAATGATTCTCATATAATGCTTTCACTGATTTCTGTCAAACTCTTGCATCCAGAGCCAATCGACGTTTGCAAGTCCATCATGACTTGACAACATCTGACTATGAAAAAAAGCTACTTATTCAAGTTTACAAAGTTGCTCACATCATTGAAAAATGAGTGTAGTTATAAAATAAATGCTGTCTGGTAACTTTACGGTAACAAGTTTTGTAAGTGAAGCAATGACATGTACGTGACAACCTCACTCATTTTTCAGTGACATGAGCTACTTCTTTACTGAATTGGATAAAAGTTTTTTTCCTTTTTGGGGGCAGGGGAGGGGGAACAGGATAGGGGGAGCAGCCAGCCTGCACAGGGGATAATCATTTTCAAATACTGAACACGTTTACCTCCAGCTTTTGCACTATTTTAAGAGATACAGAGGTGACACACATTTATGTTCCCTGCATAATTACATTTCCCCCTCACTTACAGTCCAGGCACCAAGAGAACAATGCAAAGAGCCCTGATGTGCTGCCTTTCCCGTGCGCATGTGTGGGGCTCACTTGGAAGGTCCTGGGAGGCCTGCAGAGGAGGAAGGAGGTGATGGGTCAGAGGCACCCCTGGAGTTACTCCAAGCAGGTGATGATGCCTTCTCATGGGACCTTTCTGGCCATCTCTCCTGATCAAGAGTGCATCTGAAATGACCACTCATGATTTTCAAAATTGCAAACATGTCATCATCACATAGATACACCACCTTCAGTGAAAGACTTTTTGGAGCAATCGACCCTAAAAGCAAGGTGTTCTCAAAGTGGGACAAGTGCTCACATTCTCTTGGGACTACACGCCTTTACTCTTGTTCATACCTCTCAAAAGATAGTGCATCCTTTCTTTTTTCCCAGTCAGTCTCAATTTTCCATTACAGAATAGTCCGGGCAAAGAATTTTAGAACTGGGAAACACTCCAAGAAAGACTTTCTCCTGGCTCCTGTCCTGGAGTTTCTCCTACTGCAAAAGGACTTTTAGTTACCCCCTCCCACTGCCACTCTTCAAAAACTACATCTGGGCTAACTAGATTATATCTGCTTCTGAGATCTAGGATTTTGATGTAGTGCAAAAGTGATTACAGAATTAAGATACTTTTTCCACAATAACATTTCTCTATTAGTGGCCCTGAGAAAAACTCATTCAAGTCCTATATCAAAACCATGAGTGGGAATCTTGGTAAATAATAGGTTGACTGACTTGACAAGGAGAAGAAGGCACAAAGAAGCCTGACTTTCTGCAGGGCCTGAGTGCAATTATTTCTCACCATCCCTCCTATATACAGTTATTGACTGAAAACCATTTAAGATTGTCCCATGATAAAATCTCTGGCCCTGAGAAAGTTCTCCAAGTTGTCTTTTTTGTCCAATCCACACCTCTAGTGTTTTTTGTTTTTGTTTTTCATCTGTTTTAAGTTCAACTGCTCTCACACTTTCTTCTTAACTAAGAGCTGCAGAGGGTAGCTGCCAGACAGAAGAAGCAGAATAGGTGCATGCAGGAAGGCAGTTCTGTGCTGCAGAGGACTACAGTCCTGGGAAATATCCAGATGGGCAGTAACTATGTACAGGTCATTACCTTCTCAGCGGCCAAACATTGTGGAGTTATTTGATAGAAATGTTCATTGCACCATTTGGGTTTAAAATTTGGAGAAAAAGCCTGCTTATTTCTTGTTTCTACAACTGTTTGTTTTGTGGTAGAGCCACAATTCACACTCGAATCTCCTTACTGCAAGTTCATCTAGGGATTAGTAAATAATACTAGCTTAATATTTTACATTTTTTTAGAAGAGTTGCCAGAAGAAATGTAGGACCTCCGTGAAATGTAAATGACAGGTAAACAAAGCACAGATTTTTAGTCAATGTGTATACCAAATGGAGCATAATTGTAATACAAACTAACTGGTTGTTTATCTGAAATTCAAATTCAACTGGGCATCCTTACGTGGACTTGATAAATAATGCTACCCTATTCTTTCTGGCATTTTTAAGTTTAAGGGACGGTAGGGAAATTATCCTCTCATTCTACGATTCTACCATACAGAAATAAAGAGACAAACCCCGTTCCCAGTACAAACACAATCACTGTAAATATTAGCAAAAATATTGGAATATATATTAATTTTCAACCAAAAAAAAACTAACAGAATTTTCAAAAAAGAAATTAGCATATATATGCTTTCAGTTCCATATTACCTCTCTGGAAAGATTTTTAAAAAACAGGTAACACTGGTTTTCTCTAGGAAAGAATATTGGGTGGCCAGGAGAAACAGGTGGAAGGAAGATTCACCACTACACATTCGATTCACAATTTGACTTTCAAACACACGAAGATATTACTTGTTTAAAAATTAAATTAAAACCTCTGAAAAGGTAAAAAATTAAACAAAACCACAACATAATACTCAGAAACAGAATGATGGGATTTCTGGTCTTGGACATGCAGGCTGCATAGCTGTCTGTCATGGATTTTCATGGCTTTCCAACAAAGGGGATTGTAAGGAAGTTTGTCCACTGGAGTCTGCAGAGATCCCAGCAATGGACAGTAGCTACGTGTGAGACGATTTCTTCCTACAGAATGATATGCATATAGCAACCCAGTCCGCTTGATGTGCTGGGACAATACAGTCCTATTTCCAGACACTCATTCCCCTTACCTCCCTAACAATCCCTGTATTTATCAGATTGTGGGTTCTGAGCTACCTTCAGAAAGTGCAGCCACTCTACAGCACAGTGGGCTCTGAGGCACAAAAGTAGGTTTATTGATAAAGAAATGAAGTATACCGAACATCAGATAAAAGCTCTCTGCTGAGAAACAATTTGAAAATTGCCTCAGAGGCAGACACCCATTGTGCTGCCCCTGCATAATCTGAGTGATCTTCAGAATGCTGCCCAGCTGCCAGAGCCCTGCACGGCATGTCTCCCCACCCCCACCAGCCCAACTGCCCCCGCCCCTCCCCCACTGCAGAATTCTGGAGAGCTACATTCTAAGCCTGTTGACATTTAAAATCGGACCCTGAGCATCTGCTGTTGACAGTTCGCTCTCTGAGTCCTGCACTTGACTTTTCTCACTGTAGAGACTGCCATGCCGCTATAGTCAGTCCCCAAGTCTATGGGGATGGCTTCGAAGGGAGGTAAGTTTACAGGGTCTGGGACATGTTATCAGGCCTTTGTCACCTCTAAAATCCATGAGAAGTCAAATGTGACACCTGCCCTGGGACAGCTGGTTGGGTGGAAGTAGAGGAAGAGAGAGCTCTGGACTTCCCCAAGGACATTTCACCCAGGAGGTTGGGGAAGCCACTGGCATCCTGAGGCTGCAGGAGGAAGGGGGCTCCTCAGAAGTGGATCCAGATGCCTCAGGAGAAACCTACTGGGTGATGAGAAAGGACGGAGCAGTTGCACTGATTCTTTCCAGAATAGAAATAAGCGACATGTGTTTGCAAGTCAACACAGGTCAGTCAATGTGTGTTTGCAGGCAGTGTGGGATTGTGTCATGGTTATGGCACACGGGGCAGCACAAGAAAGCCTGAGTCCTGTGTCCTTTCTTCAGACACCTGGAGCCTGTGCTATGATACTGTTCTGAGGGATACAAACTGCAGTATTTTAGATCTTAAAGGAGCAGTGGGGAGAAATGGTCTCAGCCAGAAAACTGTTCAGTGGAACAGTTATCTCTGACCAAGACTACAGTGAATTATCCCCTCCATCAGAGAGGCTGGAGGTGTCTCTAATGGCACCAGTCCAGTCTTGGCTCATTTCCTCCCTGAGATGGCTTCTCATTCAGTCCAGATGGCCGTTGTGTTCACAGTTCCAAGATAGAGCTTGCTCTTCCCTGAGCCGTTCTGAACTGCCCTCCCTTCTGTGTACCCTCAAGTCTTCAGACCCATTCATCTCCTCCCCTGTCTATGGCCTGTCCTCTGCCCTGCATTTCTTGTGGAGATGAAGACTTTGCTCATACTCCATGTCTAGTACATCATGAACAGGGAACAGATGAGGCGTGCTGTTGGTTTAACAGTGCAAGGTTCTGAAAGGCTGAAATCCTTTTTGAGAGAGGAAGCAGAGCAGCACACCATTAGGAAGATCTTCTAGAACAGGAGCAGACCCGCCTCCGACCTCCCGCCCAGCCTCAGCCAAGGAATGTTGGAATGAACACAAGCTTTTTTGCCAGCAGGGAAGAAGGAATCTTCTTTAAAAATGATAAATTATATTACTGCCCCGTGATCCAGCAGCCCAGCAGAATCCAAGCTGACCAGAGAGGTGGCTCCCCGGAGAGGCCCAAGACCCGAGGTAACCATACACACAAGGCACTAGAGGCCAACTGAGCAGTCACGGACGTAGCCATACCAAATTGGCAACCACAGCAACATCTTAGTCAATAGTCTCCAACCGGTGCACTGTGAAACCCCCTGCCACAATGAATAAACATCAAAAAAAAGGTACCAGAAATACAAAAAATCAAGAAAGTGCACCACCAATAGTTAATAAATCTCAAACTCTAGATCCTATAGAACAAGAAGCCCTTGAAATGACTGACAAGAAATTTCGAGTGACAATTCTAAGGAAACTGAATGAGATACATGAAAACACAGCTAGACATCATGATGAAATGAGGAAAAGTATACAGGACCTGAAAGAGGAAATGTACAAGGAAATCAATGTCCTGAAAAAAAATGTAGCAGAACTTGCTGAACTGAAGAAGTTATTCAGCGAAATAAAAAACACAACGGAGAGTTTAACCAGCAGGCTTGTTGAACTTGAAGAGAGAACCTCTGAACTTGAAGATGGGCTGTTTGAAATAACACGAGCAGCCAAAAAAAGAAAAAAGAATCAAAGACATTGAAGAAAATCTGAGAGAGATATCAGACAACCTTAAGCGCTCAAATATCCGAGTCATGGGTATTCCAGAAGGGGAGGAAATAGGAGATTGCACTGAAAACATATTCAACAAAATAGTGGCAGAAAACTTCCCAGGTAGAGGAAAAATCACAGATCTTCAGATCCAGGAAGCTCAACGATCTCCAAACGTATTCAACCCAAAAAGGCCTTCCCCAAGACATGTTATAGTCAAATTGGCAAAACTCAGAGACAAAGAGAGAATCTTAAAAGCTGCAAGAGAGAAGCGTCAAATCACCTATAAGGGAGCCCCAATCAGGCTAACATCAGACTTTTCATCACAAACCCTAAAAGCTAGAAAGGAATGGGATGATATATTCAAAATACTAAAAGACAAAGATTGCCAGCCAAGAATACTCTACCCTGCAAGGCGATGCTTCCGAAATGAAGGGCAAATAGTATATTTCTCAGACAAACAAAAACTGCGGGAGTTCACTACCACACGACCACACTTACAAGAAATCCTCAAGGGAGCACTGGGTTTGGTTCCTGAAAAATAGCTACCACTGCCATAAAAACCCAAGAAAAATAAAAACCCACTAGTATAATAAAAATGGCATTCATGAAGAGAAAACAAGCAAACAGAAAGGCTATCTACAACCTAAGGAACCAACAAACACAGAAACCAAACAGTAAATCAGAAAGCAAGGAGCAAAAGATACCTAAGACAACCAAACAACCAATAAAATGCTAGAAATAAATCAACACCTTTCAATAACAACTCTTAATGTAAAAGGCTTAAATTCCCCAATCAAAAGACACAGACTGGCTGACTGGATTAAAAAGGAGGACCCAACTATATGCTGCCTACAAGAGACCCACCTCACCCATAAAGATTCACATAGACTAAGAGTGAAAGGATGGAAAGAGATTTACCATGCAAACAGAAAAGAAAAACAAGCTGGAGTAGCTATTCTTATATCTGACAAAATAGACTTTAAACTAAAAACCATAAAAAGAGATAATAAGGGACACTATGTAATGATAAAAGGATTGATCCATCAAGAAGACATAACAATCATAAATATGTATGCACCCAATGTTGGAGCAGCCAGATTTATAAAACAAACTCTATTAGACCTAAGGAAGGAAATAGACACTAATACCGTAATAGCAGGGGACCTGAACACCTCACTGTCAATATTGGACAGATCATCTAGTCAAAGAATCAGCAGAGAAACACAAGATCTAAACAATACTCTAGACCAATTGGACTTGGCAGATATATACAGAACATTCCATCCAACAACCTAAGAATATTCATTCTTCTCATCAGCACATGGCTCATTCTCAAGGATAGATCCCATATTAGGTCACAAATCAAGACTCAACAAATTCAAAAAAATTGGAATCATCCCGTGTATTTTCTCAGACCACAATGGATTTAAATTAGAAATCAATTATAAACAAAATTCTGGAAACTATACAAACACATGGAAATTAAACAGCATTCTACTTAATGACATATGGGTCCAAGAAGAAATCAAGCAGGAAATCAAAAAATTTATTGAAACTAATGAAAATAACGATACATCATACCAAAACCTGTTGGATACTGCAAAAGCAGTAGTAAGGGGGAAATTTATCGCATTAAATGCTCACTTCACAAGAATGGAAAGATGGCAAGGGAACAACCGAACACTTCACCTTAAAGAACTAGAAAAACAAGAACAATCCAAACCTAAAGTTAGCATACGGAAAGAAATCATTAAGATCAGAGCAGAACTGAATGAAATTGAAAACCAAAAAGCAATACAAAAGATCAATGAATCAAAAAGTTGGTTTTTTGAAAAGATAAATAAAATTGACAAACCATTAGCATGGCTAACAAAAAAAAAGAAGAGAGAAGACGCAAATAACAAAAATTAGAAATGAAAAAGGTGATGTTACAACTGATTCATCTGAAATACAAGGAATCATTCGAGACTACTATAAACAACTATACGCCAACAAATTTGAAAATCTGGAGGAAATGGGGCCGAGCCCGTGGCGCACTTGGGAGAGTGCGGCGATGCTCCTGCTGCAGGTTCGGATCCTATATAGGAATGGCCGGTGCACTCACTGGCTGAGTGCCGGTCACGAAAAAGGCACCAAAAAAAAAAAAAAAAATCTAGAGGAAATGGATAAATTTCTGGACACACACAAGCTCCCAAAACTGAGCCATGAAGACGTAGAAAATCTCAACAGACCAATAAGAATAAAGGAGATTGAAGCTGTTATCACAAGGCTCCCAAAAAAAAAAAAGCCCAGGAACAGATGGATTCACAGCAGAATTTAATCAAACATTCAAACAGGAATTGACACCGATTCTTTACAAACTATTCCAAAAGATTGAAACGGACGCAAATCTCCCAAACTCATTCTATGAAGCAAACATCATCCTGATACCAAAACCAGGTAAAGATATAACCAAAAAAGAAAACTACAGGCCGATATCCTTGATGAATATAGATGCAAAAATCCTCAATAAAATACTAGCAAACAGATTACAGCAACACATACGTAAAATTATTCACCACGATCAAGTGGGATTCATCCCAGGGATGCAAGGTTGGTTCAACATATGCAAATCAATAAATGTGATACACCATATTAATAAAATCAAGCACAAGGATCATATGATCATCTCTATACATGCTGAAAAAGCATTTGATAACATTCAACATTCATTCATGACAAAGACCCTCTATAAGTTAGGTATAGATGGAAAGTATCTCAACATAATTAAAGCCATATATGACAAACCCACTGCCAATATCATCCTGAATGGGGAAAAGCTGAAAGCTTTTCCTTTAAGAACAGGAACTAGACAAGGATGCCCACTCTCACCACTCCTACTCAACATAGTGTTGCAAGTACTAGCCAGAGCAATCAGAGAAGAGAAGGAAATAAAGGGCATCCAGATTGGAAAAGATGAAGTCAAACTGTCCCTGTTTGCAGATGACATGATCCTACACATCGAACAGCCTAAAGCCTCCACAAAAAAACTCTTGGAGTTGATAAATGATTTCAGCACAGTAGCAGGATACAAAATCAACACACAAATATCAGCAGCATTTCTTTTCTCCAATAGTGAACATGCAGAAAGGGAAATCAAGAAAGCTTGCCCATTTACAATAGCCACCAAAAAAATAAAATACTTAGGAATTGAGTTAACCAAGGATGTGAAAAATCTCTATCATGAGAACTACAAACCACTGCTGAGAGAAATTAGAGAGGATACAAGAAGATGGAAAGATATCCCATGCTCTTGGATTGGAAGAATCAATGTAGTGAAAATGTCCATTCTACCCAAAGTCATATACAAATTCAATACAATCCCCATCAAAATTCCAATGACATTTTTCTCAGAAATGGAAAATCCAGACATTTATATGGAATATCAAAAGGCCATGCATAGCCAAAGAAATGCTGAGCAAAAAAAATAAAGCTGGAGGCATAACACTACCTGCCTTTAAGCTATACTACAAAGCTATAATAACCAAAACAGTATGGTACTGGCATAAAAACAGACACACTGATCAATGGAATAGAATAGAGAATCCAGATATCAACCCACACACCTACAGCCATCTGATCTTTGACAAAGGCACCAAGCCTATACACTGGGGAAGAGACTGCCTCTTTAGCAAATGGTGCTGGGAGAACTGGATATCAATATGCAGGAGAATGAAATTAGACCCATACCTTTCCCCATACACTAAAGTCAACTCAAAATGGATTAAAGAATTAAATATACACCCTGAAACAATAAAACTTCTTAAAGAAAACATAGGAGAAACACTTCAGGAAGTAGGACTGGATACAGACTTCATGAATACGACCCCAAAAGCACGGGCAACCAAAGGAAAAATAAACAAATGGGATTATATCAAACTAAAGAGCTTCTGCACAGCAAAAGAAACAATTAACAGAGTTAAAAGACGACCAACAGAGTGGGAGAAAATATTTGCATAATATGCATCTGACAAAGGATTAATATCCAGAACATACAAGGAACTCAAACAACTTTACAAGAAAAAAACAAGCAACCCAATTAAAAAATGGGCAAAAGGGCTAAGTAGGCATTTCTCTAAGGAAGATATACAAATGGCCAACAGACATATGAAAAAATGCTCAACATCACTCAGCATCCGGGAAATGCAAATCAAAACCACACTGAGATACCATCTCACCCCAGTTAGGATGGCTAAAATCCAAAAGACTCTGAACGATAAATGCTGGCGAGGTTGCGGAGAAAAAGGAACTCTCATGCATTGTTGGTGGGACTGCAAAATGGTGCAGCCTCTATGGAAAACGGTATGGAGGTTCCTCAAACAATTGCAGATAGATCTACCATTATGACCCAGCTAGCCCACTGCTGGGAATATACCCAGAGGAATGGAAATCATCAAGTCGAAGGTATACCTGTTCCCCAATCTTCATCGCAGCACTCTTTACAATAGCCAAGAGTTGGAACCTGCCCAAATGTCTACCATCGGATGAGTGGATACGGAAAATGTGGTATATCTACACAATGGAATACTACTCAGCTATAAAAAAGAATGACATACTGCCATTTGCAACAACATGGATGGACCTTGAGAGAATTATATTAAGTGAAACAAGTCAGGCATAGAAAGAGAAATATCACATGTTCTCACTTATTTGTGGGAGCTACAAATAAATAAATAAGTACACACACACACACACAAACCGGGGGGAGAGAAGAAGACATAACAATTACAATTCCTTGAAGTTGACACAACAAGCAAACAGAAAGGACATTGTTGGGTGGGAGGGGGAAGAGGGAGGAGGGAGGGAGGCTTTGGTAATGGGCCACAATAATCAACCACATTGTATATCGACAAAATGAATTAAAAAAAAATAATAGAAGGGCTAGATCTCAGTCTTTCAAAGTGATGTATGATGGGAAAGAAGGCCATGCTCTCAACCAAAAGCCTAAAAGGATAATCCCTAAGAGAACAGTATAAACTAAAGAAGGGTTGGGTTACCTGACAAACTAAAGAAGGACTAGATAATCCTGGGGATTTATCCTGTTGGTAAAGGATTATTTACTGCAATCCAGTGCCACTCAAAAATATATAACAAAGGAAAAGAGATATCTACAATGACAGAAGGTATCATGATGGAAAATATCATCAAGAATATCTGCCTGTATCTACATATATCTATATATGTCTTTGATACATGCCATCCAACATAAAAGAAAACATTACTAGGAATATGATATGGCAAGAAAATAATACCTGGGGACAAAGAGAAAAACAGGTAATACAAGCAGACACACAAGCAATCAATATACTGAAGTTACAAGTTAAGTACTTTGACTATGATCCATATGTTAAATAAAATAGAGAAAAAGGTGGAAAAAAATTCAAAAGGACAGAGAATTTCAACAGTAAATTGAATTGTACTTAAATAACAAAACGGATATTCTAGCTATAAAACTAGTTATAAAAATATTCAAATTAAGAAATCAGCGGGTTGTTGTAACCGCAGTTTGGAGACAGCAGGCCCCAGGATTAATAAATTGCAAAATAAGACAAGGGAAAGCATCCATAGTGAGGTACAGACTGAGAAGATGGGAGGAAGAACAGAACAGAGCTTCAGAGGCATGTGGGAGCATCTCAAATGGCTTTCAGAAGAAAAGCAGACAAAAAATGGGAAAGAAACAACATTCAAAAAAATAATGGCTAAGAGTTTTTCAGAACAGATGAACGGCAGCAACTTAAAAAAATCAATAAGCGTAATGAGTAACACACAAGATTAATATGCAGGTTTTTATAGAACCTTTAAAAATGTAATATTTAAAAACTATCATTCACTTGCAGGCTGCAAAAGCAAAGCAAAGTAAAAACAGGTAGCTCCAATTGGCTCAGAGGCTATGGTTTGTCAACACTTACACTACACTAGTGTCTGCTCTAGTTAAAAGCAAGCCTCAAAAGGATCAAAGTGTTTACAAGTAACTAAATCACATCCCAGAAAAAAGATAAAGAGCATTCATGCTAATACAAAAATATCCACCATCAAACAGGCTAAAATTCAAAAGGTCTCATATCTAAATAATGATTATCAGGCACACAGATAATCAGGAAAATAGGAACCAAAATGAAGAGAAATATGAATCAACTGAAAACAACCACGGGATTACACATATGATAGAATTAGCAGACAAGTATATTAAAATAGTTTTTATGACTATATTCCATGTATTCGACAAGGTAGAGGAAAGATTAAATATTTTAAGTAGAGATATCTAAAATATACAAAAGACCCAAAGTGAATTTCTAGAGATAAGATTACAGGGTCTAAAATGATAAAATACACAGAATGTGATTATCAGCAAATTACACATGTAGAAGACATGAACTTGAAGACATAGCAATGGAAACCATCAAAAGTGAAACAAAAACAAGACTGAATGAAGAACACATTATGAAAATAACGAACACAGCCCAGGAGGCTGGTGGGTCATGTGCCAGGGACACCCTGAGGAGGCTCTCAGAGGCAGGGGAAGCTTAGGTGTAGGCCTCAAATCCAGAGGGAGAACTGTGACCTTGGAACTCTAGGGGGGGACACACTTGCCTGCCCTGGGTCCCTCTCTCCTGTGACTGGGGACGGAGATGGGCCCTGCTGACCCCTCTCAGCTCACCTGTGTGACACGACACGGCACATCACCCTTCCTGTCCAGAGCAGCAGGAGGACACGACTCCAGTAGCACCTGACTGCCCCTGCCCGGACCACCTGCACACACCCCCTTGGAATGACCGTGTGTGCAGTAACATTCCGTAGTGGCACACAAAGGACCGAGGATGGGATGTGGGAGAACAGAGCAGCTCAGAGCCAAGAAAAGAGCTGCATGACCTGGGGACATCATCCTGGCACACGTCTACCCCATCCATAGGCCTGGAGCGGACACGTCAAGGCTAGGCTCACCCTGCACACCCCAGTGTCTCTGCTCTAGCTCCAGGGTCACAGGCCTGGGAAGGCCACCTTCGTCTCAGAGGGCCAGGCCAGGGATGATCATTTCTAATGGTCCATCTGAGGACCTCAACCTGTCCCCTGTAGCATCATTGAAAGGAGGCGCTGACCACAGGGGACAGCCAGCGCCGCTCATTCACATCACTCACACTCTGATCACCTTGATGTGCACAGGTACTAGGACTGTGCACAGGGCCCAGGACTGTGACCACAAGACAGGTGGGAACTTAGAGGGTGCAACAGCTGGCCTGGGGTCATACTGCAATTACCCCTGGCTCCTGGGCCTGTGGACGGGACTGTGACCCTGAGAGGCAGGGGTGTCCTGTCCAGTGAGGGTAGACCAGGGCCAGGCCATGAGTGCCGCTCTCAGCTGTCCCTTGGCGACAGTACTGTTGCTTCTTCCACAGCCGAGGGTACGGTGAGGTGGCACCCCCACCCGGGGTTCTTGATTGAGCCCAGTGGGCACTACTCCATGGGGGATGGTCCCGCTCCAGGAGGAGCTGCAGCAGATGACAGGGGATGGCGATGTGCCTGCGCCCATCAGGACACCACTGGGGACGTGATGGCGCCAGGTGGAAGGATTACATGCTGCAGGCTAGCCTGCAGCAGGGTCCACTCATGCAGTGACCCAGGCAGCCTCCAGGGTAGCCCCAGAGTGATAGAGCCAATTGCAGGACCAGGCTGGCTGCCAGGAAGACACCCTTAGACACCTGTGATAAAGACCTTTCAGAGACTTTTAATATTGACCCGACAGAGACCTCCAACAGAGATCCTCCAGAGACCTCGAACAGAAACCCTCAGAGACCTCTAACAGACACCCGACTGAGAGACCTCTGCAGAGACCTCTGACAGCTACAACTGAGGGACAACTGAGAGACCCAACTTAGAGACCTCCACAGAGGCCTCTGACAGACCCACATAGAGACCTTACAGAGACTTTACACAGAGTCCTCCCACAGAGACCTCACAACCACTCTAAGGAGCTTAAGCAGCTACCCAGGGACACGTTCTTCCCAGTGGATCTGAAAGCACTTAGGAAACTGGCCACAAAAAAGGGAGACCATCAGCTGTGCTTCCCTGAGAAACGCTCATGTATTTTTATTTCATGTGTAAATCTGTAAAAATCCTTTTCTTCACAGATTTTCATTAGCTTGAGTGTCTCTGACCCACAATTTAGAGAACCACAAACTTTGAAAATGAGCAAATCTCTGCACTATCTGAGGGAAAATATCTTATTTGTTCAATTGTTAGTTATCATCTAGTCAGATGGCATCAGGGACCACACATTCTCAGTGCACAAGTCCCTGCACTTTAAATGACTGACTTTACTTTGGAAAAAGGAAAACTGGAGTCCTCGGCAAAGGGACTCCAGGAGCAGAATGGCCCAGCAGAGATGCCTCTCACTCACACTCACTCCTGGGGGCTGTACAACTCGCACATTATTTTGCACATAACAGCTGGTGTCAGGTGTGTGAGGTTTGCTTTATATTAAATGAAACAAGCTACGTTATCCAACACACGAAGCTTTTTCACACAGGAGACATTTTTCTGGCAATGTCCGTATTACATTCTCTGGCAAATTGATACTTATTGCTTGATGATATCAAATAATTAAATGATAGTGTTTATTTTGCTCCTTAAAATTTGGTAATACATTCAAATGGTACTACACTTGTTTCCAGAATATGACCAAATCCTAAGGTTTGGCTAACATAGCTTAAACTGCTGGATTATTCAGAAGGTTTATTTTTTAAAATAATTCCAAGAAATACATGTTTTCCAAGACTCTGGAAGTCAGGTTGTGTTTTATATTCACTACAGTCGGACAAAAAGGACACACTGATTAAAATAATTTTGAAATTTTAGAAAATATACCAGTTAATCAGTGGTAGACACATACCTTCCCTTCTATTACTTTAGAACTGGAATTTAAACACCTGTTTAATGAAAGAAAATGTACATTTAATCTGAATTTTATAATAATTAATAATCAAAGGTCTCGCTATACAACTAACACTTGAAATTATGTACCTAGTTGAGACTATATATTTCTCACTCTTGATGAGAGTCCTGTTGCCCTTGACTTCGTAAAAGCAAAATAAAAAACAGATGCCAAATACATGTCTCCGGTTAATTCTCTTTGATTACCCACAGCTATGACAGCATCACGGTTCCTTCCCTGAGATGAAAACAAACTGAAGCGAAGGATCTGTGGGTGTATGTTTATTTATTTGATTAGTAATTTATTTTTTGGTGGCTGGCCAGTACAGAGATCCAAATCCCTGACCCTGGTGTTTTTGACACCGTGCTTTAACCAACTGAGCTAAAAGTGGTCAGCCCCTTTATTCTTTTAAATTAAGAATAAAGCATACTCAGGCAATAATACATGCTTTAAAATTATAGCTATTCATTTTTTGAAGTTTTCTTTTCTCTCTGTGTGAAATTTTCTTGTTATGTTACTGAATTAGAAAACTATGACAAGTGGCCAGGAACGCCCTCTAATGTCGAATCAGTAAATACTACATAGTAAAATACTAACCAGAATAACTCAGCACCTTCCTATGGACCTCCACACCCACAACCTCCCACAACCATGAAAAAGGTACTTTCTTTTTGGAAGTAACAGCCCATATTCCTAAACCATGTCTTCAAATAAGAGGAAGCTAAATTCTACAAAAAGGTACAAAATAATGTAACTCCGACAAACAGATGAGGATTTGGGAAAAGCTAGTGCCTTTCACAGAAAAACATGATGGCCTCATCTCATCCTGTTAAAAAACACGTGGGTGACACAGCTCTTCCATCTAAGCTTTGTTACTTTTTTATTTTGCTTTAACTGGCCCTCTGGATTAGACGCATTAATATCCTGGGGTTTTGTTTTTTCTTTTACTTTCAAGAACTGTGGGACAGAATGTTTTTATAGAAGTAATAATATAAGGGAAATGTGGTTTGTAAGGTTCTGTAGTCACTCTTATCCCCCTTGGAATGGAGAATGAACCCAAACACAATTACCAGCAGAAATATTTTCTGGAAAAAAAAAACAAAAAAAACCCAGATTATGTTCTCTTAAACTTTTCTCAGTATAAGAAGCTGAGATACCCCTGCTCCTCAAATAACTACATATTTTATAGGGTACAAAAGCTGAAAGGGCTCCCACTAGGCCGTCTGATGAAACAATTTGCAGAAGGTACATCAGGAAGGACACACAGGTCTAGGTCTGTTCACCATGGCCAGGACACCGTCAGAAGGATCTGTGCATAATTTAAGTATGAACCAAGGCAGCACTGCATGCTGTTACCTCCTTCTTTTGCTCAGGCACGACCCTGCCCTTCACCACTGCCTCACCTCCTAAACACCAATCCCTGGCTGTGGACTCACCAGCGACTTCAGATAAAGATGGTGAGGAAAGGAGCAGGAGAAGTGGAAATAGAAAAGGAGAGAGAGGAGGAGGAAGATGGAGGAGGAAGAGCCATTATCAAACACTGATCATGCTTTCAGTCTTTGCTCCAGCCTACTCACCTAATTAACAAATGGGGACCCTGAGTCACAGAGACATTCTCCAAACCACAGAGATACTCAGTTTCCACATCTGCTGGCTCAGGCCAAAATTACAACCTATAAGAAACTGTCCTTTCAATAGACCAGCCAGGTGAGATCCCTGGAGGAAATTTTGTCTCCAACCCCAGGTCATGGTACACATTACTACTTCAGCCAAAACAAAAAAAAGTCACTTTACTATTTAGATAACATATTTCAGAGTATGGGGATTCTTCTTGATAGCAGTCTCTTATTTTTAGTCATGGTATGGTTTAAAAAGAAAATGACGACAAGCAAAGGAAATCTCCCTTTCTTACTTCCCACGAACAACTGTGCAGTGCAGTGGGCTCTCATCGTGAAACGTGCACCTTTCTTTGAATCCTTCATCCACCTGCTATTCAACGCAGTCATCACTGATATTGAGGAGTGGAGGCAAAAGTACCCAAAATCAAAGTCCTATAGAGGCCGCCCCTACTTTGCTCCCAACACCCCACCCAACATCTGCACCTGATAAGCATGGAAGCTCATTGATCGTGGGGCCCTGTGTTGGCGGCTCAGCAGCAGAAGGGAAGAAGACAGTACACTGGGCTACAGAAAATAAATATTAGAACTTCCATTTACATTCTTTTCCATCTCATTTTTAAAAATACGTACATACACACATATATGAGTATAAGCTTTGTCATTCATGTAAGTCATACAACCACACTGTATGAATTTACAAAGAAATAAATATACATATATTGTAGCCACATGCTCAGAAAACTTTTTACTGACTAGGAGAATGGCAAGAATTTTGGAGAAACACTGACATAAGCCAGACCTCCCAGTCTTTTCAAGGGAACAGACCTAGAATCCAACACAACCATGGGCACTGGGTTCTATCAAGCAAACTACGTTTGGCCTGTCCAGAGAGTGAAAGACATGAGTGCACTAGAAGAGCAATTAATAGACTCTTGAAACAACAATTTATGATCAGTGCCACCTTGCAGGAGAAGGGCAGGAAACGGAGGTAAGTGGACCATTCTCCCTGCACTCGCCTGCAGAAACCACATAGCTGTGGTCCACAAGGGACCCCAAGTCAGTGGGGAAGGGCTGGGTCGGTGGAGTAGAATGAAAGGTCAGAATCAAGCAGAACCCAGTGCAAAAAGCTCAGGCCCTTCCGGGGTGGGCAGAGCTAGAGGGGACAGTGGGCAGGGAGTAGGGGGCAGGGAGCTGGTGGCACAGGGCACAGAGCAGTGGAACCTCGGGCAGCATCTATCAGAAACTGGTGACCAGCAGCACATACCACACCCAGGAGAACCTGAGAGAGGCTTGCAGTTAAGAATGGTTTATGTGTACATTACATAGTTGCAAGTATCCTATTGCTTTTGAAAGACAGGCTAAAGTGTGAAAGCAATAGTCTTATTTACTAATTTTTTTTAAAAATAGCACTTTAGTTTCATATTTTGAAAATCCATTAGAATACATTTGATCATGGGAGCAGTTCTGCACAGAGAAAATAAAACTGGACTTTCATGAATGAGGTCAACTATATGTAGTGGCTATAGTGGCTTAGGCAGGGATGTTAAAAATATCAGACAAAATTAAACCTCAGATCGATATTCCTAGGCTTTGTATCCACTGATCATATTCACAAACTGGCAAAAACTGAGAAACAGTCCTAGCTACCAGGCCAAGCAATCACGTGAGCAAGCTTGAGCATGGGCACATTCTTCCATGGCATTACTTCAGTGGTCACGAGATAAGATTAATTAATTAATAATCAAGTTTTAAGGAAGGCTGCCTCTGTACCTACACTTGCCACTGAAAGATGATGTCTGAAGAACAAGTGGAGAAAGAGAAGTAGTTCAGTTTTGACGCTAAAACCAATCTCTTGGACACGTCACTAGACATAGAAAATGAACTGAAATAAAAGTCTACACCAGTCTATCCACTGTACACCGTCTACACACCCAGCAATCTTCCGCAGTAGGTACGTCATCATTTCACACATTCTTGTGATCATTAACATTGTGGGATAGTCAGATATACTTGTCAAGGGGAAGCCAGATGTCACTAAAAGACTGAGTGAATGAGTGGAAATCTTGCAACCTGCTCTCAGAGACATGGCCATCAAATGAGATATTTCACAGCTCTAACATACACATGCTCTACAGTTCCTGAAGGCATACACAACCTACACAGCTTCTGTTTCCAAACACAGACTCTGAAACTCCCACGTCTTCCAGAATACAAAACACATAAGCCCCATAAACTCAAATATACACATAGCCACAAACAATAAGTCCACCTCATAAACACTGAGGACACCCATGCAAGCAACACAAACAAATTTTGCAAGTATTGCATTCCAGAATGGACACAGAGGACCCCTAAAAGTCTTGATATATTCACAAACCCCTTGTACACACAGACTGCCCATGAATACACATCCTGCATGCTCAGATACAAACACACAAAAAACAAGGACACCAACAATCCTTCTACTCGAACAGACACACACACACAACTCTTCCACACCTATGGACAATCACACATGTGCAAATATGCTCAGTCCCTGAATACATACACCCCCCCAAACACTATACAATATCTCACATCTCCAGAACACAATCTCCCCACCTCATCTTCCAAATATTCCAAAACACATGTAACAAACACCCTGGTATTCTCCAAGGAAATACACTTTACATACTCCTCATGAGGCTGAGGTGGTACCCCATTTGGATGAAGTCCCCCAAAGTTTAATGAAAGTGAGCCGTGGCCTTGGTTCCTCAAGCTAATGCTGATTTAGGCTCTGGGAACAGGACTCTCCAGTTAGGGAGTTAAGATTTACAGCCAGCAACTGAGGAAGGGAGTGAAAGGAGGCAGCTGGGCAGTGTGGGATGTTACCTAATTGACAAGAAGGACCATAAAACAGTCACTAAGTTCCAGGGATACGGGACATTGTCTCAACATATATCTGCAAGATGTCTTTATAAGACAAAAAAAAAACCCAGAGCTTTCCGATCCTTTGGAATGTGCTGAGTGGACATAAACTGTCAGAAGAAAGAGATTGATAAGAGCTGGAAGAATGACAGCAAAGAACCAAAAGTTCCTTCTTTATCCTCGAGATTCATCCACTCAGAACCGTCCACCAGTTAACTGTACAGCCCATTCCCCAACTGCGACCGTTTTCTTACAAAACCCCCTGCGGGCCAGCCCTCGAGGAGTACAGGGTTTTTCTGAGCTTTAGCCACCTGATCTCCATTACTTGGCCTAATAATTAAAACTTTCATTATTTCCACTGCACTTTGGACAAATGGACCAAACTATGGCTCTATTAAACTCGTAATCCCATACACCATACATAGATATACATTTTTGGCAGCTGACCAGGTACAGGGATCCAAACACTTGACCTTTGCATTACAAACTGCACTCTAACCAACTGAGCTAACTGCTCAGCCAAGCCATACACTACGAATAAACATATAACTCATCCACCTCCTGATGGATATACACACAAACCAACATACACACCCAAGACACACAGAAATGTCTCCAGTATACCACTTACAAATACACATAAAACCATGCTGAAATCCCAAATTATCTCAGTCCAGTATGAACGAGCTGCTACATCCCCAGATACTAACAAATAACCATATCACACAGCTCTAATACAGATAAATAGTTTTCCCACTCCCCTGTATAAACAGAGAACCCCAACTCTCTAACAGATACACATAAGTTCAATCCCCCAAATATATAACCCTACTGAAAACTATAAACACACACTGCCCCAAAATATTCATCCAAACTGCCATGCTCCTTGAATACACACCCAAACTTGATACACATGTGGATCTCTACATGCCCCCCAATATACCCACAATTACCTAGCACACTACAAATATGCAAACATGCCACTGTTTATCCCAAGATACATATATAGCCACACTACCTGCAAATACGTAATCACAGATTCCAAATACTCTGACATTATTTACAGTATAACTCCACCGTCTTCCAGAACACAGAGTCATACAAATCCCACCCCACAACTGCACATATTCATCCTACCACTTCCCCAAAATAATCATAGGTCTGCCCTCACCCGCTGAAATACTCATACACATTTCCTGAATATTACAAAAAAAAAACCACATAACTAAGCAGCATACCCTGAATACACAAATGGTCTTCCTCCGTTCCCCAATTCTATAAACCAATTGCACATCCAAAGAAATATACACAAGCACTTTCCCTAACATTGCCATATGCATGGGCAGATAACACTTCTACACCCACCATCACACATTCACAAATCCCTAACATTCAGGAAAAAACACAAGGGTAAAATATTCCTCCAAAACCCCAATAACAAACACCTAAACTCTTTGAGTATAGATGCATTACATCTCACACCCTCCACATATATTCAACACTATACACTCTAGCAAAAAGTCACGACCTTCCCTTAATCCGAAATACCCACACAGACACAACCAACCCACACGTGAATACGCATATCAGAAATTCTCACCAACCAATGAAATACATAGCAACTCCTGAATTTGATCCCCAAATAAAGACATACAACAAACCATTCACACATCCTGTACTAGTCTGTTTTTGTTGCTTACGACAGAATATCTGAAACTGGCTCATTTAAGGAAACAAAATTTATTTCTTACACCTTTGCAACCTTGGAAATCCACAGTCCAGAGGGTGCATGTAGTGAGGGCC
This sequence comes from Cynocephalus volans, assembly GCF_027409185.1. Taxonomy (NCBI): domain Eukaryota; kingdom Metazoa; phylum Chordata; class Mammalia; order Dermoptera; family Cynocephalidae; genus Cynocephalus; species Cynocephalus volans. The sequence goes on from NC_084465.1 coordinate 157,769,921, forward strand.
TTCTTCAGGGTGCGAACACTCTCTAGGGACCCACAGTGACCAGGGTATAACAAGGTGAGAAGGGCAAGAGCAAGACAGCTAACCTCCTCACTTGCTCTCCTTATGAAGCCATCAGAACCACGCCCTAGAAAACCCATTAAATCATTAACCCATTACTTCATGAATGGATCGATCCAGTCACAGGACACAGTCCTTGCCATCCAATCACCTTTTAAAGGCCCCCACCTTCTACCACATACTTCGGGTTAAGTTCTAACATGAGCTTGGGGGGATATTCAAACCATGGCAAACCCTGAATTGCTACAGTCCCCAAGAGGCCCCCACACAAGTATATCACCACATTTTCAGAAATTCAAAACCACCCTAAGACTCTCACACCCCCAAAATCAAAAACAAAACTTTCTCACTTCCTCAAATACACACACTGACCCCCAAACAACCCATGAATATACACACATACGTTTGTGTGATAAATTTTACTAATATAATGCATATGTACCATACAATTTACAAACAATAATAAAATACACACTCCTCTTCACTGTGAATTCCATATAGGTAAATGATTCTCATATAATGCTTTCACTGATTTCCATTAAACTCTTGTATCCACAGGCAATCAATGCTTGCAAGTCAATCATGACTTGACAACATACAACTATGAAAAAAAGCTACCTATTCAAGTTTGCAAAGTTGCTCACATCATTGAAAAAGGAGTGCAGTTACAACATAAATGCTGTCTGGTAACTTTACAGTAACAAATTTCGTAAGTGAAGCAACGACATGTACGTGACAACCTCACTCATTTTTCAGTGACTTGAGCTATTCTTCACTGAATTGGATAAAAGTTTTTTTCCTTTTTTTGGGTCAGGGAGGAGGTACGGGATAGGGGGAGCGGACAGCCTGCACAGGAGATAATCATTTTCAAATACTGAACACGTTTTCCTCCAGCTTTTGCACTATCTGGAAAGTAAGAGATACAGAGGTGACACACATTTATGTTCCCCGCATTATCTCATTTCCCACTCACTTGCACTCCAGGCACCAAGAGAACAATGCAAGGATCCCTGATGTGCTGCCTTTGCCCGTGTGCATGTGTGGGGCTCACTTGGAAGGTCCTGGGAGGTCTGCAGAGGAGGAAGGAGGTGATGGATTGGGGGCACCCCCAGAGTTTCTCCAAGCAGGTGATGATGCCTTCTCATGGGACCTTCCTGGCCATCTCTCCTGAGCATGAGTGCATCTGAAACGCCAACTCATGGTTTTCAAAACTGCAAACCTGCCGTCATTGCTTAGATACACCACCTTCAGTGAAAGACTTTTTGGAGCAATCGACCCTAATGCAAGGTGTTCTCAAAGTGGAGCAAGTGCTCACATACTCTTGGGACCGCACACCTTTAATCTTGTTCACGCCTCTCAAAAGATAGCGTGTCCTTTCCTTTTTACTAGTCAGCCTGAATTTTCCACTACAGAACAGTCCGGGCAAAGAATTTTAGAACCGGGAAACACTCCAAGAAAAACTTTCTACTGGCTCCTGTCCTGGAGTTTCTCCTACTGCAAAGGACTTTTAGTTACCCCTTCCCACTGACAGTCTTCAAAAATTACATTTGGGTTAACTAGATTATATCTGCTTCTGAGATCTAGGATTTTGATGTAGTGCAAAAATGATTACAGAATTGAGAAGATACTTTTTCCACTGTAACATTTCTATATCAGTGGCCCTGAGAAAAACTCATTCAAGTCCTATATCAAAACCATGAGTGGGAATCTTGGTAAACAATGGGTTGCCTGACTTGACAAGGAAAAGAAGGCACAAAGAAGCCTGCCTTTCTGCAGGGCCTGAGTGCAATCATTTCTCACCATCCCTCACCAACAAAGTTATGACTGAAAACCATTTAAGATTGTACCATGATAAAACCTCTAGTCCTGAAAAACTCCAAGTTGTCTTTTTTTCCCCCATCCGCACCTCTAGTGTTTTTTCTTTTTGTTTTTCATCTTTTTTGTTTTAAGTTCAATTGCTCTCACATTGTTTTCTTACCTAAGAGCTGCAGAGGGTAGCTGCCAGACAGGAGAAGCAGAATAGGTGCATGCAGGAAGGCAGTTCTGTGCTGCCAAGGACTACAGTCCTGGGAAATATCTAGATGGGCAGTCACTATGTACAGGTCATTACCTTCTCAGTGGACAAATACTGTGGAGCTATCTGATAGAAATGTTCATTGCACCATTCGGGTTTAAAATTTAGAGAAAAAGCCTGCTTATTTCTTGTTTCTATAATTGTTTGTTTTGTGGTAGAGCCACAATTCACACTCGGGTCTCCTTATTGCAAGTTCTTCTAGGGATTAGTAAATAATACTAGCTGAATGTTACGCTTTTTTAGTAGAGTTGCCAGAAAAAATGTAGGACCTTAAGAGAAATGTAAATAACAGGTACACAAAGCAGAGATTTTTAAATCAACTTGTGTACCAAATACTGCATGCAGCATAACTGTAATATAAACTAATTTGTTGTTCATCTGAAATTCAAATTCAACTGGGCATCCTTATTTGTATTTGATAAATCATGCTATTCTGTTCTTTTGGGTGTTTTTATTTCAAAGGGATGGTAGAAGTTCTCTTCTCATTGTAGGATTCTACGATGCAGAAATAAAGAGTCGAACCCAGTACACCCAGTACAAACACAATCATTGTAAATAAAAGCAAAAGTATTGGAATATATATTAATTTTTAACCAGGAAAAAACTAAAACCATTTTTAAAAAAGAAAATTAGCTTATATATGCTTTTAGTTGCATATTACCTCTCTGGAAAGATTTTTAAAAAACAGGTAACACTGGTTTTCTCTAGAAAAGAAAATTGGGTGGCCAGGAGAAACAGATGGAAGGAAGACACACCACTACACTTTCCATTCACATTTTGACTTTGAAACACACAGGATTACTTGTTTAAAAATTAAATTAAAACTACTGAAAAGGTAAAAAATTAAACACAACCACAACATAATACTCAAACAAAATGATGGTATTTCTGGTCTTGGACACGCAGGCTGCATAGCTGTCTGTCACGGATTTTCATGGCTTTCCAGCAAACGGGATTGTAAGCAAGGCCGGTACACTGGAGTCTGCAGAGATCCCAGCAATGGCCATCCATACGAGAACTGCTTCCTACAGAATGATGTGCATACAGCAACACAGCCCGCTGGATGCGCTCAGACAATCCAATCCTATTTCTAGACACCCATTCCCCTTACCTCCCTTACAATCCCTGTATGTGTCAGATTGTGTGTTCTGAGCTACCTTCAGAAAGTGCAGCCACTCTACAGCACAGTGGGCTGAGGGGCACAAAAGTAGGTTTATTGATAAACAAATGAAGTATACCGAACATCAGATAAAAGCTCTCTGCTGAGAAACAATTTGAAAATTGCCTCAGAGGCAGACACCCATTGTGCTGCCCCTGCATAATCTGAGTGATCTTCAGAATGCTGCCCAGCTGCCAGAGCCCTGCATGGCATGTCTCCCCACCCCCACCAGCCCAACTGCCCCCGCCCCTCCCCCACTGCAGAATTCTGGAGAACTACATTCTAAGCCTGCTGACATTTAAAATTGGACCCTGAGCATCTGCTGTTGACAGTTTGCTCTCTGGGTCCTGCGCTTGACATTTCTCACTGTAGAGAGTGCCATGCTGCTGTGGTCAGTCTGCAAGCCTATGAGGAGGGCTTCAAAGGGAGGTAAGTCTGTAGGGTCTTGGGCATGTTATCAAACTCCTGTCACCCCTCAAATCCATGGGAATTCAAATGTGACACTTGCCCTGGGACAGCTGGTTGGGTGGAAGCAGAGGAAGAAAGAGCTCTGAACGTCCTCAAGGACATCTCACCTGGGAGGCTGGGAAAGCCACTGGCATCCTGAGGCTGCAGGGGGAAGGAGGCTTCTCAGAGATGGATCCAGATGCCTCAGGAGAAACCGACTGGGTGATGAGAAAGGACATGGCAGCTGTTGATTCTTTCTAGAAGGGAAACAGGTGACTTGTGTTTGTAAGTCAACACAGGTCAATGTGTGTGTGTAGGCAGTGGTGGATTATGTCGTGGTTGTAGCACAGGGGGGCTTAAGAAGAAAGCCTGAGTCCTGTGTCCTTCCTTCAGACACCTGGAGCTTGTGCTACGATACTGTTCTGAGGGATACAAACTGGAGTATTCTGAATCTTAGAGGAGTAGTCGGAAGAAACCGTCTCAGCCAGAAAACTGTTCAATGGAACAGTTATCTCTGACCAAGACTACGGTGAAATATCCACTCCATCAGTGAGGCTGGAGGTTGCTCTAACTGCACCAGTCCAGTCTCGGCTCATTTCTGCCCAGAGATGTCTTCTCATTCAATCCGGATGCCCGTTGTCTTAGCAGTTACCGGCTGCCCTGCAAGACAGGGCTGTTCTTCCCTGAGCTCTTCCGAATTGCCCTCTCTTTTGTGGACACTCAGGTCTTCAGACCCATTCATCTCCCCTGTCTCATGGCCTGTCCTCTGCCCTTCATTTTCTATGGAGATGAAAACTTTGCTCATACTCCATGTCTAGCACATCACAAACAGAGAACAGATGAGGCGTGCTGTTGGTTTTACAGTAGAAGGTTCTGAAAGGCTGGTTTCTTTTTTGAGAGACGAAACAGAACAGCACACCATTAGGAAGATCTATTATTGTTATTACTATTATTCAAAGTTAGGACATATGTCCTGATTAATTAGGACCACGTCCTTTGGGCCCTGCTCTCCTTGACTAGGGTCTACCTGAAATCCTAGCAAACAGGGATGTATCTAGACAACTTTGTCCCACCTGGTTCACGCCTGGTTCTTTGTGGGTCTTTGTGGGCCATTATTGGGAGCTCAAAGGAGAAGGATCACAGAAGGTGTCCATTACCCGCAGCCAATTCTAACCACTAGCAGCTATTCAAATCTCTACCAACCTCCCCCAGCAGCCACAGCACTCCCCGTTTCCTGGCCTTTCTAGTCCTTTGCAGCCCTCCCTGGCTGTGCAGTGACAGGATCTCAGGGAACTGAACATCCATCTCACAGACCACCGCCTGAGAACAGAGCATCCCCATTGATGGCATGAACCACTGTGAACAGGGACAAGTGTAGCCCAAACCTGGCCAGTTTGGTGTTTGCTGTGGATGTTGTGAGTAACGCCCTCACCCGTCCAATGCTAAATGATGAACATGGAGACACAAGGTACGGGGAAGCGAGACTTTAATGGCTCTCTTGCAAGATTGGGTATCTGAAGGGCAGGCACACCCAAAACAGTTACATCGAGTAATTAATTTACTCCGTAGTGTGCAAGTCCCTCCCCCCACTTCCTCATTGGCTGAGTACTACAGGATGCACAATCTTCCCGAATGATGCCTAAGATTTATTACCCCCTTGCACGGAATTCCTGTGTCTGGGGGCTCAGCACAAGCCCAGGAAAAAGGCCTGCATTAAGCCCTGTGAAGGGAGAAACACTGGGGAATTAACAAAACAAAAGGGGCTAGTAACTAATTACCATCTCAATAAAACACCCTCAGAAAAGTCATTTCTGAAAATGAACACAGCCCAGGAGGCTGGCAGGTCATGTGCCAGGGACACCCTGGGGAGGCTCTCATAGGCAAGGGAAGCTTAGGTGTTACTTCTGGGTTGACAGGGGTCAGAGGGTCTTGATGGATGGGGAGAAAGTTCTCTAGTAGAATAATTCCCAACATCAGGGAGAGCATTTAATTCACTTGGGGACAATCTGCACAATTCCCTTTCCTTATGGCCCTCACCTGGTGGGATGCCTCGCTCTGATTCCAGTGACTCTTGGGGAAGGGAGAGCCTCCCTCCTGGTGGCCGTGTCTCCTGCTCATTTGCTTGTCTCCGTTGCCTCCATAGCATCTGCAGTGCTGGGGCCCAACGTGATCCTGAACCTTCTGCTCACTGCTCTGCTGTTTACCCCGCCTGCTCCTGATCTAGCACCCAGACCCCGCTGGAAGTAGTCCCCGAACCCCCTTGTGATGTTGGCCTTCCCAATTCATCAAGACTGGAAAGGAATATAGAGACAGATCAAAAAGAAAACACTAAAGAGTGATAACTAATCAAACCCTGGTTTTGTCTCAATAGTTGCCATGTAAAGTTTTGAGAATTCAGATGAATTACAGCTTTTCCTAAAACAAATCCTGCTCTCTTTTGGCTGGAAAAGTCTGAACTTAATTTGTTTGAGTTTTTACGTTAATTTAATAAATAAGGAAGCATAGCAGAAGTTATAAATGCTTTTTGCAAAGGTTAACGAAAATATCAAAGGAGTTTAATTACAAGCCCCCCCCAAAATACAGGTCTGTATTCACAGAGACCCATCAACAGATGCTAAAACCATCAGGTGAAAGGTAGCTGGAGAACAAAATATGTGTGGTACCACAGACACCTGCTAACTACAAAGGGAGAAATGCTGCTTTACAATGGAGAGAGCTGGTGTTTGGTACCACTTTAGCAGATCAAACAACTTAACCCCACTGAGTGAGTCAACCTCACTTCATCCACTTCTGGATGTGATGTGATACAAATTACAGCACATCACTTATAAAGTGTTCTTGTCAAAAATGTTTTACTTATATCCAGTCAAGCCTTTACACCTAATTTCCAGTTTATAGGAAATACAGGTGATGCAGGAGCAAGTCAGACAACATCATGAGGAAACAAATTCAGAAAGGTGAAGCTTGTAACATGATAGATGGGCCACAATCTTCAAAAAATCTATGTCATGAATAAATAAATAAATAAATTAATTAATTGATAAAGGCAGACATATTGCTCTAGATTTAAACAAACTAAAGGGACTCAACAATTAAACAAAACGAGTAAACCCTGAACAGATGGTTTTAGGGCTAAAAGAGATACAGGAGACAATTAAGACAACTGGGGAAATTTAAATAGGAACTCACTATTACATATTATGGAATTCTCATTAAACTTTAAAAGCACAACAAGCTCATATGGTTATGTGTGAGAAATACTTATTCTTAGGAAACAAATATGGGTCTGCAGAGGTAGACCCATGTCTGCAATTTAATTTCAAGTGATTCAGGAAAAGAAAGTGATACACGCACAGGGGACAAAGTCAATATGGCAACTTTTGAAAATCTAGGTGAAGGGCATTTTAATTAATGTTCACTAAAGTTATTCTTTGCACTTTTCAGTTAGAAACTTTCCATAATAAAAAGCTGGCGAGAAAAGATATTGAACTTCCCTTTGCTAAGTTCATCTTTATTAAATATAGCTATGTATCTAGGCTTGCAATTTTGGTAAATCACCTTTGAAAAGTGTTATAAATTTAAGTTTTTAAACTCAAAACTCTCCTTCTATAACGATCTTAAAGGGGATCACAGGGCTGACCAGTTAGCTCAGTTGCTTAGAGTGTGGTGCTGATAACACCAAGTGTCAGGGTTCAGATTCCCATGAAGGCCAGGCATAGAGAAAAAAAAAAAAAAAATGAAAGGGGATCACAAAATTCTCAAACTACTTACTAGAAAAATGAATGTTCACTTAGCATTCACTCTGTGTCAAATATCATTTTAAGTGCTTTATGTGTATTAACTCATACACTACTCATGACCACCATGTAAAGAACATACTATTTCTATTTAAAAATTTTGGAAATTAAAAAACTTGTCAGGTAAAATTTATAGGAGGCCATAGGTTTGGACTGAGCTCCTACACTAGGCCCAATAGACCAAACCAAAAAGGAGTTACTCACGCTGAAGTTCCATGCCACTAAGCCAAAACTAAGTGGTTTATCTGACCTACCAAGAAATCAGGAGAGATAATAGCTAAATCCCCAAACAGGTCAGTTTTAAGTAGAATAAGGGAGTCCCGTCTGCTCTACCATTTACAAGGAAAATAACTTGGAAACAACCAATCTGAATTTTGTTCTGTTTCTGCTTTCTGTAGACCTTTTCTGTCTAGAGAGCCAACCTCCTATGCTCAGCTCATTGGAACACTCAATCTACTAGATGGAATAAGGTATTGCCCAATTCTAGAGTCACAAACAAAAGCCAGTTAACATCTTTAAACCCAATTTGTTGTAATTTTGTCTTCTGACAAACTGCAGCACAGAAGTCAAGGTCATACAGATGCAAAGCAGCACTGCTGAGATAAATTTCCTATTTTAAAAATAAACACATAGTTTGCTCCCGTAAAGGAATAGGGTTCCACAAAAAAATAAATAAATAAGTAAATAATGGCAACGTATTCTTTCTCCATAAAGACAAAGAAATGAGTATTTCAACATTTCAAATACGAAAGCAGTAATAACCACAAAGTAGAAGATACGTATGAAAATATTGGTTGCTGGCTGCTATCACCAAACAATGCTATTTATAAAAAGAAAACAGATTTCTAAGACTGTTTAAGCAAAAATACTGGATCACTAATGGAGAAGTATACAAAAGCATTCATAGCCAAATGCCAAGAGTAGACTGAGGTTTGGGCTGTCAACAAGTTGTCTAAAAATCGTTGTCAGAGGGTTACACATGCATGATATAAGAAATATTTACTTTGCATCCAGCAATCGCACTACTGGGTATACAATAGTCTCCCCTTATCCATGGTTTCACTTTCCACGGTTTCAGTTACCTGCAGTCAACCAAGGTCTGAAAATAGGTGAGTACAAGTATAATAAAATAGTTTGAGAAAGAGAGAGACCACATTGACATAATTTTTACTACATTACATTGTTATTGTGCTATTTTATTATTGTTATTAATCTCTTACTGTGCCTCCTATATAAATTAAACTTTAGCATAGGTACATATGTATAAGAAAAAGGATAAGAGGATATATAGGGTCTGGTACTGTACATACGTTCAGACATCCACAGGGGGTCTTGGAGCATATCCCCAAAGGATAACGGAGAACTACTGTATCCCCAAAGGACATGAAATCAGTATGTAGGAGAGACATCTGCACTCCCATGTTTACTGCAGCACTATTCACCATAGCCAAGATATGGAATCGACCTATGTGTCCATCAATGGACGACTGGATAAAGAAAATGTAGTATACACAATGGAGTACCACTCAGCCATAAAAAAGAATGAAATCCTGTCATTTGCAACAACATGGATAAACCTGAAGGAAAATACGGTAAGTGAAATTAGACAGACACAGAAGGACAAATACTTCATGATCTCACCCCTATGGAGAAATCTAAAAAAGGTGATCTCATAGAAGTACAGGGTAGAAAAGTGGTTACCAGAGGCTGGGAAGACTAAGGGGGAAAAGGTATCCATAGGTTTCACCAGTTTGGCCAAAGGTCCATAGCACAACCACCTTTGCCTAAAACCACAGATAACAAACAATCCCTCTGGGTCTTTGATGGGTTTGTGAAGACCACCTGCAAGCATCATGTTAAGAATAGCCAACTCCTGGTAATAATGAACTAGTAATTGAGACAATCCTGACAGCCACAAAATCAAAATAAAATTTAAAAGAACACCCCTAGCAAAAACTATCAGGAACCAGAGCTTCTCCCAAACATGGCTAATTCCAGGTCAGGGGCAGAAAATACATGAATCACTTGGAACATCTTGTCATAGCAGAAGCAAGGAAGCCATCAAAGACTACTGGAGTATGTCAAAGAGACATAGGTGACTCTTTTCCACTACTGACTTTTGCACAGGACAAACTTCAATGATAAAGACTTGAACACATGATGCTTGAAGGCATCAAAGAACGTAAAAGATCATGAAGCATTACTGAGGCAGGAGGTAGAGAGGGAAACCCTACATTTGGATTCACTTTTATTCCTAAGAGCAACCAAGTAGGTGAGGGTGTGTGTGTGTGTGTGTGTGTGCGTGCGTGCGTGCGTGTGTGTCACCTGGGTTTAGTTTTAGGAATAAAGATGTTAAGGGCAGCTTAACCCTTCCACATCAAGTGATAAGGGAAGCTGTATTATAACAGAATACCCGAAAGTGGGTAATTTATAAGGAAAAAGAGGTTTATCTGGCTCAGATTCTGGGACAGCTGCATCTGGCATGGGCCTCGCCTGCTTCTACTCATGGTGGAAAGTGGCAGCCAGCTGCAGGGTGTAAGATCACACAGTGAGAGAGGAAGCAAGAGAGAGAGGGGAAGGTGTCAAGATCCTTTAAACAACCATATCTCACAGGAACTAATAGAGCAACAACTCACTAACAACCCAAACCCAGGGCATTAATCTATTCATGAGAGATCCATGCCCCCCATAACCTAAACAGCTCCCAACACTGCCACATTTGGCACCACATTTCAACATGAGCTTCGAGGGGATAACATATCCAAACTTTACCAGCAGCTGGCAGGCTGACAGCTTGACAAAGTAAGGAGACAGGACTGTAATCCAGAAACTACCAAAGGTGGGGGTGACTGGTACTCCCATCTCACTTTCAGTTGAATCCTCAATTGCTGAACTTAGAAGCTGAGTGAAAACAGAAACAGCCAGTTTCTAAGAAGTGTAGTGTAGCTAAACTTCAATTCATCTTTAACCCTAAAACTGAATCAAAGTGATCTCAGACCGCACACTCCCTCAGATGCCTGGCAGAAGCAAGCACAAATCCTTTCTGGGAATATCACCCTAGATCCCAAATTATTCAAACAATACTTAAAATATAATCTACTAGATGTGCATGCGTGCACACACACACAGAAACTAGGCCCACGAGGAGACAAAATGAATAAAACCCAGCAGAAACAACAAATAAGACAAGAGAAAAACAGACCCATAGGGCTGCCAGGTACTGGGATAGCAAAATCACACTTTCAAGTAAGCTGGGAGAAGAATGGTACATGAATAAATGAAATTATTGAATGAAAAATAGAACATCAAGGTCAAGGATTTGGATCCCTGTACCAGCCAGCCACGGGGGGTGGGGGGAAAAAGAAAATAGCTATAACTACTATGTTCAAAAACTTAAAACAATATGGAAAATTTTGGTAGAAAACTATCAAAGAACCAGATATTTAACATGTGAAAAATACAACAAACTTAATGAACGGGATTAACAGCAGATTTCCCTCGTTAAAAATTTGGTAAACAAATATTTTCATCAGATGAAAATATCCAGAATGAAGCATGGAGAGGGTAAGAGACTGAAAATATCTAACAAGCATTTAAATGAACTCTCAGAAGGAGAAGGGGGAGAGAGGGAAGGGGTAGCAGAAATACTTGAAAAGATAATGCCTGCAAACTTTTCGTAACTAATGAATGATATTCCTCTACAAATTCAATGAGACCTAAGAATTCCAAGCTGGATAAATGAAAAGAAATATATACCTAGACACAGCATAATAAAACTTGTGAAAACCAAAGACAAAAAGAAAACATTAAAAAAAAAAAAGGTAGTCAAAAAGAGATTCCATTCATAGGAATAAATATGAAAATGACAGGTTACTTCTTATAGAATGAATGGAAGCTAAAGATACCATTGAATAACTTCTTCTAACACCTTAGAAGAAAACTGACAACTTTGACTTCTATACACACCAAAAATATCCTTCAAAAAGGAAAATCAACTTGAGACATTTTTAGACTAACACATACTCAGAGAATTCACTATTAGAAGTGTTCCTCATCAGATGAGTGGATACGGAAAATGTGGTATATCTACACAATGGAATACTACTCCTATAAAAAAGAATGAAATACTGCCATTTGCAACAACATGGATGGACCTAGAGAAAATTATTTTAAGTGAAATGAGTCAGGCACAGAAAGAGAAATACCACATGTTCTCACTTATCTGTGGGAGCTAAAAATAAATAAATAAATAAATACACAAATAAACTGGGGGGGGGAGGGAAGAAGACACAACAATCACAATTCCTTGAACTTGTTACGGACAAGCAAACAGATATGAGGTTGTTGGGGGAGAGGGAGGAAAGGGAGGGGGGAGGAAGGTTTTGGTAATAGGCCACAATAATCAGCCACATTGTATATTGATAAAATAAAATTTAAAAAAAAAAATGTCCCACAACAGGTAGCAACAGAAAGGGTGTTTGTTCTTCAGGCAGAAGGAAAATATTCCAAGATGGAGGATCAAGTTACAAGAAAGAATAAAAATCAACAAAAAGAGTAAATTTTGTGGATAAATCTGAACGGTTACTGCCTGATCAAATTAATAATGCCTTCAGATAAAACATATACACAATTAAAACAGCACAGTAATGGCATGTAAGTAAAAATGAGCGAAATGGATTTTCAGTAGCCAGGAAAATGGGGAAAGTACCAAATAATATTAGATTTTGACAAGTCCAAGAGACATGTTTTAAGTAACTTCCAAATTAACAGAAAAAAATAGATAAATGAGTATCCAAAAGAAGGCAAGAAAGGACAGGAACAGGCACATAAAACAGGTACAATAGGCAGAAAGCACTTACTAGCAGATTTAAACCCAACTACTATAGGTCAGTTATTTTTGTTAAATGCTAATACGTCAAATGCTCCAATCAGAAGAAATATTGCCAGACAGGATTTTTTAAATTCTACTATGTATTGTTGACGAAGAGAATCATCCAAAACATAAGTATATGGAAAGACTGAAAATAAAGGGTTAGGCTGGCTGATTAGCTCAGTGGGTTAGAACAAGGCCTTATAACACCAAAGTCAAGAGTTCAGTTCCCCATACTGGCCAGCTGCCAAAAAAACAGAAAGAAAAAAGAAAAGAAAGGGTTAAAAAACAGACCCTGCCCATACTAACCAAAGTTAAGATATTGCAGCAACATTAATATAAAGCTAAGTAAACTTTACCTCTAATACTACTTTTGTCTGAAAGGACACTTAGCAGTGATTTGAAGAGACTCAAATTGATGAGGATATACAATTCCAAACATGTCTGCACCTAATAACATGTCCTCAAAATATATAAAACAAAAAGTATCAGAACTAGTAAAAAAAAAAAAAAAACAGGCAAACGCAAAATCAAAGTATTAACACCACTCTCAATACAACCAGCAGCCAAAAGGAGAAAAAAAAAAAAGATACAGAAGAAAGAATTCAACATGATTAACCAACTTGACCTAACTGACAAACATAGAACACTGCATCCAACAAATGCAGAAACACATTCTTTTCAAGCACACACAGAATATTTATAAAAAGTGTCCATACGCTAGGCCATAAAGCAAGCTTCAAAAAACTGCATAAGCTTTGAAATAGTTTTATGTTTTCTGACCACAATGGATGGAAAGAAGGAAAGGAAGAAAGGAAAGGAAAGGAAGGAAAGGGAGGGAGGGGGGAGAGAGGGAGAGAGGGAGAGAGGGAGAGAGGGGGAAAGAGGGAGAGAGGGAGAGAGAGAGGGAAGAAAGAGAGCTGGGGGAAAGAAAGGAAGGGAGGAAGACAGAAAGGAAGGAAGGGAGGCAGGCAGGCAGACAGACAGACATGCAGGAGATCAAACATGCATAGGTACTTCAAAATGTCTGTGGAAAAACAGAATTAAAAGATAATATGAATGTTTCCATGAACTTTTTGAAGTACCCTCAAAGGCAGAACATAGAGGATTCTTGGGGCACTCAAAGTATTCTATATGATACTGTAATAGTGGATACATGCCATTAAGGGTTTGTCAAAACCCACAAACAACAAGAGGGAAGCGTAGTGCAAATTATGGACTTTGGATGATAATGACATGTTAATGTGGGTTCATCAGTTGTAACAAGTACAGCACTCCAGTGCTGGATGCTGACAGGGAGGCTGTGCATATGTGGGGGCAAGGGAGATATGGGCATTCTGTCCTTTCTGCTCAATTTTGTTGTGAACCTGAAGTTGTTCTTAAAAAATAAAGTCTATTTTTCAAAAGCAGTTTGTCGGGATACGTTAATAAGTATGCTATGGCTACAAACAACCCCCAAAATCTCAACTGCTTAACACACACAAAAAATTCCCTCCCTCCACCTCCCTGCCCTTGCCTTCCCCGTCCCCCTGCCCCATCCTACCTCCCAAGGCAAATCACTTGGCCATACCTAACTTGGAAGGAAGGAACCACAATAAGATATTACCACACACTCTCTGGAATGACTAAAACTAGAAAAACTAACAATACAAAATATTGGTGAGATGTGGAGCCAGAGGATGCATTTACTGCAGTATGAATGAAAATTTGTATGTCCACTTCAGAAAAGGGTTTGCGTTATCTACTAATACTGGTCACAGGCACAGTATGTGACCCAGCAATTCCACTCCTAAGTCTACCCAACAGAAAATCACCATGCAAGAAATATGTACATGAATGTTTACAGCAATGTCACTCACGTTAGCCCTGTGAAGGTCATGAAAATGAGCCTCCAGACCACCTACTGTGGGGAGCAAGACTGAGTGACTCGGCCTCTGCTTAATCCACCACTGCTGTCCCTCTGGCCCCACACTTCCCACAGGCTGTTTCTAGCCAGTGACTGACCACAGGTGGGGTACTAAAGCAGGCCCATTCATGCAATACAAAGGACTCTTCTAAAGAGCAACCGGCTGAAGGACTCTTTACCAGCCTTGCCTAAACTTTCACACAACCTCACTGCAGTTCTAAGACTTTTCCTATCCCTTTTCCCTCCTCCCCTTGCTTCTCCACAAGCATCACATTTGCATGGGTCTGATGGCTCCCTCCCTCACAACGATTTCGCCCTATAAATCTAAATCTAATCTTAACTTGCAGTCTTCTTGTTCTTAGGGGACTTGAACTAACACAGTCTCACACTGGGAATGACTCAATATTCATCAACAGGAGAATGAATAGCAAGTCATAAGAAATGAGTAAAAAACTACAACTACAAATAATCCCATGGATAAAATTCATGATGAAACGAGTGGTAGTTATACAGTTAGGGTCTGTCAAAAACCATGAATCTGTAACTGCTCTGTATTTACAGTATATTTCACAATAAGAAACATATTTGTAAAGGAAAGGCAAAACTGAGAAGTCAACAGTGCTCAAACCAAAGGGGAATTTGCAACGATTCAAAGTTTAAGAAGTTATCTGGAGCAAAGCAAACAACGCATTGTTACCATTTTCCACAATGTCCTCCTCCCCACGTGCTCTGGCAGTCTCACCCCCAGGAGGTCATCAAGGTTGAAAGACTGCTATGAATCTAGCAACACATTTCTATGCAAACACTTAAAGCATAATATAGATATACAAACACCTTAATACACACTAAGAACATACAGTTCTACAACTTGTTTCTCTTAGTAAATGTTATGCTCTCCATGCAGTATAGTAAAACTTTCTCTATCAACCTATTATTTTTAATACTGACAGAACATTCCACGGCATGGCTATGACAACCATTTATGTTACCTTAACTCCATTATTGGACAATTGTTTCTACTTTTTCACCATCACAAGCACTGCCATAATAGACAACCTTACACACGCACACCTGTGCAATTCACCCACACAAGAAATTCCTAGCAGTGGAACTGCTGGGTAAGCAAAGAACGTGCGTTTTAAATTCTGTTTAAATAGAGTGAAGCCACCCTCCAAAAAGGTTCTATCAAATTATCATCCCACCAACAATATAGTTTTTTATTTAAAGGCTATGCATTTGAGGTGAACTTTACTTTGTGGACTGTCATTTTAAAGGTTCTGAAGAGTAATTATGAATGAAAAGTACATAGTATTACTTTTATCTTTTACTGAATCAATTTAAAGGAAAAATTTCACAGGGTTAAACAGTACCAGAGTAAACCAAAAAATTACCAACAGTTTTAACCCACAGATTAATTCTAACTAAAAAAGATCATTCGACAGACTTTCACACTTATTTAGCAAAGATAGTCTTTTAACAGTGCATTCGGAAGCTTTAAAAATGTTTAATTTTTCTTAAAAAATTAAGAATGTTCAGAAAAGGGAATCAGTCATGCTGCAAATACTGAATTAGACTGCTGCACAGAACACTTTTAATTAAACATCAGCTGCACTCTTTTAGGGATCACAGTTACAACCCAAACTGTCTCCCAAAAATTAATTTTCAAAAATAAAAACACCGCTCAGATATTCCAAAATTAAGTTACTGATATCCTGTACTGTTCTTTTGTTCTGAATCGGTCACTACAGGCATTCTAAAAAATAGAGCCAGGGAAATTCTGAAGTCAACAAAAATCTTTTTTACAAAATGTTAAATTAAACATAAAGAGAGGACTGAGGCACACACATTTGTTCCTTCGTAACCGCAGGGGATTGGTTCCAGGCCACTTCCACCTCCCAAATCCTCTCCAAAACCCAGGATCCAATGCACAAATAATAAAAAGCAAACAAATACACAAACGACTGTGTATACAAAATTTGGGATGCGTATGGCACGACAGGTATTACTGTAGCCATTACTCAAAAGGAACCTCTGTAAAATCTCCAAGGCACCATCCACGCAAGAAGCCTCCGAGACGGCCAAGCCCGCGGCGCTGCACAGTCCCGCACCGCCCAACTCCTCTCCACGCCTTCCTCGCCAAGTACATCCAAGGTCGCTCGTGAGGGGGACGGAAAGCGTGACGTTCCCGAGACCGCTGCGCCCGTCTCAGCGCGCACACACCAGTCGCCGCCCCGGAGGGCAGGCCCACTCCCCGGGGTGACCCAACCCTTGGGGTCCCGACCCTCCCTGCACACCCAGGATGAGCAATGCTCTCACGCCCGCCTTTGGCGCCGCACCCCTCCCCGAGCCTGGGTGCGCCGTCCCCCGCCCCCGTCCCCGCACGCGAACCCACCCATCTCGGAACAAAACGCGCGCGGAGGACCGGGGAACCAGGACCGGGGACCGCGGGGCAGGCACGCGTGGGGCCGGAAGACACAAGAGCGCATGTCCATCCCGGACCGGCCGTGGCCGGGCCCTCAGGGGGCGATGAGCGGGCACCGCCCGCCGGACAGTGCGCCACCGGGCCGCGCAGCCACGCTCACCTCAGCCCCCGGCCGCCCGCCGCGACCCCGGCTGCCAGCGCCCCTCACAGCCCACGCCCGCCCCACACGGGCCTCACCTGCCGGCCACCGAGGCCGCGGTCCGCAGACCCCCGAGCGCTCCGCCATCACTCCCTCGCGCTCCCGCCGGAGCCAGACGGAGCCGCCCACGTCCACTCAGTCGCCGCCGCCGCCTGCTGCTCCGGCTCCCAGGACTCGACGCCACACTCGCTGCTCCCGCTGAACTGCAACTGCCTTGCGCCTCCCTGGCTCGGGCGTCAACGGCCTCACTGTGCGGGCGCGACGGGGCGGGGCCTGGCTCCGCTCACCCGGTGATCGGGAGACTGACAGCTGATCTGGGCGACCCGCCCTCTGTCATCTTAGAGCCAATGAACAGGCGCTCATGCTTGACAGGGAGCTAAGGAGAGAGAGAAGGGGCCAGGGCCTGGATTCTCACTGTGTTCTTCCCAGTAAGGGCACCTGTTAATGAAAGAGACATAAAGGATGCCGAATATACACGGAGAAGTGACTGTCTGCACAGATGAGATCAGCCAGCTTAAAAAGTATTCTAAATCAAATTAAAGTTCACGCACCCATGAATTTACAAATTCGATTTTTATAACATACACATTTAGAGTTGTATAGCTTATGACTATAATACAGATATTAGGGAGAATTCAAGGATCTCACAACCAAGTTTTACAACTCATTTCAGTGGCACCATTACTTATACATCACATCCACATGTTTTCAGGGGTTGGTTGAAGGCTTATATTTGGAAAACTTTCCCAGGGGGGAAAAAAAACTTCAGAAATGGGACGTTTTGGGGAGGGGACTGGATGGATGGTATGGGAGTCTGAACCCTTAATATTGGTGTTATAACACCATGTTCTAACCAACTACACTAACCCGCCAGCCCAGAAACGGGATTTTCTAACCCCCGATATGGGTTTGCCTTTTCAGACTGACCCAGGTGGTGAAGGTGGTAAAGTAGTTGCTGGAAAGGGCTTGTGAGAAGCTCAGCTCAGAAGAGCCCATGGCAGCCCCGTGTCCTGAGGGGTCCAGAAGGAGCCACCCTGATGGATGTGCCAGAACAGCTGTATCACCTTCCCCCTCTCATATGGGTTCTAGGGTGGTGATAGAGTTTGGATGTGTTATCCCCACCAAAACTCATGTGGAAATCTGATCTTCAATGTGGCAATGTTGGAAACTGATTGAGTCATGGGGGTGAATCCCTTGTGAATATATTAATGCTCTCCCTAGGTGGGGGAGTAATGAGTGAGTTCTCACTCTATTAGTTCCCATGAGAGCTGGTTGTTCATAAGACCCTGGCACCTCCTCTCTCTCTTGCTTCCTCTCACCATGTGATCTGCTTGCACCTGCCAGCTGCCTGCCACTTTCCACCATGAGTAGAAGCAGCCTGAGGCCCATGCCAGACGCAGCTGTCCCAGAATCATAAGCCCAATAAACCTCTATTCTTTATAATTTACCCAGTCTCTGGTAGTTCTGTTATAGCAACACAAATGGACTAATACAGAAAATTGGTACCGAGGAATGCGGTGTTCCTATACAGATACCTGAAAATGTGGATGTGGCTTTGGAACCAGGTAATAGACAAAGGTTCGAGGAGTTTGGAGGTCTTAGAAGAAGAGAAAAAGATGAGGGAAAGTTTGGAATATTTTAGAGATTGGTTAAATGGTTGTGACCAGATGCTGATAGAAATGTGGACAGTAAAGACCATGTGCATGATGAGGTCTCAGATAGAAATGAGGGACTTATCTGGAACTGGACGAAAGATCACCCTTGCTACACCATAGCAAAGAACTTGGCTGCTTTGTGTCCATGCCCTTGGACTTTATGGAAGGTGGGACGTAAGAGCTGTGAACCAGAATGTCCGGCTGAAGAAATTTCTAAGCAGTAAAGCAGTAAGGAAGCTGCATGGTTACTTTTAACAGCCAACTCTGAGTTATGGCAGCAAAGGCATGATGTAAAGCCAGAATTTAAAAGGGAAGCAGAGCGTAAAGATTTAGAAAATTTGCAGCTTGGCCATGCGGTAAAGAAGAGGAGAGCCACAGAAAAATGCAAGGGTAAACCAGCAGATAAGCTGGTTACTAAGACATTTCTTTGACAATGAGGCAGCCAGGTGCAATGGGAAAAAAGCTGTAAAGGCATTTGAGAAGTCTGGAAGGCCCCACCCCTCACAGACCTGTAGGCCTAGAAGGACTGAGTTCTCCCAAAGGAGAATGAGATTCAAAGTGTGAGAGGGATTCAGAGCAAGGAAGCATCTCCATTACTGGCTTTGAAGATGGAGATGCAGGCAGCCCTAGCAGCTGTGAGAAGCCCCTGGCTGACAGCCAGCAACGAAATGGCAACCTCAATTGCACAACCATAAGGAGCTGGATGCTTCCACAACCACGGAGACTGAGAGAGAACCCTCCACTCCAGATGGGAATGCAGGTGGCTGATATGTGGACATTAGCCTGGTGACACCCTGAGCAGAGAACCTACTCATGCTGTATCCAAACTACTGACCTACAGAACTGACAGCTAATACATGGTTGTCATTTTCTAAGCCACTAAATTTGTGGTAATTTATTTCTCAGTTGTACAAATTCCAGGAATGTGAAGGTCCCTCCATAGACCCTCTATAGACATTGTCACAACTTCCCAAAGTATTTCCTCTTTATTCGCCTGAATACAGATCTACCAGATCCACCCAGGTTGGGCAACTTATCCCAGCATTTCACCTAGCTGGGTTCCCAGGCTTGGCTGATGGGTCACACGGTCACCCGGGTCAGGAATCACCTCTCTCAGTTTCCTAATCAGGATTTCCTGGATTTTAGACACGTGGAACTGCTAACTATCATCACACTCAAGTATCTTGGAAGAAATCTGTCAAGAAAACATATAAAATTATTTGTTGCTTTTATTGACCTCACAGCTTTAGACTCCATGGTCAAGAACCAGCTGAGGATTAAGTTGCTTGGACTGAATGGAGACTTTGTGCTGGGATGTCTAAGCAAACTTGCATCTGTCACTAAGATGAGCAGCTGGAAGCAGCAGTTACTATCTGGGACAAGAGGTATGGGCCACATCAACCTCACCATGGTTGAGTCATCTGCCTTTTTCACTTACCAAAGTGTGGTCTGACCTGCCTTTACAGACAGTTTATTTTATTTATTTTTTTATTGTTTTTAAAACGATGCCTGGTAGGGGGATCTTAACCCCTGACTTGATGTTGTCAGCACCACACTTTCCCAAGTGAGCCACAGGCCGGCCCTTACAGATAGTTTAAAGTCACCATTAATTTAATGGTTTATATGCTTTTGTGTTTTTATTACCATGGAAGAGGAACGGGCGTAATTGACGCTTAGTTCCATTATTACATGTAGTCACTATTAATGGCTAAAGAGGGAAGAGAAATCTATGACTGGTGTCTTTATAAGAAGAGAAGACACAGAAATGCATACGCAGAGAAGACGGCCACGTGAAGACAGAGGCAGAGGTTGGCATGATGCTGCCACAAACCGAGGGGTACCTGGAGCCTCCAGAAGCTGGAGGAGGCACAAAGGGACTCCCCTAGAGCCTTTGAAGGAACACAGTCCTGCTGCCACCTCGATTTCAGACTTCTAGCTTCCAGAACTGGGAGAGAATAACTTTCTCTTGTTTTAAGACACCCAGTTTGTAACCTCTCCCTTTCTGTTTCTCTTTCTGTCTCTCTTCCTATTTTTATCTCTATGTACAAGGAGTCTTTAAGAAGTTCATGGAAAGATCCGTATTTTTCCATGAACTTTTAAAATACCTTCATATAGGCATACATTTGTGCATGTACATCCATACTCATTTTTTTCAAAAATCATTTCAGAGTAAGTTGAAGAAAGCATGCTCTTTATTCCTAAGTATTTCTGTATTATTAAAGAATGATGGAGACACATCAAAAAGGAACCAAACCAAATCTGGACTGATTGAACATCAGAGTAATGCATGACAATAATGAATTATAACTTATTGATACTGTGGAATGCCTACTAAGAAATATGGAAGGAATGATGGAACTGGAAATGATCGATAGAGGCTGAAACTACTGAGTGAAAGTTTGATGACTTACTTATAATTAACAAGGGGAAAAAGATGATTTTACAGAAAAGAAATCTGCCAGAAACCACCTTAATTAAGCAAGTGATCAAAGTTAATTCCACAATTGGGACAGACTCACATAATATGCACGAAGACAAATATCACTTTCATAGTAATCCTTCTAAAATCTAACTATGATAAAACATCAGACAAACCCAAACTGAGAAACACCCTACAAAATAATAATAATTAAAAATAATTTTAATTTTAAAATTTCAAGATCATAAGAATCAAAGGCTGAGGAGCTGTTCCAGATTAATGGAAATACAAGGGACATGAAACTAAACACAATCCTAGATTTGATCACAGATCAGAAAAAAAACATATAAGGGACATTATTCAGACAATTGACAACGTTTTGGGGGGGATTAAAATTTTTTAATTCTATAGTTTTGATAGGTCATTAATTTTGGCTTTTACCTTTATTAGTTTCTTCCTTCTGCTTTTTAAAAATTTGTCCTTATTATTGTTTTAAATTTTATCATTATACAATGTAAACATTTTTTGTGGTCCTTTACCAATTTCTCCCTAATCCCCCTTTGCCACCTCTGCTTGCCTCCGTTTTGTGCTCTCCTTTTGAAAATTCAAGGAATTATTGTGATTCTCCTTTATTTCACTCAATATAATGTTCTCTAAATTCATCCATGTTTCTGGGAATAGCAGAATTTCATTCCTTTTTATGGTACAGTAGTATTCCATTGTGTATGTATGCCACCTTTTCCTTATCTATTCATTCACTGATGGACATTTAGGTTGGTTCCAACTCCTAGCTACTGTAAATAGAGCTGCGATGAACATGGGAGTGCAGGTATCCTTGCAACATGATGATTTCCATTCCTTTAGGTATATACGCCGAGCGACGGGATTGCTGGATCTTATGGTGGTTCTATCTGTCGTTGTATGAGAAACCTACAAATGTGCTTTTCAAACACAAAGCCACCAATCCGGAGCCTACACCCCATCATCTCCTCTATGGGGCTCTCACACTCTGGGCCACTATCCCCTGCTCTAAGCACCCAGGGCCAGGTACCAGACACCTAGGGACAGCCCCTATGCCCAGAACCTATTGAAATGGGAATTTGGCTCTGATCTCTGCCTTATCCCTGAATGTAGGAGAAGGACCAGATAAAACACACACTCAACCACAGGCTCCTCCCAGCTGGTGTTCTGTAGGAGTTAAAATACAGGGCATGTGCCACGAAGAACAAGACAATCTTGTGAGATGGCTAATTTATCTCACTTGTCACAGGCACCAGGGCTCAGCAAGCCCACGTAGATCAGTGGAGTCTAAGATAAACCACTGTCCCATGAGGTGCTCTAATGAGAACGGTGACAAGTCTGCAGAAAACACAGCCATACTCGGCTCGCGTAACTGCTTGCGTGTCTGGAAAATGAAATACATTCTTCATCCCTCCCTGAACATCTCCAACACAAACTGGTCAGGAGGCAGCCCCTGGCTGAAAATTAATC
The DNA here is from genome assembly GCF_027409185.1 of Cynocephalus volans. Classification (NCBI taxonomy): domain Eukaryota; kingdom Metazoa; phylum Chordata; class Mammalia; order Dermoptera; family Cynocephalidae; genus Cynocephalus; species Cynocephalus volans. The sequence goes on from NC_084465.1 coordinate 157,792,417, forward strand.
AACTCCTAATACACAATCGTTTTCACGCTTTAGCTAGGGTTTTGCATCACCAGCATCGGTGGCCCTCGTGAAATGGTAAGAGGTTTACTAAACACACACACACATTTTCTCTTGAGAATTTGTGTTTGAGTTTAGCATGTGTGTAGCTGTGTGTTTGTATGAGCAGATGTGTGCACTGTCTAGACATGGCCCACTGGACAGTCAGATGGATAAAGGAATGTAACTAACAGAAGTCCGGAAATTTTAATGGGCCCACCCCCACCCTAGCTGGCTCTCACAGTAGGGTGCCAAGAGCCAGCTCCCATCTTCCCTCCACCTAGCGCTGCAGATGGAAAACTTCAGGCCTGGGGGAAGAGGCCGAGTCAGAGGAAGAGGTGGGGTTTTCTGAGAGGTGGGTGGAAAAGTAGAAGAAAAAAATGCTTTTGAGGATGCAATATTGTGAAACATATTTTTTTGGTGTGGTTTTTTTTTGGAGGCTGTTGCTGGTCTGTAAGGGGATCCAGACCCTTGACCTTGGTTATATAACACCATGCTCTAACCAACTTTTCCAGTATTCCGGCATACAACTCCTAAAATCTTTGGAATCTCCAAAGTAATAAATGTCTTTTCATATGTTAATGATTGGCTGGTAGCTGGCAGCCCCTGGGTGGCTGCAGGATGGGGGCTGGTCACAGGAAAGACCCAGCCAACATTAAAGGGTTGAGGCTTTCAGCTCCAGGGAGGGGGAGGGGGCTGAAGGTTAAGCTAATCAACCATGCCTATGTAATGAAGCCTCCATAAAAACCCCAAAGGAACTTGACCAGAAAGCTTCTGAATACCTGGGGGGTGGCACTCCCAAGGAGGGTGTGGAAGCTCCGCCCCCTCTCCCATACCTGGCTCTATGCGGCTCTTCACCTGTATCCTTTGTATTATCCTTTATAACAAACCGGTAAATGTAAGGAAGTGTTTCCCTGAGTTCTGTGAGCCACTCTAGCAGGCTAACCAAACTCCATACTCCATTGCAATTCCTGCATCCAACATCCGCCACTGATCTCTGCTTAGGTGAGTGAATTCTTGTTTCCCTCTCACAATGAGACCCTGTTCAGAGACAGTCCAGGACTGTCCTCAAAACCCTGGCGCCAGGGTGGAGGCTCTTCTCTCAGCCACACTGGTGGCTAGGCACCTCCACACTTAGGGACATCTAGTGTCATTGGTTTGCCTCACTCTCAGATCTGTGGCCTTGTGGGTGCACAGGATGCTTCAGATGGCAAAGGGGGTGCTGGCAGGGACAGGCAGCAAATGAGTGAACCGGGGAGAGGAGAGGATGGGACAGGGTCTGTGTTTTTATACCAGAAGAGTGGCTGCCCTAATTTTTGCATCTGAATCACCAGGGAAATTTTGAGCACTGTCCTCAGCATTCAGAAACCATAAATACTAAGGAAACTGACCAGCTGTTGAGGATATCAGTGAGGGTGGGTGTAAGAACCCAAATGCCCCAAGGAATCACACCCTGAGCACATAAGCCCTTCTCGGCCGCACCCCATCATGGCGCTGGTTGCCTTCTCTTCTGCATTCCCCTTCCCGCCGGCGCGAGTCGCATGCCAATCAGCTCCCCACCAAGCCCCATGCGGTATGCTAAATAGGGATTGTATTTTAAACCAATCAGCCTTCCCTTAAAGCCCTATATATATGTGTGTGCTGCCTAATAAAAGGAGCTCTCTCTGGTGGATCGTCAACCGGTGTCGACTCGTCCTTTCAGTGGGGAAAGGAGACAAGAAGAAAGATGACAGAAGCTTTCTAGTAAGGATCATCATTCTAAACCAGTTCAATGCCAATTGGAAAGAAAGGGTGGTATTTTCCTTTAAGGAATTCTAGAAATTTAATCATGCAATTGGCCTTGCCCCAAAAAGGAGAGGAAAGAAAGCACACTGTGTCATTGGACTAAATAAAGAGTCAAGCTTTTTGGGTTGTGGGGCAATTGCAAGATCACAAAAGACTTCAAATGAGAAGGATGCAGGGAAGGTGGAATGTGTCTACCAGGGTCTTGGAAATTTCCTGTAACAGAATTTATAACCAATCCTGGTCAAGGGACACAAGGGCACAAAGTGAGTAGTAAACCATTCCTGCTACTCTCTGCCACCTTCTGTCAACTCACAGCACAGAGCCTCCCACTAATGAAAGACCAACGCAGATGCCCCCACCCTCCAAAGGCCATGAGTAGCAAGGGCCATCCTCCACGCCAGGCCCAGTGGTGGCTGGGTGTGTGCTGTCTGATACCTCCTTGAATCTCATGCTACCCCTCAGAAGTATTTATTTTTATCTCTCATTTTACAAGTGAGATCAAATTATTCTGCCAGGCCATTCACTGACCAGCTGGCAGAGCCAGAACCTTAAACTACGTCAATCTCACTCCCAGAGCCTGCTGATTCCACTACGTCTTCCAGTCTTTTCTTTCCATCCCACAGTATGACTAGAGCTTTCCCCACCTACTCTGACCCCATGCAAGAGGGCTGTCTGCTGTGACCTCCCGGAGGACAGTGCCGACTCACTTCAGCTGGCATCCGGGGCAGCCCTGGAGAGAGTCAGGACAGAAGGGGGAGTAGGAACTGCTCTTCTGTTAAATGCAACTTGGACTTGCTTGAAAGCAAAAAAAAAAATTTGAGAAAGAACCACAAGTTGTTCAGTGTAATCTGTAAAATGAAGTTAGATGGTTGTCAATAAATTCATATTATACATAATACCAGATATATACGTATATGTATATGTACATCATGTACATGCATGTGTATGTATATACCTGTATGCTTATATATGGATATAGATGAATAGGTTGGGTTATTAAACTTTCTAGTGTGTCTATTATTCTTCATTGTATTAGTCCATTGCTGTTGCTTGTAACAAAATTCCTGAAACTGGGTGATTTATAAAGAAAATAAAATTTATTGCTTACAGTTTCTGAGGCTAGGAAGTCCAAAGTCCAGAGAACACAGCTGGTGAAGATCTTCGTGGTGGTGACATTGATGGCTCGGGCATCCCATTGTGAAAATGGTGGAGCAGAGAGAGCAGAGGGACAGACTCTCCTCCTCTTTTAAGCCCTCAGAGCCACACCCCTGACCACTATTTTTAATCCATTCACTACTGCATGGTCCTACAGTCTAATCACCTCTTCAAAGCTCCATCTTTCAATCACCATAATAGGATTTCCCACTTTTTTAACAGTCACAGTGGGGGCTAAGTTTCTAGTACATAAAACTTAGGGACAAAAGTCAAGCTTCAATGAGTTTTGGGGGGACATAATTCAATCCACTACATTCTGCCCATGATCCCCCAAAATGCATGTCCTTTTCCCATGCAAATACATTCATTTCATCCCCAAAGTCTTAACTTGTTTCAACTCAAAAGTCCAAAGTTCAAAGTCCCACCTTGCAACCAATATGTTATCTACTTCCAAGATACAAGGGTGGGACAAGCATAGGGTCCATATTCCCATTCCAAAAGGGAGAAATAGGCAAAAAGAAAGGTGTAACAGGTCCCAGACAAGTCCAAAACCCAGCAGGGCAGGCATTAAATCTCATGCTGGCAAATCAGGTACCTTTACTCCATGTTTGATGTCCTCTGCATGCTGGTGTGGGGGCTGGGTCTCCAAGTCCTCAGGCAGCTCTGCTCCTATGCCTTTCCTGGTCTCAGGCCACACTTCTGCTCTCCCAGGCTGGTGTTCCACTCTGGTAGCTCCACAGGTCTGGGGTCTCCATGGTGGTCCCGCTCTCATGGCTCCACTAGAAATGGCACTGTTGGGGTTTCTCTGCTGTAACTCTGACCCCGCATTTCCTCTCAGCACGGCTCTAGCCAAAGCAGTGTGGTGACTCCACCCCTGTGATAGATCTTCTCCTGGGCTCCCAGAATTTTCTATACATGCTTTGAAATCAGGGTGGGGGCTCCCAAGCCTTCCCAGCTCTGGCATTCTGTGAGTCTGCAGACCTAACACCATGTGTACTCTACCAAGGCTTCCAGCCGGTATTTTTCAAAGCTGCGCATTCAGCCACACCTGGGACCAATTTAAGTCACAGCTGAGGCAGCCAAAGTAGCTGGGGTGCTGGTGTGGGGAACAGCTTCTGAGGTGGTCCTGCGCAGCAAGCCCTGGAGGATGCCTCAGGCCTGTTCCCCAAGACCATTCTGTCTCCCTAGGACTGAAATGGAAGGGTTGACAACAGAGGCTTTGGCAATGCCTTCAGGGCCTTTTTCTCCTCTTGATATTCCCTTTCTTTTGCACTAATCTTCTTAGCTAAGTGTCGCTGGGCTGCACCATTCCATGCTCTCTGCTTCTTTACCACATGGCCAGGCTGAAAATTTTCTAAATCTTTACACTCTGCTTCTCTTTCAAATTCCGGCTTTATGGCATGCCTTTGCTGCCATAACTCGGAGTAGGCTGTTACAGTGGGCAGTTAAAAGCCATGCAACTTCCTTAATGCTCTGCTGCTTAGAAATTTCTTCCACCAAATCCCTTGGTTCACAACTCTTTAAGTTCCAACTTCCACAAAGTCCTAGGGCATGTACTCAATGCAGCCAAGTTCCTTGCCAGTTCACAGCAAGTGTGATCTTTGCCCAAGTTTCCAAAAAACTCCTTATTTCTCTCTGAGACCTACATTACAGTCCATGTTTCTGTTAGCATTGTTTGCCACCACATAACCCATCTCTAAGATATTCCAAACTTTCCCTTATCTTTTTGTCTTCTGAGTCATCCAAACTCCTCCAACCTTTGCCTAACACCCAGTTCCGAAGCGGCTTCTGCATTTTCAAGTATGTCTTATAAGCAACACCCCACTTCTCTGGTACCAATTTTCTATATTAGTCCATTTCTGTTGCTCATAACAAAATACCTGAAATTGGGTGATTTATGAAGAAAATAAGATTTATTGCTTACAGTTTCTGAGGCTAGGGAGTCCAAAGTCCAGGGAACACAGCTGGTGAAGATCTTGGTGGTGGTGACAGTGATGGCACGGGTATCCCATTGTGAAAATGGTGGAGCAGAGAGAGCAGAGGGACAGACTCTTCTCTCTTCTTTTAAAGCCTCAGAAGCACACCCCTGACCATGATTTTTAATCCATTCACTACAGTATGGTCCTACAGTCTAATCGCCTCTTCAAGGACCCACCTTTCATTTACCATAATAGGATTTCCCACCCTTTTAACAGTCATAGTGGGGGCTAAGTTACTAGTACATGAAAGTTGGGAGACACAAGTCAAACTTCAGGGAGTTTTGGGGGAACATAGTTCAATATATTGATAAAACTTAACTGTACCCATACAGCCTCTAAAAAGATTCAGTGATTGCTTCTTGCTCTTTTTAAAGATAATTGATATGATCATTTAAATTCTTCAAGTAGTAAGGGAATACATTCTAATCATCAAAAATTGAAGGAATTCCCCAAATAGGAAACTCCACCTTGACTTGTCCCTTGCTCTCTCCAAGCCATCTGCCCTTCCCAGAGGTGATCACAGATGGCGTCTCAGTGTAAATTATCGTAGCCTTTTTTTCTAGCATTTTATTTATACAAATGTATAGAAGTATATATCTTCTTTCTTCTGTAAAAATGGGCTCATATCCTACATGTTAATCTGCAATTTCTGTTCGTGTTCCATTTATAATTTTCTTTCATCTGGGGCCCTTCACTGGGGCTTATGCACGATTCCCACCCGCTGACGGCTGGCTCCAGCTCATGCCAGGAGGCAGCAGGCCTCTCATGAGCGATGCTTCTTCCCACAGCTCCTCCGTGGGCTTCTGGTTTTTCTCCACCATCCTGCTGGTTGCCCATTAGTCTGACTCTTAGCTCCAGCTCTCCCATACTTCTTAGTGAAGGCAACGTGGGAAGAGGATGACAAAGGCTTCCTGCTCATGCCGGTAGCCTGAGTCCTCCATGCTAATCTACTCAGGAGGAATTTACTCGGGAATCTTTTATCGCAGTTTGTCAACTAATTCAACTCTCAGTACACCCACCCTGGCCCCTCTGTTATTGCACCAAATAGCTTTCCTAAGAGCAAGCGTCTCCAGCACCTTTACAGTCTTTATCTGTCATCCTTTGTTACCAACTGGGAATTTTAAAAAGGAGTCAAGTCCTTCACCTCTTTGGTGGGAAATACATTAAACAAATTGAACAAAACAGAACAGTTTGAAAACCGCTGCTCTTCTAGTGTTCAGCTCATCAAACTTGCACCAGCCTATTGGTGATGCTCACACTATTGGGTGAGATAAAAGGAGAGAATCCTTTACTGCAGCCTTTCCCAACCAGCAGAGGTAGAAATATGCTTCTCTTCATCGGTCCTCAGGGTGCCCAGAAGGGCCAGCTTCATGGATGGGCCATCTCTATAGTCACACAGTTACTGGCTTAATGCTCTGCTGCTTCTGTCTTAAAATTCTTAATAATTTCTGAATAAATTTCATTTTGCACTGGGGACCACAATATATGTAGCTGGTCCTGGTAGCCTTTTCCTGAGCTCCACACAGGCCATCAGCATCAGTCCAGATGTGTATTTCCAGAGGCCTGAAATAACATGACTACTCAGTCCAAATGGGGAGCAGAATAATCCCAGTGACTAAGCCAACCATACGCAGGCAGGCAGCACATCCTAAGTTCTTGGGTGTAACCCTACGGCCAATGAACTCTCTGTCCAGTGGGCCTAGCAATGACCAACATAACCATGGGTCCCCTGAGACACAGCATTCCCTGCCTGTCTGTGTGGGCCCCCTTCACCAGATGATCGATCTGTCTTTACTCTGTATCACTTAGCTATTGCTGTGTAACAAATCACCCCCAAATTTAGTAGCTTAAACTAGAACTATTTAGCTTTTCTCATCAGTAAATGGAGATTGGGTGGTTCTACCAATCTCGGTTGGGCTCAGGGGATATGGGCTGCGCTCACCAATATATTCCTTGTCCATGAGCAGATCTGCTTGGGACTCGTTGGTCTAGAATGGTCTTCCTTAGGACATCTTAGCCTTTTAATATGTTTCTCACCTCCTCCTACAGGTGACCTTGGGCACAGTCCCAGATTCCACCTGAAAGGCTGGGCTGATTCCACGTTTAACTCCATGGTCCCCTTTCTTTTCATAATACCATGTCTTCCAAATTGAACAAAGTGCTTAGACAAAATGATTGATTTCTTCTAATTTCTTTTCATTCAAGGAAAAGGAAGAGTAAACACTTTTAATCAAGCATCTAATAAATATAAAGGACTATTTACATTTAAATGCTCTTTCTCAACAAACTAAGATTCTGCTAACAGCTAAATCAAAAGAAGTGCCCTAGGGCATTATTTTCAACTTCAAAATCATCCAACTGAGTAGCTCTTCAGAAACAGCAGTAACCTTTTTTCCCCAAGTGTCTCTAACATACTAGGGAAAAACGCTATCAATTAAGGAGTGCAGTCAGAAGAGGTGTAACTGTGTGTGCAGTCAGGTAATTCACTGGGAAGTGAAAACTCTCTAACTAAATTTCTTCTATTAAGACTTCAACTTAATAACTCTCATATCTTATCCGTACGGTACGGGCCAAATTTGAGTACTACCCACAAAATGCACAGGCACACACAAACCACATCAACTTCCAAACCTCTCAGTTCACAAAGGAGAGGCACCATTATCTAAGACAAGACACCCTATAAGGACACCAATGACAACAGTTCATAATGGCTGTTCTGGGGAACATCTGCTGTTTCCTGGATTTCCTGGGTATTCATAGAGATCACACCAAAACCAAAAAGGGTTCTGTGACAAAATCCTCCAATATGGTAAAGTGAACTGTGACCCTAAGAGGACAAGGAAAGGACAGCATTGTACCCCAAACTTATTTGACCAAGGACCCATTTTTTTTCCTTGTAGCATCTCTTACAACTATTATCACAAAGAACGCCACCTTAAGCAACACTGCTTTAGATTTTCCAAAAGTAAGTTACTGAAATCCTACACTGTTATTTGTTCTGAATTGGTCATTATAGGTACTACCAAAAATAGTACCAGTGAAATTCTAGTATCAACCCAAATCTTTTTTTAAAAAAATGTTAAATTAAGCATAAAGAGATGACTGAGGCATATAAATTTCTTCCTCAGTATCTGCAGGGGATTGTTTCCAGGCCACCCCCGCACCCCCCACCCCAAATCCGTGGATGTTCAAACCCCTTATATCAAATGGCATTTACACACTTTTAATCATTTCTAGATAAATCGTTTCTACATTACTTATAAGATCTAATGCAATGTAAATGTTACATAAATGGTTATTATACTATCTATACTGGCTGTTTTATTTGTATTACTTTTTATTTACTTATTAATATTCCTGGTCTGCGGTTGGCTGTATCCATACTGTGGATACAGGACCCGCAGGTATGAAGGGTCAACTGTACTGGCCCTTCTGGTGTCACAAGGCCCGACTCTAAACAACCGACCTAACCGGCTGGCCCCCGCACTGGCCCTTTCGCCTGACCCGAGCCTGGCTGCGCCGACCCCCTGCCCGCCTCGGAACAAAACGCGCGCGGAGGGCCGGGGAAACCTGGACCGGGGGCGGTGGGGCAGGCACGGGTGGGGCCGGCGAACACAGGAACACGTGCCCGCCCTGGACAAGCTGCGGCCCGGCCCGCAGGGGGCGATGAGCGAGCGCCGCCCGCCGGACAATGCGCCGCCGGGCCCGCGCCACCGCGCTCACCTCAGTCCCCGGCCGCACCCGCGCCCCGGCTGCCCAAGCCCGCCCCGCATGGACCTCACCTGCCCGCCATCGAGACCGCCGTCCGCAGACCCCCAAGCGCGCCGCCGTCCCCGCGTCTGCTCCGCCACCGCCGCCGCCTGCTGCTGCTGCTGTTCCCAGGACTCGCCGCTGCACAGCAGCCTTCCTGCGGAACTGCAACTGCTCTACAGCCCAGGCTCCTGGCGCCAACGGACGCACTGCGCAGGCGCGACGGGGCGGGGCCTGGCTCCGCTCACCTGGTGAGCGGGAGACGGACAGCTGCTCTGGGAGGCCCCGCCCCCTGCCAAGTTAGAGCCAATGAACAGGCTCTGATGCTTGACAGGGAGCGAAGGGGCCAGGGCCAGGATTCTCGCCGTGTTCTTCCCAGTAAGGGCACCTGTTAAATGAAAGAGACATAAAGGATGCCGAATATACACGTACAAGTGACTGTCTGCACAGATGAGATCAGCCAGCCAGCTTAAAAAGCATTCTAAATCAAATTAAGGTTCACGCACCCATGAATTTACAAACTCAAGTTTTATAACATATACATTTAGAATTGAATAGCGTATGACTGTAATAGAGATATTAGGAGAACCTAAAGATCTCACAATCAAGTTTTACAATTTATTTCAGTAAAACTGTTAATTACACATCACATCTACTTGTTGTCAGGGGTTGGTTGACGGGTTATATTTGGGAAAGTTTCTCAAGGGAAAAAAAAAGAAAACTTCTAAAGCATACGCCTCAGAAATGAGACTTTTGGGGGGTGGGGGAGGGGAGACTGGCTGGATGGTATGGGGATCTGAATCCTTGACCTCGGTGTTATAACACCGCCCTCTAACCAACTGCACTAACCAGCCAGCCCAGAATGGGACTTTCTAGCTCCAAATATGTGTTTGCCTTTTCAGCCAGACCCAGTTGGTGAAGCTGAAGTAGTTGCTGGAAAGGGCTTGTGAGAAGCTGTGCTCAGGATAGCCCATGGGAGCCCCACGTCCTGAGATGTCACACCCTGATGGATGTGCTGGGGCAGCTGTGTCACCTCCCCCCACTCATATAGGGAGTAGGGTGACAAGAAGATGGGGTCACAGGAAGCTAAGGTTTGGACTGAGCTCCTGCACTAGGCCCAATACACCAAATCGAAATGGAGTTACTCATGCTGAAGTTCCATGCCACTAAGCCACAACTAAGCTCTTTATCTAACCTACCAAGAAATCAGGTGACAGGGATAATAGCTAAATCCCCAAACAGGCCAGTTTTAAGCAGGATGATAAGGGAGTCGCCTCTGTTCTAACCTTTACAAGGAAAATAATTTTGAAACAACCAATCTGATTTTTCTTGTTTCTGCTTTCTGTAGACCTATTCCATCTAGAAAGCCAACCTCCTCTTCTCAGCTCACTGAAACACTCAGTCTATTGGATGGAATGAGATGTTGCCCAATTCTAGAGTCACAAATAAAAGCCAATTAATATCTTTAAACTAAATGTGTTGCAATTTTGTCTTCTGACATACTGCAGCACAGAAGTTAAAATAAATAGTCAAGGTCATACAGACTGCAAAGTAGCATTGCTGAGACAAATTTTTCTATTTTAAAAATAAACACGTAGATTTCTCCCATAAGGGAATAGGGCTCCACAAAAAAATCAATGGCAATGTATTTGTCTCCAAAGAGATTGAGAAATGAATATTCAACATTTCAAATACGAAAGCAGTAATAGCCACAATGTAGAAGCTACATATCAAAATATCGGTTGCCAGCTGCTATCACTAAACAGTGCTTTATATATACATATATGTCAAAAAAAAGATTTCTAAAGCTGTCTAAGCAAAAATACTGCATCACTAATGGAGAAGTACACAAAAGCCAAACATGTCAAAAATAAACTGAAGTCTGGGGTGTCAACAAGTTGTCTTAAAATTGTTATCACGAGGATTACACATGTATGATAGAAGAAACATTTACTTTGGATCCAGCAACTGCACTACTAGGTATACAACAGTCTCCCCTTATCCATGCTTTCACTTTCCACAGTTTCAGTTACCTACAGTCAACCAAGGTCTGAAAATACGTGTGTACAGTACAATAAAATAGCTTGAGAAAGAGAGAGGCCACATTCACATAATTTTTACTACACTACATTGTTATAATTGTGCTGTTTTATTATTCATATTAATCTCTTACTGCATCTAATTTATAAATTCAACTTTAGCATAGGTATATATTTGTAGGAAAAAGGACAGGATGTATATAGGCTTTGGTACTATCTGCGCTTTCAGACATCCACTGGGGGTTTTGGAACATATCCCCCAAGGATAAGGGAGAACCACTGTATCCCCAACGAAAATGAAATCAGTATGTCTGAAAGATATCTGCACTCCCATATTTACTGCAGCACTAAGCACCATAGCCAAGATATGGAATTGACCTAAGTGCCATCAGTGGATGACTGGATAAAGACAATGTAGTATACACAAAGGAGTACTACTCAGCCATAAAAAAGAATGAAATCCTATCATTTGCAACAATGCAGATGAAGCTGGAGGAACTGTGTTAAGTGAAACAAGACACAAACAGAAGGACAAATACTTCATGACCCACCCCTACGGGGAAATCTAAAAAAGTTGATCTCATGGAAGTCGAGTGTAGAGAGGTGGTTACCAGAAGCTGAGAAGCCTATGGGGGAAAAGATATCCATGGGTTTCACCAGATTGGCCAAAGGTCCATACCATAACCACCTCTGCCTAAAACCATGAATAACAAGCAATCCCTCCACGTCCTTGATGGTTTTGTAAAGACCGCCTGCAAACATCATGTAAAGAATAGCCAACTCCTGCTAAAAATGGACTAGTAATTTAGACAATCCTGACAGCTACAAAATCAAAATAAAATTTAAAAGAACACCCCTAGAAAAACTACCAGGAACCAGAGTTTCTCACAGAAATGGCTAATTCCAGGTCAGGCGCAGAAAATATATGAGTCACTTGGAACATCTTGTTCCCTAGCAGAAGCAAGGAAGCCATCAAAGACTATTTATTGGAGTATGTCAAAGAGACAAAGGAGGTTCTTTTCCACTATTTTCTTGATTTGATACTACAAACTTCAATGACAGAGACTTGAACATACACACACTGGACATATGCTTAAAAGCATCACAGAACATAAAAGATCATGAAGCATCACTGAGGCAGGACCTAGGGAGGGAAACCCTGCATTTGGATTCACTTTTATTCCTAAGAGCAACCGTGTATGTGAGTGTGTGTGTGTGCGTGAGACAGTGTGTGTGTGTGTGTGTGTGTGTGTGTGTGTGTGTGTGTGTGTGTGCGTGCGTGCACATCTAGTGGATTTCGTTTTAAAGACAGCTTGAATAATTTGGGGTCTAGGATGATATTCCCAGAGAGGACCTGTACTTGCTTTGGCCAAGCACCTGAGGGAGTGGGCACTCTGGGATCACCTTTGTTACGTTTTAGGAATAAAGATATCAAGGGCAGCTTAACCCTGCCACATCAAATGTTAAGGGCAGCTGTCTTAGTCCATTTCTGTTGCTTGTAACAGAACACCTGAAAGTGGGTAACATACAATGAAAAGATGTTTATTTGGCTCAAGATTCTGGGACAGGTGCATCTGACAAGGGCCTCAGACTGCTTCTACTCATGGTGGAAAGCAGCATGCAGCCAGCTAGAGGGTTCAAGATCCCACAGTGAGAAAGGAAGAAAGAGAGGGGAGGTGCAAGGCCCTTTTAACAACCAGATCTCACAGGAACCAACAGAGCAAGAACTCACTCACTACCCGCTCCTGGGGTGTTAATTTATTCATGAGAGATCCACACCCCCATGACTTAAAAAATTCCCAACACTGCCACTGGGGATCAGATTTCAACTTGAGCTTTGGGCACAACATATCCAAACTCTAGCAGCCCACCTCTGGCCCTAAAAAACTCGTCCTTCTCACATACTCATGTCCTTCTCATGTACAAAATACAATCATTCTACCCCAACAGTCCCAAAAGTCTTAGCTTGTTCCACCAGCAACTTAAAGTCCAAAGTCTCATGAGACAAAAGGCAAAACTCTTTCCAGCTGTGAACTTGTAAAATTCGAAAACAAATTTATCTACTCCCAAGATACAATAGTGGAACAGACATTGGGGACATATTCCCATTCCAAAAGGGAGGAAGAGGTCAGAAAGAGAAACGGGCCCCAAACAAGTCCAAACCCCAGCAGGGCACACATTAAATCTTAAAGCTCCAAAATAATCTATGCCTCCAAGTCCTGCATCCTGGGCACAATGGGGGATTTGGGCCCCCAAAGCCTTCGGCAGCCCTACCTCCATGGCTCACTGGGCTGCGTTGGTACCTGCAGCTTTTCCAGGCAGGCATTGCATGCTGCCAGTGGCCCCACAGTTCTGGGGTCCTGGTGGCAGCCCAGCTCCCTTGGCTCCAGTAGACAATGCCCTGCTGGGGGTTCTCTGTGGGGGTTCTGACCCCACATTTCTGCTCTGCATTGCTCTAGTACATAGCTTCTGCAGAGGATCCATCCCTGTGGCAGGTCTCTGCCTGGGATCCAGGTTTTCCCATACATCCTCTGAAATCTGGGTAGAGGCTGCCATGCCTCCATTGCTATCAGGTTCTGCTTGCCTGCAAATTTTACACCACGTGGACACCATCAAGGTTTCCGGATTGTGCTCTAAAGAGCTGTTGCACAAACCAAACTTGGGGCAACTTGATGTAGGGCTGCTCCTGCAACAGCGGCCGGGATGCAGGGGGCAGCTTCCTGAGAGCAGTGGCACCCAGGGTCTGTCCTCAAGAATAATTTGGTCCTCCTGGGCCTCCAGGCTTGTGATGGGAGGGGCACGCTTCCAGAGTTTTGAAATGCCTTCATGGCCTTTCTCCCATTGTCTTGGCTATTAGCACCACAGCCATGCTAATGTCTTCAGTAATCAGTCCCTCTGCTGCACCACTGGATTTTTCTCCTGAATATGTTCTCTCATTCTCTACCACATGGCCAGGCTCCAAGTTTTCCAAATCTCTCTGCTTTGCTTCCCTTTAAGTATACATTCTGGCTTTCCGTCATGCCTTTGCTGCCATAACTGAGCAAAGGCTGTTACAAGTTGCCACGCAGCTGTCTGAATTCTTTGCTGCTTAGAAATTTCTTCTCCCACATATTCTGGTTCCAATCTCTTGACTTCCACCTTCCACAAAGTCCTAGGGCATGGACACAATGCGGCCACATTCCTTGACAGTTCATACTAAGGATGATCATTGCCTCAGTTTCCACTAAGTCCCTTCTCCTTTACACCAGAGATCTTCTCAGAATGGCCCTTACTAACCACATTTTTTTCAGCATGCTGGTCACAACCATTTAGTCAACCTCAAAGACGTTTCAACTTTCCATTATCTTTTTGTCTTCTTCTGAGTGCTCCAACTCCTCCAAACTTTGCCTGTTACTCAGTTCCAAAGCCACTTCCACATGTTCAGGGATCTGTACAGCAACATCCCAAGCTCAGTACGAATTTTCTGTATTAGTACGTTTTTGTTGCTTGCAACAGAATACTGAAAGTGAGTAGTTTATAAAGAAAAAGAGGTTTATTTGGCTTACGATTCCGGGACAGCTGCATCTGGTGCAAGCCTCCGGCTGCTTCTACTCATGGTGGAAAGCAGCAGGCAGCCAGCTGCAAGGTACAAGGTCACATGGTGAGAGAGGAAGCAAGAGGGAGAGAGGGGAGGTGCCAGGGTCCTTTAAACAACCAGCTCTCAGGGAACTAACAGAGCAAGAAGTCACTCACTACCCACCCTCAGGGCATTGATCTATTCATGAGAGATCCACACCCCATGACCTATATAGCTCCAAACATTGCCACACTGGGGATCAGATTTCGATATGAGTTTTGAGGGGACAACACATCCAAACACTATCAGCAGCTGACAGGAGGACAGCTTGGCAAAGTAAGGAGACAGGGGGACAGGGGAACTGGTAAACCCATCTCACTTTCAGTTGGATCCTCAATTGTTGAACTTAGAAGCTCAGGGAAAGGGAAACAGCCACTTTCTTAGAAGTGTAGTATAGCTAAATGTCAACTCATCTTTATCCCTTCAAACTGAACCAAGGAGATCCCAGTCTGCCCACTCCCTCAGATGCCTGGCAGAAGCAAGCACAATTCCTTTCTGGAAATAATATCCTAGATTCCAAATCAGTCAACCAATACTTAAAATGTAATCTACTTGATGTGCATGTATGCAAACACACACAGAAACTAGGCCCACAAGGAGACAAAAATGAATAAAAACCAGCAGAAACGACAAATAACACAAGAGAAAAACAGACCCATAGGGCTGCCAGGTACTGCAAAATCATACTTTCAAGTAAGGAGAAGAATGGCACATGAAAAGATGAAATTATTAGATGAAAACCAAAACACCAACATCAAGGATTTGGATCGCCATACTGACCAGCCACCAAAAAAGAAAAAAAAAAAAAAAGTAGCTATAATTACTATATTCAAAAAATTAAAACATAATATTGAAAACTCTGGCAGAGAACTATCAAAGAACCACATAGTCCAGAAGGGAAAAAAAATACAATAAACTTAATGAGTAGGATTAATAGCAGGTTTATCTTGTTAAAAATTTAGTGAACAAAGAGATCATCAGATGAAAGCATCCAGAATGAAGCATGGAGATGGTAAGAGAATGAAAAGATCTAACGTGCATTTAAATTGACTCTCAGACGGAAATGGGGAAAAAGGGAGTAGCAGAAATACTTGAAAAGATAATGCCTGCAAATTTTTTATAACTAATGAAAGACATCCCTCCACAGATTCAATGAGACCTAAGAATTCCAAGCTGAGTAAATAAAAAGAAATATATACCTAGAGACATCATAATAAAACTCCTCTGCTGTCTTAACTAATAAAACTTGCGACCCTTTGCTGGGAGAGTCTGTGAAGTCACTCTTGGAGGTCTGACCTGATCCCAGTAGGATTCTTACTGACTGTCTTTTCCCCAGGTTCTCTCTGGTTCAGTTTAGCTTGTTATTGTCATAGAGTGTCCAGTCTCCCCTTAGTCACTTAACTACAAAATCTCTACGATTTTTCAGACTGCTCTCAAGTCTGAACTTCCCCATAGTCTTTTTCAAACAAAATCAGTTCTTCTGGGGAGAGCCCTTTGTTTTTGTGGACTGCCTCCCCTTGGGACAGGCTGACCGAGTCATGTCTCCACCGCTGAAGGTGGACTGACTTCCTCCCTTCATGAGAATGCCAATGTGGCCTTTTTGGCTTACATCTGCTTCTCCAAGCATGGATGCTTGGCCCAATGAGCAAGCTGGGACAGAGTGGTTGGGTCACCCTATTCTCAGTCTACCATGCCTAGGACAGTGCTCTGTTCTATAAGCAGGGCCTGGGTGGAGGAAGGAAGCACCCAACCCCTCACCACACTTGCCAGAAACTTAGTGTCTGTGACACAGATCAGGAGGTGATGAAAAATGCTTGGTCAGATTCCATATCCCTTGACTGAGAGCAGAGGGGAAAGGGAGACCCAACCTTCCGGCCATACACACCCACCTCCTCACCTGGGGGACACAGGAAATAAAGCGAATGAGTTCTGGCTCAAGAACCACAGAGTCTTCCTGTTCTTACTAAGACTGCATAGACTTTTCTTCAATAAATGTTTATTGAATGCTCATACGGCAACTTCCAGAAACTTTAAATTGTGCTTTTCCTGATTTTCAGCTGTTATTTTTGTTTCACTGGGAACAGGCCTGCAGAGCTTCTCAACTGCCATTATGGAAGTGGAACTCTCCTGATGGGAAAGATTTAACTGTGGTCAGAATGTGATATGTGTAAGCACTTTTGTTTGCAATGTATTCCAAGCACCTAAAATGGTCTGGTATATGGAAGGCTTATGTAAACATTTGTGGGAAGAAAAAAGGAAAGAAACAAGGAGGGAGGGGGACAGGTGGAAATGAAGAGACAGAGAGAGAGAGAGAGAGAGAGAGAGAGAGGGAGAATATAAACTAATTATTTGAAAAATGCTTTTACGTATGGACAACTCCTTGAAAAATAAATCAGGAGAATCAAATCGTGTTTGAAGTCCAACTGTATGGAACAGATCCTGATTTAATTTTCATATTTTAATTAACTAATAGTGCAGACCTAGTGAGATTTTATTTCATATGTGTGTGTTTGTATTTAAATTTGAGACATAAAGGTATACTAAATCACCCACAAAAAACAACTAGATTAATATATGCTGTTCAAATATAAATGTAAAATAAATATAAGATAATTTTTATAAGTGTAATATCATGTATTAAGCACCATGAATAATATGATTAGAAGGTTGGTCTTTTTATTTGATTGCTATTTCTTGATTTTTGTGCTAACTCGAAAAATCACTGTCAATTACTTTGGTGTTATAGTAATCACAGCAGGATGGGGTACCTATGAAGAACACTAGTTTTGGATGAGGAGATTAAAGATACCAGCAAACTCTCTCCCCAAAGACCAAGTATAAAGTGGGAACTCTCTGTCCTTACTGCTCCATTTTGCTGTGAACCCAAAACGGCTCTAAAAAAGAAAGTCTATGAAGAAAAACACAACATCAGGATGGGGTACCCATGGGGAACACTACTTTTGGGTGATGAGATGAAAGATGTCAACAAATTCTCTTCCCAAAGAGCAAGTATAAAGCTGGACAAAATTGTCAAAAGCAACAAGTTCAGTATTCTGAAACTGACCAAATTCAGTATTCTGGTAATTGACCAAAACAGCCCAATAAACTAAGAAGTGATGACTCATGACAACTACTGAACTACAAGTCAGAACAATTCAAGACTGTGGTATTCCCTCGGGGTCTGCTAACAGTGCCCGCAGGCCCCAGCTCTGTTGGTTTGGTAGTTCAGTCGGGCTGGGGAAAGCCAGGAAGCCAGCAGCTCTGCTGTCACAGCCAGAGGGACTCATATGATTTGGAGAATTTTCAGACAAATTGGTGATTTGCTGCAAACCAACAGGAAGGACCAGCATCTCCACTAGTCTCATCAAAGACGAGTTCCTGCCCAAACCACCCATACGTCCCTGACTAATGCTGGAGCTGAGTTTGTGTGCAGAGAAGACAAAGCAGGAGGAGAGCCTGGTAGAAAGCACAGCCAGGGACACTGGGATTCTGAATGTACTCCCTGTCCACACACAGATCATCAGCAAATAGTGGCAAATTCACTGACTCAAGGTGTCTGTGCACAAATTCACACAGCTGTTGACCGAGTACCATGCATGCAGATAAAGGATTAACTCCTGGGAAGCCATGCCTGACAAGAAAAACAGAACAAAAATTTGAGCAGAGACCCCTGTGGCTATACATTGCTAACAGAATTCACAGATTTACTACAGGCAAGTTACTCAACAAACAAAACAATAACAACGACTCTCAGGAGGTAAAAATCAGAATGCAGAGTTGCTACAATATTTTATCTAACACATCCAGTGTTAAATGAGAATTCACAAAACATAAAAGAAACAAGGAAATATTTATCCATACTCGTGTGGAGCAACAATAAAAAATGATTAGCACAAACTGTCTTTAAGTGTACCCAGGTGTTGTATTTGGCAAATAAAGACGTCAAAGTAGCGAGTGTAAGTACTTAAAGGAAGTAAAGGAAACCATAAGTAATAACCAAAAGAAAGTGGAATGACCACGGCTCAACAAACACAGAAACCCTAGAAATTATTTGTTAAAAAAATGGAAATTTTGCCATTGAAAAGTATAATCACAAGTAAAACTCTCACTGAGGGATGTAACAGCAAATCTGAGGTGGCAGAAGAAAGAATCAGTAAACTTGAAGATGCATTAAGAGCAACTGCACGATCTGAAGAACAAAGAGAAACGTGATTGAAGAAAAATAACCTGAGACATCATTGAGCACCACAACATATGTGGAAAATGAGTCTCAGAAAGAAAGATGAGAAAAGGGAAAAACACTTCCAGAAATAACAGCTTAAAACTTACCAAATTTGACTTAAAGCACTATTCTATAAAGTCAATGTTTACCCTTAATAAAATTAAAACAAATATATCCACTCCTAGACACATCATAGTCAAACTGTGGAAAGACAGAGAGAATCTTGAAAGCAGCTAGAGAAAAAAATTCTCTCCTTCTACAAAGGAGCACAATAAGGTTCACCCCTGACTTCTGATCAGAAACAATGGGGAGAAGGTAGTGAGATGGCAGTTTTAAAGCTCAAAGAAAAAAAAATTGTCAACCAAGGATTCCATGTCCAGAACATTGACCCTTTAAAATGAAGGCAAAATAAAAAAATTCCCAAATAAACAAATACTAAAAAACGTGATGCTAGCAGTCCTACCTTACAAGAAATACTAAAGGAAATCCTTGGAACTGAAAGACATGCTTGATTCTTACATTTGAAAATACTGGATTGATTTATCAAACTGTGCGTGTGCGTGTGCGTGTGTGTGTGTGTGTGTCTGTGTGTCTGTGTGCATGCGTGCATGCCTTTGCGTGTACAAAATGTTCCAAAATTTCTTGTGAAGTTAATTTCAATTGGGTTTAGAAGCAAAAATTCTAGAAATATATAAAAAAATTCTTTGAAGCTTTCATTATTTCAATTTTTATACTTATTTAGCCTTCTGAATTTTTGTAATATTTTTTAAGTCCCTCTAGCTGAAGATACTAAAGATGAATTGCTACAAAAATTATAAAAATTTTATTCGAATAAGCCAAAAGTATAAAAGAAATTTAAGTTCTATGTCTGAGTTAATGGAAGGCAAGAACATATTATGTGGAAAAATAGAGGTTGCAGGTACAGGAGATCTTGAGAGTAACAATCCCTAGGAAATGAAAATTTCAGGGACAACTACGAATTTGCAAAAACTGTGAAACTGATGGAGCTCAAGCAGAGATCTCGGAAGAAACAAGCAATATCTGGGTTCCAAGAGGAAAGAACAGATATTGATGAGGTTTAACTGTGACAGGTTGAGCAGGCGGAGTTGGAAGGAGGGATCTAGAAGGCCCAGGAGGATGGATGGACCTGCGGGGGTAGGGGGGAGGGGAGGGGCTGTGGTTCAGCCTCTTCCTCTTTTTACCCCTCCCCCACCCTCAGGAGCCCTTTGTGATGAGGCCACAGCTCTGTGATGCAGGCCTCGGCCCTAAGCTCAGTTGCCTGAAGGCAGCAGTGTGATTCAGAAGATGGAGAATTTTCTCTTCACTCTGAATAGCGTACGTGCCACATGGCTGAGCCCCAGCTCCACTTCCTGGGAGGTGGATATCACCCTTGCCTTCCTGGGTGGGCTGAGGCACTTCCTCCTGTTACCCCCCTGTACCCAGAAGGATCCATCCTCACCACCACAAAGGAAACTGAGGAACATGAGGAAGGTAAGCAACCCTCTGCCCAGACTCGACAGACAGTGAATCTCCCTTTACTTCTTACTACTATTTCCACTTTTCCAAATCACCCAGAGACTCCTGAGATGGGAAATGTCAGGAAAGATTAGAACACCATCCTTCTAGGGACAGGCGGGGCGGGGCAGTGGTGAGAGTGGGCACTAGGGTTTCTGTCCAAAGCTCTCAGACCAGCTGTGCTGCTGAGCTGGAGGGGCCAGGGCAAGGCCAAATACCAAGACTCAGCAGCTGAGGATGGGATTGCTGAGAGAGCTGAGATCTCCGTGGGAAGATGGGCCCTGAGCGCTGGCTCATCAGTCCCTTCCTACAGCAGGCACCTCAGGCCAAGTCTTATCTCCGTTGGGCTCTTATGGGGGCCTTGCTGGGCCCTTGACAGCCTCCCATCAGAGGCTGGAGGTGACTCCAGCCTTTGGAGGCAGAATCCTACCTGGCAGCTAACATGCAGGTCTAGCCTGTGGGTTTCCAGAGGAACTGAGGACAACCACAGTGGATCTCACATAGAAAGTTCCTCTTTGCATTTTTCACAGAAGGAAAACAGGAAACATTTTCATCCTAGCCTCTCCTCTTTTGTCTCTCAGCATCAGGTGGAGACAAGGAGCAGCAGGAGCAGGAACAGTGGCCCTCTGCAAGGGAAAGCTCTGCCCTTCTGCTGGAGCCCTGGAGGTAACTTGACCTCGCACACTGTCCCTGAGCAACAAGGGACACACCTCTGAGGATGTCGTTACAGAGGCCTGATAGGGAGGGTCCTGGGAAGGAGATCAGAACCTGGGGTACTTCTCAAATTCTGGGCCGGGAAGGAAGCCACGGTGGGCCAGGGAAGGGGTGCTGCCCAGCAGGGCCAGGAGTGGGGGTTAGTGGACCAACAATGCCTGGATCTGGAGGTGGGGCCTCGGGCCCAACTGTGCGCATGCTGCTTAAATTTGCCAAGGCTGATTCCTCTTTGAGATGACCCTGTCCTTCCTATCCCAGAGGGTGGTTGTGAAGACCATGGGGTGCTACTGGACTTGGAAGCACCCTGTAAACGACAAAGAGATGCCAATCCATGCCCCTTACTATCACTGCCCAAGATCTCATAGCCTTGGATACTGATGCTGGGGCTCCACGGTCCAATTTCCTAAGGTGTGCCCTAAAGAACATTCCACTAAATCTCCTGTGAGATCCCCAGACCCCTCCCTCCACCATAACCCAGTCTCCTGATTTCAGCCTGTAGAGATGGCCTGGGAGAACCGAATGAGGATCGGGGCCTGATCTCACGTCAGCAAAGGTGAGGAACGTTCCCCTTTTCTCTCATGTCCTCCTTCCTACCAGGGCTTATGATGTGACCCCAGGGCCTCATACTAACTTGGGATGGGAGTCCAAGGAAGAGGATGGGATGTGACTAAAGTCCTGGGGCAGGGGTGGCAGGAGCTTTGTGAAGCCAGTGCATGGGCACTGGAGGGGACCTGGGTGCAGGTGCCACTCCTGGCCCCTCTGCTCCTGGCTACAACACCTGCCTCTTGTCTCCTGCAGCCACCTAGCGGAGATCCCTGACCCTCCAGCTAAGGTGTGCAAACCAGCACCTGCCAGAGCCCACCAGCCGTGCAGGGAGAATGTGGAAGATTCTGCTCCCGTCACCTTGTCCCCACTTGCTGCCCCTGCTCCTTTGGCCGAGACTCCTCTGGCCTCCACCAGAGGAGAGAGTCCTGTGGCCTCCACCCTGTCACCAGGCCCGACAACCTCACTGGTTACTTTTGGGTTACACTCACCCCTGAGTGCCTCTCAGGCACCAGAGCCTTTGCTTCCCCTCAACAAGTTCTCAACCTGGCCACTCGTGCTTGCCTCTCCCCCATCACAACCCCCAGACCCTGTGGCCTCCCATCTGCCTCCACCAGTCTATTGCCTGGCTATTTCTCAGGGTCACTGGATGGCACTCCTGCTGGGCTCCATCCCACAGAGCTTGTGTCAAAATAACAGCAGCTGGTTGACTTTTTCCGGCCCAGTGATCTTGAGCCTTGGTTACCTGAGCTGTCCCATCTCAGCTCGCTCCTGGTGGGAGCTGACTGCCAAGGACTTGTGTTTCCTCACCTTGTCACATGGCCAATCCCAGCGAGAATATTTTTCACTCAGGCTACCAGAGGCCTCATTCTGGGGAGACCCCACACACAGGCAGACAGAGCCTGGTGGCCCCACTTTGATCAACTCCAACATCGATAAGCTACTGGTCATAATAATCACCAAGAGAAAAGAACTGCATTCATGGAAAGAGAAAGAAAAGAAGAAATCAGACCGTTCCTGGGATTCTCTGGGGAATACATTCAAATCACTGGGTGATGAGCAGGATGACAGAACTCCACAACTCTTCGGGAGCATGAAAGACAAACCAGAGCAGCTGCCCAGTCCTCAGCAGCTATCTGGTCCCAAGGAGTTGCAGGGCCATTTACAGTACAAAAGCAGCCAGCTCGTCTGGGGCCTCTTCTTTCTGCACAGTGACTCCCTGGCGGCTACAGTCAGGGTCTCTGGTTCCCCACTGGAGTTTCCCTCTCTTTTATTCAATGAACTCTTTCATTCCTTTCTCATACAAATTCAGAGTCAACCATCTCCACAAACTTTCCAGCCACAGCTTTGGTCCCTCCCTGTGGCCCAACCCCAACCTCTAGCTCGAGCCTTGCCACTGTCCCAGCCCTCACCTCTGGCTGACACCCACAGCCAGCCCCACACCTCATCCTATCTCTCCATCCCACCGTGCTACTCACCACAGATTGTGGCCCAGGGAGCACCTTGCCCTACAAACCAGCAGAAGGCCCAGCTTCTTATCCCAACTTCCATCCAATGCCTGGAATGTCACCTTTTGGGGAAGGAACAAGAAAGTCAGAGGGATTTACCCTGTGTGGTCAAGAAGCCTCGGGAAGCATGTAGCCAACTCACCCCCAACAGTGAGGCCTTCCAGGACCATGAGTCAGTCTACCTCCTCCCAGGGGACTTCTTCATCCCTGAGCTCCAGGAGCAACTGGAGGAACACCTTCAACAGAGCTTCACACAGCACTGCTGTGGACTGTCCCCCAGGCCCCACGTGTCTCCAGACCGGATACAGCCTCAGGACCTTCAACACAGGTTTACACAGCAGTGCTGCAGACTGTCCGCCAGGCCCCACATATCTCCAGACCTGATACAGCCTCGGGATGAATTCCCAGGGATTTCTCAGGTAAAGGACAGGCACGGGTCCTCTGTGTTTATAGGTGGGAGCAGCCAGAACATGCAGAAAATGGAATTCAAGGGCCCAGCCAAATTCCAGCTTGGGAAGATCCCAAGCAACAATCCAAAACACAGTCTATGGAGGGTCCTAGAAGATCTACCCAGGGCTTTGGAAAGCAACTCACGGAAGGTTCCAGGGGCCAACACTGAGAAAAAGTCAGAAAGGGACTGGATGAGGCTATTGGGAAGTGACTCAGGAAAGGATTCACCAAGAAGCCCAGAAATGAAGCATCTAGAAGATATCGTAGAAGTCCATTTGCACAGAAAACTGGGAGAGATCAACGAGGGCATGTTCCCTGAGGGTGTTCATCATCCCAGTCTCACTAATGGCCATCTCTCGTCTCTGGAAAACTCAAACATTCACATGGAAAGTGGAAATCTAGCGCCCTCCGAGGGCGAGGAGTCTCACGTGAACACCTCCCAGCAGCTCTCCTTCCTTGATGTGCACACTCGACAGGTGCTGGAAGCTCATATTAAAAGGTTTCAGGAAAGCCATGAGAGCAGACAGACCCTCAAGGTTCACAAGCCCCTACAACTTCTTAAGGTACAAAAAGCTCAACCTTTCTCCCTTCCACAGCCTGCCTTTCTCTCATCAGGTACCAGTGAATCTGGTGCCAAATCCATACCTGAGGCTGCCAATGTCCCGGGAGAACCTCCTCACAAAGATCCAGGAGACAAGGTGGCAGCAAAAACGTCAGTTTCCACCCAGCGTAGTCCTCACCCTGGTCCCTTGCCTGTGTGTAAAGAAGCCCAGAGGTCTGCATACAAGACAGAGACCCCATCTGGTAACAACATCTTGTCTACTCAGGCCTCTCTGTCTAGCTTCCAGAGCATGTCCAGCAGCGATACATCAGATTCCCAGGGGGCATGTGACTTCTTATCAAGGGGACAGAGCAGCCAGGGGCAGGAGGAGCCCAGGAGCCCAAAATTTCAGAACCTATGGAAAAGCCTGAGCAAGATGTTTGGCCGTATTGGCAAGAGAGAGGGCCGCAGGAGTCCCATGCAAGGAAGGCATGAACAAACGCTCACAGAACTAAGCCCTGCTTCCCAGGACACGGAGTCAGTAGAGTCCTTAAGTAGCCAGTCCTCCCTGCTCCTGCCAGAGAAGGGACAGGCATCCCCAGAAAGCCACTTCAAGAAAAGGATGAGGCGCTTTCTGCATTGGACTTTCCCCAATAAAAAAAGCAAAGGGCACATAGATCCCCTGCAAAAAGTCAAGCCCACACCAGCCGCCACCTGGAGCCAGGGACCAGTCCCAAGTGGACTGTCTGTGGACAACGGCAAGGCTGAAGCCCAGGCACTCATGACCACTGTTGGACAGATTCTAGAGGAGAAAATGGGGCTTCACCATGAACTTTCTGCCTCGACAGCCCCAGTGGGAGGGTGTTCCAGCCACCACAGGGGTCCTTCCGACACCAGAGCAAAGAGCAGTGATGAGAGGTATGGCCTACAGTCACCATGCCACCCCAGTGAGTCACAGCCATCCAGTCAAGCACAGAGATGGGGACAGCACTTGGGCCTCACTTCCCAGGGAGCGTGTGTCACCAGCCAGTCCCTGCCAGCATAGGCCACTGCTGGTGAGAGCCTTGGGCCGCTCCATTCACTGGCCTAGACACTGTCGTCTTCAGAGGTGTCTCGTCTGGTCAACCAGATCATGCTTCTCACCTGTTTCCTGGTGAGAAAGGTTTTTCCCCAGAAAACCTTCAGCCCACACAGAAAAAATCTGTTTCCCCCCAAGTCACCAGTCCCTCTGTGTGTTGAGGACTTCTTCCTCCCAAGATATGCACTGTTTCCTAATATATGTTTTTCCTCCTCAGAGGTACTGGCTCTGTCTGTGCCCTGTGGGGCTAAGGGAATGGGTCAGCTCTTTCTGAGTGCAGCCTCTAGAAGGGACTGGACCTGCGGGAGGCTGACTGTGGCCTTGCACACCCACCCTCACCTTGGAGTCCCTCCCTTTACCTTGTTTTCATGACGTGACCATTACTTGTCAGGATGACCAAACCCTGTGAAGACCATCTCCCCTGCTTTCCCTTGACCTTGAACTTGCTGTGCTGTAGGGGATGGGTCCACAGAGGATGATTCTCCTTGGCCTGGAATGTCAGAGCTGAATAGCCTCACCCATCACAACGTAAGCTCACAAAGTTTGGTGGGGGGCAGTGCGGGCCCCAAATCCAGAGGGAGAACCGTGACCTTGGAACTCTAGGGGGGGGGGACACACTTGCCTGCCCTGGGTCCCTCTCTCCTGTGACTGGGGACAGAGATGGGCCCTGCCGACCACGCTCAGCGCACCTGGGTGACACGACATGGCACATCACCCTTCCTGTCCAGAGCAGCAGGACTGGACTCCAGTAGCACCTGACTGCCCCTGCCTGGTCCACCTGCCACATCCCCTTGGAATGACCGTGTGTGCAGTAACATTCCGTAGTGGCACACAAAGGACCGAGGGTGGGATGTGGGAGAACAGTGCAGCTCATAGCCAAGGAAAGAGCTGCATGGCCTGGGGACACCATCCTGGCACATGTCCCACCCCGTCCATAGGCCTGGAGGGGACACGTCAAGGCCAGGCTCACCCTGCACACGCCAGTGTCTCTGCTCTAGCTCCAGGGTCACAGGCCTGGGAAGGCCACCTTCGTCTCAGAGGGCCAGGCCAGGGATGATCATTTCCAATGGTCCATCTGAGGACCTCACCCTGTCCTCTGAAGCATCTTGAAAGGAGGCGCTGACCACAGGGGACAGCCTGCACTGGTCATTCACATCACTCACGGTCTGGTCACCTTCATATGTGCGCAGGGCCCAGAACTGTGCCCATGGGACAGGCGGGAAGTTACAGGGTGCAGCAGCTGGCCTGGGGTCATACTGCAAGTACCCCTGGCTGCCAGACCTATAGACAGCGCTGTGCCCATGAGGGGCAGGGGTGACCTGTCCACTGAGGGCAGACCAGGGCCAGGCCACGAGTGCCACTCTCAGCTGTCCCTCGGCAACAGTGCTGTTGCCTCTCTGGCAGCCCAGGGTAGGGTGAGGTGGCACCACCTCCCGGGGTTATGGCTTGAGCCCTGTGGGCACCACTCCGTGGGGGATGGTCCCACTCCAGGAGGGGCTGCAGCAGAGGACAAGGGATGGCACTGTGCCTACGCCCATTAGTACACCACCGGGGACGTGATGGCGCCAGGTGGAAGGGAGTAGATGCTACAGGCTTGCCTGAGGCAGGGTCCACTCATGCCATGACGCAGGCGGCCTCCGAGGCAGACCCACGATGATAGAGCCAATTGTGGGTCTGGGTCTGCAGCCAAAAAGGCACCAGTAGAGACCTGTGATAAAGACCTTCCAGAGACTTCTAATATTGACCCGAGAGAGACCTCCAACAGAGATCCTCAAGAGACCTCCGACAGAAACCCTCAGAGACCTCTAACAGACACCCGACTGAGAGACCTCTGCAGAGACCTCTGACAGCTACAACTGAGGGACAACTGAGACCCAACTTAGAGACCTCCACAGAGGCCTCTGACAGAGACCCACAGAGACCTTCACAGAGAATTTACACAGAGTCCTCCCAGAGACCTCACATCCATTCTAAGGAGCTTAAGCAGCTACCCAGGGACACGTTCTTCCCAGTGGATCTGAAAGCACTTAGGAAACTGGCCACAAAAAAGGGAGACCATCAGCTGTGCTTCCCTGAGAAACACTCATGTATCTTTATTTCATGTGTAAATCTGTAAAAATCCTTTTCTTCACAGATTTTCATTAGCTTGAGTGTCTCTGACCCACAATTTAGAGAACCACAAACTTTGAAAATGAGCAAATCTCTGCACTATCTGAGGGAAAATATCTTATTTGTTCAATTGTTAGTTATCATCTAGTCAAATGGCATCAGGGACCACACATTCTCAGTGCACAAGTCCCTACACTTTAAATGACTGACTTTACTTTGGAGAAAGGAAAACTGGAGTCCTCGGCAAAGGGACTCCAGGAGCAGAATGGCCCAGCAGAGATGCCTCTCACTCACACTCACTCCTGGGGGCTGTACAACTCGCACATTATTTTGCACATAACAGCTGGTGTGTGAGGTTTGCTTTATATTAAATGAAACAAGCTACGTTATCAAACACACGAAGCTTTTTCACACAGGAGACATTTTTCTGGCAATGTCCGTATTACATTCTCTGGCAAATTGATACTTATTGCTTGATGATATCAAATAATTAAATGATAGTGTTTATTTTGCTCCTTAAAATTTGGTAATACACTCAAATGGTACTACACTTGTTTCCAGAATATGACCAAATCCTAAGGTTTGGCTAACATAGCTTAAAACTGCTGGATTATTCAGAAGGGTTATTTTTTAAAATAATTCCAAGAAATACATGTTTTCCAAGACTCTGGAAGTCAGGTTGTGTTTTATATTCACTACAGTCGAACAAAAAGGACACACTGATTAAAATAATTTTGGAATTTTAGAAAATATACCAGTTAATCAGTGGTAGACACATACCTTCCTTCTATTACTTTAGAACTGGAATTTAAACACCTGTTTAATGAAAGAAAATGTACATTTAATCTGCATTTTTATTATAATTAATAATCAAAGGTCTCGCTATACAACTAACACTTGAAATTATGTACCTAGTTGAGACTATATATTTCTCACTCTTGATGAGAGTCCTGTTGCCCTTGACTTCGTAAAAGCAAAATAAAAAACAGATACCAAACACATGTCTCCGGTTAATTCTCTTTGATTACCCACAGCTATGACAGCATCACGGTTCCTTCCCTGAGATGAAAACAAACTGAAGCGAAGGACCTGTGGGTGTACATTTATTTATTTAATTAGTAATTTGTTTATTTTTTGGTGGCTGGCCAGTACAGAGATCCAAATCCCTGACCCTGGTGTTTTTGACACCGGTGCTTTAACCAACTGAGCTAAAAGTGGTCAGCCCCTTTATTCTTTTAAATTAAGAATAAAGCATACTCAGGCAATAATACATGCTTTAAAATTATAGCTATTCATTTTCTGAAGTTTTCTTTTCTCTCTGTGTGAAATTTTCTTATTATGTTACTGAATTACAGAACTATGACAAGTGGCCCGGAACGCCCTCTAATGTCGAATCAGTAAATACTACATAGTAAAATACTAACCAGAATAACTCAGCACCTTCCTATGGACCTCCACACCCACAACCTCCCACAATCATGAAAAAGGTACTTTCCTTTTGGAAGTAACAGCCCATATTCCTAAACCACGTCTTCAAATAAGAGGAAGCTAAATTCTACAAAAAGGTACAAAATAATGTAACTCCGACAAACAGATGAGGATTTGGGAAAAGCTAGTGCCTTTCACAGAAAAACATGATGGCCTCATCTCATCCTGTTAAAAAACACGTGAGTGACACAGCTCTTCCATCTAAGCTTTGTTACTTTTTTATTTTGCTTTAACTGGCCCTCTGGATTAGACGCATTAATATCCTGGGGTTTTG
Source organism: Cynocephalus volans (assembly GCF_027409185.1). Lineage (NCBI taxonomy): Eukaryota > Metazoa > Chordata > Mammalia > Dermoptera > Cynocephalidae > Cynocephalus > Cynocephalus volans. The sequence goes on from NC_084465.1 coordinate 157,821,219, forward strand.
TTTTTTCATTTACTTTCAAGAACTGTGGGACAGAATGTTTTTATAGAAGTAATAATATAAGGGAAATGTGGTTTGTAAGGTTCTGTAGTCACTCTTATCCCCCTTGGAATGGAGAATGAACCCAAACACAATTACCAGCAGAAATATTTTCTGGAAAAAAAAAAACAAAAAAAACCCAGATTATGTTCTCTTAAACTTTTCTCAGTATAAGAAGCTGAGATACCCCTGCTCCTCAAATAACTACATATTTTATAGGCTACAAAAGCTGGAAGGGCTCCCACTAGGCCGTCTGATGAAACAATTTGCAGAAGGTACATCAGGAAGGACACACAGGTCTAGGTCTGTTCACCATGGCCAGGACACCGTCAGAAAGATCTGTGCATAATTTAAGTATGAACCAAGGCAGCACTGCATGCTGTTACGTCCTTCTTTTGCTCAGGCACGACCCTGCCCTTCACCACTTCCTCACCTCCTAAACACCAATCCCTGGCTGTGGACTCACCAGCGACTTCAGATAAAGATGGTGAGGAAAGGAGCAGGAGAAGTGGAAATAGAAAAGGAGAGAGAGGAGGAGGAAGATGGAGGAGGAACAGCCATTATCAAACACTGAACATGCTTTAAGTCTTTTCTCCAGCCTACTCACCTAATTAACAAATGGGGACCCTGAGTCACAGAGACATTCTCCAAACCACAGAGATACTCAGTTTCCACATCTGCTGGCTCAGGCCAAAATTACAACCTATAAGAAACTGTCCTTTCAATAGACCAGCCAGGTGAGATCCCTGGAGGAAATTTTGTCTCCAACCCCAGGTCATGGTACACATTACTACTTCAGCCAAAACAAAAAAAAGTCACTTTACTATTTAGATAACATATTTCAGAGTATGGGGATTCTTCTTGATAGCAGTCTGTTATTTTTAACCATTGTATGGTTTAAAAAGAAAACAAGCAAAGGAAATCTGCCTTTCTTACTTCCCACGAACAACTCTGCAGTGCAGTGGGCTCCACTTCTCTCTTTGGGAACGACTCCCATCGTGAAACGTGCACCTTTCTTTGAATCCTTCATCCACCTGCTATTCAACGCAGTCATCACTGATATTGAGGAGTGGAGGCAAAAGTACCCAAAATCCAAGTCCTATAGAGGCCGCCCCTACTTTGCTCCCAACACCCCACCCAACATCTGCACCTGATAAGCATGGAAGCTCATTGATCGTGGGGCCCTGTGTTGGCGGCTCAGCAGCAGAAGGGAAGAAGACAGTACACTGGGCTACAGAAAATAAATATTAAAACTTCCATTTACATTCTTTTCCATCTCATTTTTAAAAATACGTATATACACACATATATGAGTATAAGCTTTGTCATACATGTAAGTCATACAACCACAGTGTATGAATTTACAAAGAAATAAATATACATATATTGTAGCCACATGCTCAGAAAACTTTTTACTGACTAAGAGAATGGCAAGAATTTTGGAGAAACACTGACATAAGCCAGACCTCCCAGTCTTTTCAAGGGAACAGACCTAGAATCCAACACAACCATGGGCACTGGGTTCTATCAAGCAAACTATGTTTGGCCTGTCCAGAGAGTGAAAGACATGAGTGCACTAGAAGAGCCATTAATAGACTCTTGAACAACAATTTATGATCAGTGCCACCTTGCAGGAGAAGGGCAGGAAACGGAGGTAAGTGGACCATTCTCCCTGCACTCGCCTGCAGAAACCACATAGCTGTGGTCCACAAGGGACCCCAAGTCAGTGGGGAAGGGCTGGGTCGGTGGAGTAGAATGAAAGGTCAGAATCAAGCAGAACCCAGTGCAAAAAGCTCAGGGCCTTCCGGGGTGTGCAGAGCTAGAGGGGACAGTGGGCAGGGAGTAGGGGGCAGGGAGCTGGTGGCACAGGGCACAGAGCAGTGGAACCTCAGGCAGCATCTATCAGAAACTGGTGACCAGCAGCACATACCACACCCAGGAGAAAGTGAGAGAGGCTTGCAGTTAAGAATGGTTTACGTGTACATTACATTGTTGCAAGTATCCTATTGCTTTTGAAAGACAGGCTGAAGTGTGAAAGCAATAGTCTTATTTACTAATTTTTTTAAAAAGTAGCACTTTAGTTTCATATTTCGAAAATCCATTAGAATACATTTGATCATGTGAGCAGTTCTGCACAGAGAAAATAAAACTGGACTCTCAGGAATGAGGCCAACTATATGTAGTGGCTATAGTGGCTTAGGCAGGGATGTTAAAAATATCAGACAAAATTAAACATCAGATCGATATTCCTAGGGTTTGTATCCACTGATCATATTCACAAACTGGCAAAAACTGAGAAACAGTCCTAGCTACCAAGCCAAGCAATCCCGTGAGCAAGCTTGAGCATGGGCACATTCTTCCATGGCATTACTTCAGTGGTCACGAGATAAGATTAATTAATTAATAATCAAGTTTTAAGGAAGGCTGCCTCTGTACCTACACTTGCCACTGAAAGATGATGTCTGAAGAACAAGTGGAGAAAGAGAAGTAGTTCAGTTTTGACGCTAAAACCAATCTCTTGGACACGTCACTAGACATAGAAAATGAACTGAAATAAAAGTCTACACCAGTCTATCCACTGTACACCGTCTACATACCCAGCAATCTTCCGCAGTAGGTACGTCATCATTTCACACATTCTTGTGATCACTAACACTGTGGGATAGTCAGATATACTTGTCAAGGGGAAGCCAGATGTCACTAAAAGACTGAGTGAATGAGTGGAAATCTTGCAACCTGCTCTCAGAGACATGGCCATCAAATGAGATATTTCACAGCTCTAACATACACATGCTCTACAGTTCCTGAAGGCATACACAACCTACAACGCTTCTGTTTCCAAACACAGACTCTGAAACTCCCACGTCTTCCAGAATACAAAACACATAAGCCCCATAAACTCAAATATACACATAGCCACAAACAATAAGTCCACCTCATAAACACTGAGGACACCCATGCGAGCAACACAAACAAATTTTGCAAGTATTGCATTCCAGAATGGACACAGAGGACCCCTAAAAGTCTTGATATATTCACAAACCCCTTGTACACACAGACTGCCCATGAATACACATCCTGCATGCTCAGATACAAACACACAAAAAACAAGGACACCAACAATCCTTCTACTCGAACAGACACACACACACAACTCTTCCACACCTATGGACAAACACATGTGCAAATATGCTCAGTCCCTGAATACATACACCCCCCCCAAACACTATACAATATCTCACATCTCCAGAACACAATCTCCCCACCTCATCTTCCAAATATTCCAAAACACATGTAACAAACACCCTGGTATTCTCCAAGGAAATACACTTTACATACTCCTCATGAGGCCGAGGTGGTACCCCATTCGGATGAAGTCCCCCAAAGTTTAATGAAATTGAGCCGTGGCCTTGGTTCCTCAAGCTAATGCTGATTTAGGCTCTGGGAACAGGACTCTCCAGTTAGGGAGTTAAGATTTACAGCCAGCAACTGAGGAAGGGAGTGAAAGGAGGCAGCTGGGCAGTGTGGGATGTTACCTAATTGACAAGAAGGACCATAAAACAGTCACTAAGTTCCAGGGATACGGGACATTGTCTCAACATATATCTGCAAGATGTCTTTATAAGACAAAAAAAACCCCAGAGCTTTCCGATCCTTTGGAATGTGCTGAGTGGACATAAACTGTCAGAAGAAAGAGATTGATAAGAGCTGGAAGAATGACAGCAAAGAACCAAATGTTCCTTCTTTATCCTCGAGATTCATCCAATCAGAACCGTCCACCAGTTAACTGTACAGCCCCTTCCCCAACTGCGACCGTTTTCTTACAAAACCCCTTGCGGGCCAGCCCTCGAGGAGTACAGGGTTTTTCTGAGCTTTAGCCACCTGATCTCCATTACTTGGCCTGATAATTAAAACTTTCATTATTTCCACTGCACTTTGGACAAATGGACCAAACTATGGCTCTATTAAACTCGTAATCCCATACACCATACATAGATATACATTTTTGGCAGCTGACCAGGTACAGGGATCCAAACACTTGACCTTTGCATTACAAACTGCACTCTAACCAACTGAGCTAACTGCTCAGCCAAGCCATACACTACGAATAAACATATAATTCATCCACCTCCTGATGGATATACACACAAACCAGCATACACACCCAAGACACACAGAAATGTCTCCAGTATACCATTTACAAATACACATAAAACCATGCTGAAATCCCAAATTATCTCAGTCCAGTATGAACGAGCTGCTACATCCCCAGATACTAACAAATAACCATATCACACAGCTCTAATACAGATAAATAGTTTTCCCACTCCCCTGTATAAACAGAGAACCCCAACTCACTAACAGATACACATAAGTTCAATCCCCCAAATATATAACCCTACTGAAAACTATAAACACACACTGCCCCAAAATATTCATCCAAACTGCCATGCTCCTTGAATACACACCCAAACTTGATACACATGTGGATCTCTACATGCCCCCCAATATACCCACAATTACCTAGCACACTACAAATATGCAAACATGCCACTGTTTATCCCAAGATACATATATAGCCACACTACCTGCAAATACATAATCACAGATTCCAAATACTCTGACATTATTTACAGTATAACTCTACCGTCTTCCAGAACACAGAGTCATACAATTCCCACCCCACAACTGCACATATTCATCCTACCACTTCCCCAAAATAATCATAGGTCTGCCCTCACCCGCTGAAATACTCATACACATTTCCTGAATATTACAAAAAAAAAACCCCACATAACTAAGCAGCATACCCTGAATACACAAATGGTCTTCCTACGTTCCCCAATTCTATAAACCAATTGCACATGCAAAGAAATATACACAAGCACTTTCCCTAACATTGCCATATGCATGGGCAGATAACCCTTCTACACCCACCATCAGACATTCACAAATCCCTAACATTCAGGAAAAAACACAAGGGTAAAATATTCCTCCAAAACCCCAATAACAAACACCTAAACTCTTTGAGTATAGATGCATTACATCTCACACCCTCCACATATATTCAACACTATACACTCTAGCAAAAAGTCACGACCTTCCCTTAATCCGAAATACCCACACAGACACAACCAACCCACACGTGAATATGCATATCAGAAATTTTCACCAACCAATGAAATACATAGTAACTCCCGAATTTGATCCCCAAATAAAGACATACAACAAACCATTCACACATCCTGTACTAGTCTGTTTTTGTTGCTTACGACAGAATATCTGAAACTGGCTCATTTAAGGAAACAAAATTTATTTCTTACACCTTTGCAACCTTGGAAATCCACAGTCCAGAGGGTGCATGTAGTGAGGGCCTTCTTCAGGGTGCGAACACTCTCTAGGGACCCACAGTGACCAGGGTATAACAAGGTGAGAAGGGCAAGAGCAAGACAGCTAACCTCCTCACTTGCTCTCCTTATGAAGCCATCAGAACCACGCCCTAGAAAACCCATTAAATCATTAACCCATTACTTCATGAATGGATCGATCCAGTCACAGGACACAGTCCTTGCCATCCAATCACCTCTTAAAGGCCCCCACCTTCTACCACATACTTCGGGTTAAGTTCTAACATGAGCTTGGGGGGATATTCAAACCATGGCAACCCCTGAATTGCTACAGTCCCCAAGAGGCCCACACACAAGTATATCACCACATTTTCAGATATTCAAAACCACCCTAAGACTCTCACACCCCCAAAATCAAAAACAAAACTTTCTCACATCCTCAAATACACACACTGACCCCCAAACAACCCATGAATATACACACATACGTTTGTGTGATAAATTTTACTAATATAATGCATATGTACCATACAATTTACAAACAATAATAAAATACACACTCCTCTTCACTGTGAATTCCATATAGGTAAATGATTCTCATATAATGCTTTCACTGATTTCCATTAAACTCTTGTATCCACAGGCAATCAATGCTTGCAAGTCAATCATGACTTGACAACATACAACTATGAAAAAAAGCTACCTATTCAAGTTTGCAAAGTTGCTCACATCACTGAAAAATGAGTGTAGTTACAACATAAATGCTGTCTATTAACTTTACAGTAACAAATTTCGTAAAAGAAGCAATGACATGTACATAACAACCTCACTCATTTTTCAGTGACTTGAGCTATTCTTCACTGAATTGGATAAAAGTTTTTTTCCTTTTTTTGGGTGAGGGAGGAGGTACGGGATGGGGGAGCGGACAGCCTGCACAGGAGATAATCATTTTCAAATACTGAACACGTTTTCCTCCAGCTTTCGCACTATCTGGAAAGTAAGAGATACAGAGGCGACACACATTTATGTTCCCCGCATTATCTCATTTCCCACTCACTTGCACTCCAGGCACCAAGAGAACAATGCAAGGATCCCTGATGTGCTGCCTTTGCCCATGTGCATGTGTGGGGCTCACTTGGAAGGTCCTGGGAGGTCTGCAGAGGAGGAAGGAGGTGATGGATTGGGGGCACCCCCGGAGTTTCTCCAAGCAGGTGATGATGCCTTCTCATGGGACCTTCCTGGCCATCTCTCCTGAGCATGAGTGCATCTGAAACGCCCACTCGTGATTTTCAAAACGGCAAACCTGCCATCATTGCTTAGATACACCACCTTCAGTGAAAGACTTTTTGGAGCAATCGACCCTAAAGCAAGGTGTTCTCAAAAGTGGAGCAAGTGCTCACTTACTCTTGGGACCGCACACCTTTAATCTTGTTCACGCCTCTCAAAAGATAGTGTGTCCTTTCCTTTTTACTAGTCAGCCTGAATTTTCCACTACAGAACAGTCCGGGCAAAGAATTTTAGAACTGGGAAACACTCCAAGAAAGACTTTCTACTGGCTCCTGTCCTGGAGTTTCTCCTACTGCAAAGGACTTTTAGTTACCCCTTCCCACTGACAGTCTTCAAAAATTACATTTGGGTTAACTAGATTATATCTGCTTCTGAGATCTAGGATTTTGATGTAGTGCAAAAATGATTACAGAATTGAGAAGATACTTTTTCCACTGTAACATTTCTATATCAGTGGCCCTGAGAAAAACTCATTCAAGTCCTATATCAAAACCATGAGTGGGAACCTTGGTAAACAATGGGTTGCCTGACTTGACAAGGAAAAGAAGGCACAAAGAAGCCTGCCTTTCTGCAGGGCCTGAGTGCAATCATTTCTCACCATCCCTCACCAACAAAGTTATGACTGAAAACCATTTAAGATTGTACCATGATAAAACCTCTAGTCCTGAAAAACTCCAAGTTGTCTTTTTTTTCCCCATCCGCACCTCTAGTGCTTTTTCTTTTTGTTTTTCATCTTTTTTGTTTTAAGTTCAATTGCTCTCACATTGTTTTCTTACCTAAGAGCTGCAGAGGGTAGCTGCCAGACAGGAGAAGCAGAATAGGTGCATGCAGGAAGGCAGTTCTGTGCTGCCAAGGACTACAGTCCTGGGAAATATCTAGATGGGCAGTCACTATGTACAGGTCATTACCTTCTCAGTGGACAAATACTGTGGAGCTATTTGTTAGAAATGTTCATTGCACCATTCGGGTTTAAAATTTAGAGAAAAAGCCTGCTTATTTCTTGTTTCTATAATTGTTTGTTTTGTGGTAGAGCCACAATTCACACTCGGGTCTCCTTATTGCAAGTTCTTCTAGGGATTAGTAAATAATACTAGCTTAATGTTACGCTTTTTTAGTAGAGTTGCCAGAAAAAATGTAGGACCTTAGTGAAATGTAAATGACAGGTACACAAAGCAGAGATTTTTAAATCAACTTGTGTACCAAATACTGCATGGAGCACAACTGTAATATAAACTAATTTGTTGTTCATCTGAAATTCAAATTCAACTGGGCATCCTTATTTGTATTTGATAAATCATGCTATTCTGTTCTTTTGGGTGTTTTTATTTCAAAGGGATGGTAGAAGTTCTCTTCTCATTGTAGGATTCTACGATGCAGAAATAAAGAGTCGAACCCCGTTCCCAGTACAAACACAATCATTGTAAATAAAAGCAAAAGTATTGGAATATATACTAATTTTTAACCAGGAAAAAACTAAAACCATTTTTAAAAAAGAAAATTAGCTTATATATGCTTTTAGTTGCATATTACCTCTCTGGAAAGATTTTTAAAAAACAGGTAACACTGGTTTTCTCTAGAAAAGAAAATTGGGTGGCCAGGAGAAACAGATGGAAGGAAGACACACCACTACACTTTCCATTCACATTTTGACTTTGAAACACACAGGATTACTTGTTTAAAAATTAAATTAAAACTATTGAAAAGGTAAAAAATTAAACACAACCACAACATAATACTCAAACAAAATGATGGTATTTCTGGTCTTGGACACGCAGGCTGCATAGCTGTCTGTCACGGATTTTCATGGCTTTCCAGCAAACGGGATTGTAAGCAAGGCCGGTACACTGGAGTCTGCAGAGATCCCAGCAATGGCCATCCATACGAGAACTGCTTCCTACAGAATGATGTGCATACAGCAACCCAGCCCGCTGGATGCGCTCAGACAATCCAATCCTATTTCCAGACACTCATTCCCCTTACCTCCCTAACAATCCCTGTATGTGTCAGATTGTGTGTTCTGAGCTACCTTCAGAAAGTGCAGCCACTCTACAGCAGAGTGGGCTGAGGGGCACAAAAGTAGGTTTATTGATAAACAAATGAAGTATACCGAACATCAGATAAAAGCTCTCTGCTGAGAAACAATTTGAAAATTGCCTCAGAGGCAGACACCCATTGTGCTGCCCCTGCATAATCTGAGTGATCTTCAGAATGCTGCCCAGCTGCCAGAGCCCTGCATGGCATGTCTCCCCACCCCCACCAGCCCAACTGCCCCCGCCCCTCCCCCACTGCAGAATTCTGGAGAGCTACATTCTAAGCCTGTTGACATTTAAAACTGGACCCTGAGCATCTGCTGTTGACAGTTTGCTCTCTGGGTCCTGCGCTTGACTTTTCTCTCTGTAGAGACTGCCATGCTGCTGTGGTCAGTCCCCAAGCCTATGAGGAGGGCTTCAAAGGGAGGTAAGTCTGTAGGGTCTTGGGCATGTTATCAAACTCCTGTCACCCCTCAAATCCATGGGAATTCAAATGTGACACTTGCCCTGGGACAGCTGGTTGGGTGGAAGTAGAGGAAGAAAGAGCTCTGAACGTCCTCAAGGACATCTCACCTGGGAGGCTGGGAAAGCCACTGGCATCCTGAGGCTGCAGGGGGAAGGAGGCTTCTCAGAGATGGATCCAGATGCCTCAGGAGAAACCGACTGGGTGATGAGAAAGGACATGGCAGCTGTTGATTCTTTCTAGAAGGGAAACAGGTGACTTGTGTTTGTAAGTCAACACAGGTCAATGTGTGTGTGTAGGCAGTGGTGGATTATGTCGTGGTTGTAGCACAGGGGGGCTTAAGAAGAAAGCCTGAGTCCTGTGTCCTTCCTTCAGACACCTGGAGCTTGTGCTACGATACTGTTCTGAGGGATACAAACTGGAGTATTCTGGATCTTAGAGGAGTAGTCGGAAGAAACGGTCTCAGCCAGAAAACTGTTCAATGGAACAGTTATCTCTGACCAAGACTACGGTGAAATATCCACTCCATCAGTGAGGCTGGAGGTTGCTCTAACTGCACCAGTCCAGTCTCGGCTCATTTCTGCCCAGAGATGTCTTCTCATTCAATCCGGATGCCCGTTGTCTTAGCAGTTACCGGCTGCCCTGCAAGACAGGGCTGTTCTTCCCTGAGCTCTTCTGAATTGCCCTCTCTTTTGTGGACACTCAGGTCTTCAGACCCATTCATCTCCCCTGTCTCATGGCCTGTCCTCTGCCCTTCATTTTCTATGGAGATGAAAACTTTGCTCATACTCCATGTCTAGCACATCACGAACAGAGAACAGATGAGGCGTGCTGTTGGTTTTACAGTAGAAGGTTCTGAAAGGCTGGTTTCCTTTTTGAGAGACGAAACAGAACAGCACACCATTAGGAAGATCTATTATTGTTATTACTATTATTCAAAGTTAGGCCACATGTCCTGATTAATTAGGACCACGTCCTTTGGGCCCTGCTCTCCTTGACTAGGGTCTACCTGAAATCCTAGCAAACAGGGATGTATCCAGACAACTTTGTCCCACCTGGTTCACGCCTGGTTCTTTGTGGGTCTTTGTGGGCCATTATTGGGAGCTCAAAGGAGAAGGATCACAGAAGGTGTCCATTACCCGCAGCCAATTCTAACCACTAGCAGCTATTCAAATCTCTACCAACCTCCCCCAGCAGCCACAGCACTCCCCGTTTCCTGGCCTTTCTAGTCCTTTGCAGCCCTCCCTGGCTGTGCAGTGACAGGATCTCAGGGAACTGAACATCCATCTCACAGACCACCGCCTGAGAACAGAGCATCCCCGTTGATGGCATGAACCACTGTGAACAGGGACAAGTGTAGCCCAAACCTGGCCAGTTTGGTGTTTGCTGTGGATGTTGTGAGTAATGCCCTCACCCGTCCAATGCTAAATGATGAACATGGAGACACAAGGTACGGGGAAGCGAGACTTTAATGGCTCTCTTGCAAGATTGGGTATCTGAAGGGCAGGCACACCCAAAACAGTTACATCGAGTAATTTACTCCGTAGTGTGCAAGTCCCTCCCCCCACTTCCTCATTGGCTGAGTACTACAGGATGCACAATCTTCCCGAATGATGCCTAAGATTTATTACCCCCTTGCACGGAATTCCTGTGTCTGGGGGCTCAGCACAAGCCCACGAAAAAGGCCTGCATTAAGCCCTGTGAAGGGAGAAACACTGGGGAATTAACAAAACAAAAGGGGCTAGTAACTAATTACCATCTCAATAAAACACCCTCAGAAAAGTCATTTCTGAAAATGAACACAGCCCAGGAGGCTGGCAGGTCATGTGCCAGGGACACCCTGGGGAGGCTCTCATAGGCAAGGGAAGCTTAGGTGTTACTTCTGGGTTGACAGGGGTCAGAGGGTCTTGATGGATGGGGAGAAAGTTCTCTAGTAGAATAATTCCCAACGTCAGGGAGAGCATTTAATGCACTTGGGGACAATCTGCACAATTCCCTTTCCTTATGGCCCGCACCTGCTGGGATGCCTCGCTCTGATTCCAGTGACTCTTGGGGAAGGGAGAGCCTCCCTCCTGGTGGCCGTGTCTCCTGCTCATTTGCTTGTCTCCGTTGCCTCCATAGCATCTGCAGTGCTGGGGCCCAACGTGATCCTGAACCTTCTGTTCACTGCTCTGCTGTTTACCCCACCTGCTCCTGATCTAGCACCCAGACCCCGCTGGAAGTAGTCCCCGAACCCCCTTGTGATGTTGGCCTTCCCAATTCATCAAGACTGGAAAGGAATATAGAGACAGATCAAAAAGAAAACACTAAAGAGTGATAACTAATCAAACCCTGGTTTTGTCTCAATAGTTGCCATGTAAAGTTTTGAGAATTCAGATGAATTACAGCTTTTCCTAAAACAAATCCTGCTCTCTTTTGGCTGGAAAAGTCTGAACTTAATTTGTTTGAGTTTTTACGTTAATTTAATAAATAAGGAAGCATAGCAGAAGTTATAAATGCTTTTTGCAAAGGTTAACGAAAATATCAAAGGAGTTTAATTACAAGCCCCCCCAAAAATACAGGTCTGTATTCACAGAGACCCATCAACAGATGCTAAAACCATCAGGTGAAAGGTAGCTGGAGAACAAAATATGTGTGGTACCACAGACACCTGCTAACTACAAAGGGAGAAATGCTGCTTTACAATGGAGAGAGCTGGTGTTTGGTACCACTTTAGCAGATCAAACAACTTAACCCCACTGAGTGAGTCAACCTCACTTCATCCACTTCTGGATGTGATGTGATACAAATTACACCACATCACTTATAAAGTGTTCTTGTCAAAAATGTTTTACTTATATCCAGTCAAGCCTTTACACCTAATTTCCAGTTTATAGGAAATACAGGTGATGCAGGAGCAAGTCAGACAACATCATGAGGAAACAAATTCAGAAAGGTGAAGCTTGTAACATGATAGATGGGCCACAATCTTCAAAAAATCAATGTCATGAATAAATAAATAAATTAATTAATTAATTAATAAAGGCAGACATATTGCTCTAGATTTAAACAAACTAAAGGGACTCAACAATTAAACAAAACGAGTAAACCCTGAACAGATGGTTTTAGGGCTAAAAGAGATACAGGAGACAATTAAGACAACTGGGGAAATTTAAATAGGAACTCACTATTACATATTATGGAATTCTCATTAAACTTTAAAAGCACAACAAGCTCATATGGTTATGTGTGAGAAATACTTATTCTTAGGAAACAAATATGGGTCTGCAGAGGTAGACCCATGTCTGCAATTTAATTTCAAGTGATTCGGGAAAAGAAAGTGATACACGCACAGGGGACAAAGTCAATATGGCAACTTTTGAAAATCTAGGTGAAGGGCATGTTAATTAATGTTCACTAAAGTTATTCTTTGCACTTTTCAGTTAGAAACTTTCCATAATAAAAAGCTGGTGGGAAAAGATATTGAACTTCCCTTTGCTAAGTTCATCTTTATTAAATATAGCTATGTATCTAGGCTTGCAATTTTGGTAAATAACCTTTGAAAAGTGTTATAAATTTGAGTTTTTAAACTCAAAAGTCTCCTTCTATAACGATCTTAAAGGGGATCACAGGGCTGACCAGTTAGCTCAGTTGCTTAGAGTGTGGTGCTGATAACACCAAGTGTCAGGGTTCAGATTCCCATGAAGGCCAGGCATAGAGAAAAAAAAAAAAAAAATGAAAGGGGATCACAAAATTCTCAAACTACTTACTAGAAAAATGAATGTTCACTTAGCATTCACTCTGTGTCAAATATCATTTTAAGTGCTTTATGTGTATTAACTCATACACTACTCATGACCACCATGTAAAGAACATACTATTTCTATTTAAAAATTTTGGAAATTAAAAAACTTGTCAGGTAAAATTTATAGGAGGCCATAGGTTTGGACTGAGCTCCTGCACTAGGCCCAATAGACCAAACCAAAAAGGAGTTACTCACGCTGAAGTTCCATGCCACTAAGCCAAAACTAAGTGGTTTATCTGACCTACCAAGAAATCAGGAGAGATAATAGCTAAATCCCCAAACAGGTCAGTTTTAAGTAGAATAAGGGAGTCCCGTCTGCTCTACCATTTACAAGGAAAATAACTTGGAAACAACCAATCTGAATTTTGTTCTGTTTCTGCTTTCTGTAGACCTTTTCTGTCTAGAGAGCCAACCTCCTATGCTCAGCTCATTGGAACACTCAATCTACTAGATGGAATAAGGTATTGCCCAATTCTAGAGTCACAAATAAAAAGCCAGTTAACATCTTTAAACCCAATTTGTTGTAATTTTGTCTTCTGACAAACTGCAGCACAGAAGTCAAAATAACTAGTCAAGGTCATACAGATGCAAAGCAGCACTGCTGAGATAAATTTCCTATTTTAAAAATAAACACATAGTTTGCTCCCGTAAAGGAATAGGGTTCCACAAAAAAATAAATAAATAAGTAAATAATGGCAACGTATTCTTTCTCCATAAAGACAAAGAAATGAATATTTCAACATTTCAAATACGAAAGCAGTAATAACCACAAAGTAGAAGATACGTATGAAAATATTGGTTGCTGGCTGCTATCACGAAACAATGCTATTTATAAAAAGAAAACAGATTTCTAAGACTGTTTAAGCAAAAATACTGGATCACTAATGGAGAAGTATACAAAAGCATTCATAGCCAAATGCCAAGAGTAGACTGAGGTTTGGGCTGTCAACAAGTTGTCTAAAAATCGTTGTCATAGAGGGTTACACATGCATGATATAAGAAATATTTACTTTGCATCCAGCAATCGCACTACTGGGTATACAACAGTCTCCCCTTATCCATGGTTTCACTTTCCATGGTTTCAGTTACCTGCAGTCAACCAAGGTCTGAAAATAGGTGAGTACAAGTATAATAAAATAGTTTGAGAAAGAGAGAGACCACATTGACATAATTTTTACTACATTACATTGTTATTGTGCTATTTTATTATTGTTATTAATCTCTTACTGTGCCTCCTATATAAATTAAACTTTAGCATAGGTACATATGTATAAGAAAAAGGATAAGAGGATATATAGGGTCTGGTACTGTCCACACTTTCAGACATCCACGGGGGGTCTTGGAGCATATCCCCAAAGGATAACGGAGAACTACTGTATCCCCAAAGGACATGAAATCAGTACGTAGGAGAGACATCTGCACTCCCATGTTTACTGCAGCACTATTCACCATAGCCAAGATATGGAATTGACCTATGTGTCCATCAATGGACGACTGGATAAAGAAAATGTAGTATACACAATGGAGTACTACTCAGCCATAAAAAAGAATGAAATCCTGTCATTTGCAACAACATGGATAAACCTGAAGGAAAATACGGTAAGTGAAATTAGACAGACACAGAAGGACAAATACTTCATGATCTCACCCCTATGGAGAAATCTAAAAAAGGTGATCTCATAGAAGTACAGGGTAGAAAAGTGGTTACCAGAGGCTGGGAAGACTAAGGGGGAAAAGGTATCCATAGGTTTCACCAGTTTGGCCAAAGGTCCATAGCACAACCACCTTTGCCTAAAACCACAGATAACAAGCAATCCCTCCGGGTCCTTGATGGGTTTGTGAAGACCACCTGCAAGCATCATGTTAAGAATAGCCAACTCCTGGTAATAATGAACTAGTAATTGAGACAATCCTGACAGCCACAAAATCAAAATAAAATTTAAAAGAACACCCCTAGCAAAAACTATCAGGAACCAGAGCTTCTCCCAAACATGGCTAATTCCAGGTCAGGGGCAGAAAATACATGAATCACTTGGAACATCTTGTCATAGCAGAAGCAAGGAAGCCATCAAAGACTACTGGAGTATGTCAAAGAGACATAGGTGACTCTTTTCCACTACTGACTTTTGCACAGGACAAACTTCAATGATAAAGACTTGAACACATGATGCTTGAAGGCATCAAAGAACGTAAAAGATCATGAAGCATTACTGAGGCAGGAGGTAGAGAGGGAAACCCTACATTTGGATTCACTTTTATTCCTAAGAGCAACCAAGTAGGTGAGGGTGTGTGTGTGTGTGTGTGTGTGTGTGTGTGTGTGTGTGTGTGTGTGTGTGTGCGTGCGTGCGTGCGTGTCACCTGGGTTTAGTTTTAGGAATAAAGATGTTAAGGGCAGCTTAACCCTTCCACATCAAGTGATAAGGGCAGCTGTATTATAACAGAATACCCGAAAGTGGGTAATTTATAAGGAAAAAGAGGTTTATCTGGCTCAGATTCTGGGACAGCTGCATCTGGCATGGGCCTCGCCTGCTTCTACTCATGGTGGAAAGTGGCAGCCAGCTGCAGGGTGTAAGATCACACAGTGAGAGAGGAAGCAAGAGAGAGAGGGGAAGGTGTCAAGATCCTTTAAACAACCATATCTCACAGGAACTAATAGAGCAACAACTCACTAACAACCCAACCCCAGGGCATTAATCTATTCATGAGAGATCCATGCCCCCCATAACCTAAACACCTCCCAACACTGCCACATTTGGCACCACATTTCGACATGAGCTTTGAGGGGATAACATATCCAAACTTTACCAGCAGCTGGCAGGCTGACAGCTTGAGAAAAGTAAGGAGACAGGACTGTAATCCAGAAACTACCAAAGGTGGGGGTGACTGGTACTCCCATCTCACTTTCAGTTGAATCCTCAATTGCTGAACGTAGAAGCTGAGTGAAAACAGAAACAGCCAGTTTCTAAGAAGTGTAGTGTAGCTAAACTTCAATTCATCTTTAACCCTAAAACTGAATCAAAGTGATCTCAGACCGCACACTCCCTCAGATGCCTGGCAGAAGCAAGCACAAATCCTTTCTGGGAATATCACCCTAGATCCCAAATTATTCAAACAATACTTAAAATATAATCTACTAGATGTGCATGCATGCACACACACACAGAAACTAAGCCCACGAGGAGACAAAATGAATAAAACCCAGCAGAAACAACAAATAAGACAAGAGAAAAACAGACCCATAGGGCTGCCAGGTACTGGGATTGCAATACACTTTCAAGTAAGCTGGGAGAAGAATGGTACATGAATAAATGAAATTATTGAATGAAAAATAGAACATCAAGGTCAAGGATTTGGATCCCTCTACCAGCCAGCCATGGGGGGTGGGGGAAAAAAGAAAATAGCTATAACTACTATGTTCAAAAACTTAAAACAATATGGAAAATTTTGGTAGAAAACTATCAAAGAACCAGATATTTAACATGTGAAAAAATACAACAAACTTAATGAATGGGATTAACAGCAGATTTCCCTTGTTGAAAATTTGGTAAACAAATATTTTCATCAGATGAAAATATCCAGAATGAAGCATGGAGAGGGTAAGAGACTGAAAATATCTAACAAGCATTTAAATGAACTCTCAGAAGGAGAAGGGGGAGAGAGGGAAGGGGTAGCAGAAATACTTGAAAAGATAATGCCTGCAAACTTTTCGTAACTAATGAACGATATTCCTCTACAAATTCAATGAGACCTAAGAATTCCAAGCTGGATAAATGAAAAGAAATATATACCTAGACACAGCATAATAAAACTTGTGAAAACCAAAGACAAAAAGAAAACATTTTTAAAAAAAAGGTAGTCAAAAAGATTCCATTCATAGGAATAAATATGAAAATGACAGGTTACTTCTTATAGAATGAATGGAAGCTAAAGATACCATTGAATAACTTCTTCTAACACCTTAGAAGAAAACTGACAACTTTGACTTCTATACACACCAAAAATATCCTTCAAAAAGGAAAATCAACTTGAGACATTTTTAGACTAACACATACTCAGAGAATTCACTATCAGAAGTGTTCCTCATCAGATGAGTGGATACGGAAAATGTGGTATATCTACACAATGGAATACTACTCCTATAAAAAAGAATGAAATACTGCCATTTGCAACAACATGGATGGACCTAGAGAAAATTATTTTAAGTGAAATGAGTCAGGCACAGAAAGAGAAATACCACATGTTCTCACTTATCTGTGGGAGCTAAAAATAAATAAATAAATACACAAACTGGGGGGGGGAGGGAAGAAGACACAACAATCACAATTCCTTGAACTTGTTACGGACAAGCAAACAGATATGAGGTTGTTGGGGGAGAGGAAGGAAAGGGAGGGGGGAGGAAGGTTTTGGTAATAGGCCACAATAATCAACCACATTGTATATTGATAAAATAAAACTAAAAAAAAAAAAAAGAAGTCCCACAACAGGTAGCAACAGAAAGGGTGTTTGTTCTTCAGGCAGAAGGAAAATATTCCAAGATGGAGGATCAAGTTACAAGGAAGAATAAAAATCAACAAAATGAGTACATTTTGTGGATAAATCTGAACGGTTACTGCCTGATCAAATTAATAATGCCTTCAGATAAAACATATACACAATTAAAACAGCACAGTAATGGCATGTAAGTAAAAATGAGCGAAATGGATTTTCAGTAGCCAGGAAAATGGGGAAAGTACCAAATAATATTAGATTTTGACAAGTCCAAAAGACAAGTTTTAAGTAACTTCCAAATTAACAGAAAAAAATAGATAAATGAGTATCCAAAAGAAGGCAAGAAAGGACAGGAACAGGCACATAAAACAGGTACAATAGGCAGAAAGCACTTACTAGCAGATTTAAACCCAACTACTATAGGTCAGTTATTTTTGTTAAATGCTAATACGTCAAATGCTCCAATCAGAAGAAACATTGCCAGACAGGACTTTTTAAATTCTACTATGTATTGTTGACGAAGAGAATCATCCAAAACATAAGTATATGGAAAGACTGAAAATAAAGGGTTAGGCTGGCTGATTAGCTCAGTGGGTTAGAACAAGGCCTTATAACACCAAAGTCAAGAGTTCAGTTCCCCATACTGGCCAGCTGCCAAAAAAACAGAAAGAAAAAAGAAAAGAAAGGGTTAAAAAACAGACCCTGCCCATACTAACCAAAGTTAAGATATTGCAGCAACATTAATATAAAGCTAAGTAAACTTTACCTCTAATACTACTTTTGTCTGAAAGGACACTTAGCAGTGATTTGAAGAGACTCAAATTGATGAGGATATACAATTCCAAACATGTCTGCACCTAATAACATGTCCTCAAAATATATAAAACAAAAAGTATCAGAACTAGTAAAAAAAAAAAAACAGGCAAATGCAAAATCAAAGTATTAACACCACTCTCAATACAACCAGCAGCCAAAAGGAGAAAAAAAAAAAAAAAGATACAGAAGAAAGAATTCAACATGATTAACCAACTTGACCTAACTGACAAACATAGAACACTGCATCCAACAAATGCAGAAACACATTCTTTTCAAGCACACACAGAATATTTATAAAAAGCGTCCATATGATGGGCCATAAAGCAAGCTTCAAAAAATTTCATAAGCTTTGAAGTAGTGCTATGTTTTCTGACCACAATGGAAGGAAAGGAAGGCAGGGAAGAAGGAAAGGAAGGAAAGGAAAGAGAGGGAGCTGAAGGAAAGAGAGGAACAGAGGAAGGGAGGAAGGCAAGCAGACAGACATGCAGGTACTTCAAAACATCTGTGGAAAAACAGCATTAAAAGATGATATGAATGTTTCCATGAACTTTTTGAAGTACCCTCAAAGGCAGAACATAGATGATTCTTAGGGCAGTCAAACTATTCTATATCATACTGTAATAGTGGACACACGCCATTACAGATTTGTCAAAACCCACAAACAACAAGAGAGAACCGTAGTGCAAATTATAGACTTTGGATGATAGTGACATGTCAATTGTCACTATCAGTTGTTCATCAGTTGTAACAAGTACTGCACTTACAAGTACTGTACTAACAAGTACTCCCTGCTCACAGGGAGGCTATGCATATGTGGGGGCAAGGGACATATGGGCATTCTGTCTTTTCTGCTCAATTTTGCTCTGAACCTACAGTTGCTCTTAAAAAATAGTCTATTTTTCAAAAAGTTTGTCAGGATAGGTTAATACATATGCTGTGGCTACAGACAACCCCAAAAATCTCTGCTGCTAAGACAAAAAAATTCTCTCCTCCCCCCACCTCCCTGTCCTTGCCCTACCACTACCCCTACCCCCACCCCACCCCCCAAGGCAAATCACATGGCCACACCTAACTTAGAAGTCAGGAACCACAATAATTTACTACACCACACACTCTCTGGAATGACTAAAATTAGAAAAACTAACAATACCGAATATTGGTGAGATGTGGAGCCACAGAATGCATTCACTGCAGTATGAATGAAAATTTGTATATCCATTTTAGAAAAGGGTTTGCATTATCTACTAACACTGGTCACAGGCACAATATAATGATGACCCTGCAATTCCACTCCTAAGTCTACCCAACAGAAAATCACACAAGAAATATGCACATGAATGTTTACAGCAATGTCACTCACATTAGCCCTGTGAAGGTCACGAAAATGAGCCTCCAGACCACCTACCACGGGGAGTAAGACTGAGTGACTTGAGCTCTGCTGACGCCACCACTGCTGTCCCTCTGGCCCCACACTTCCCTCAGGCTGTTTCTAGCCAGTGACTGACCACAGGTGGGGTACTAAAAAAAAAAAAGCAGGCCCATTCATGCAGGACAAGGGACTCCTCTACTGGGCAACCAGCTGAATGACCCCTTATCGGCTTTGCCTAAACTTTCACACAACCTCACTGCACTTCTAAGACTTTTCCTACCTGTTTTCCCTCCTTCCCTTTCTTCTCCACAAGCATCACACTTGCATGGGTCTGACGGCTCCCAATAAATCTAAATCTAATCTTGAACTTGCAGTCTTCTTGTTCTTAGGGGACTTGAACTAACACAGTCTCAAACTGCGAACAACTCAATACTGATCAACAGGAGAATGAACAGCATGTCATAAGAAATGAGTAACAAACTACAACTACAAATAATCCTATGGATAAAATTCATGATGAAATGAGCGGTAGTTACACAATTAGGGTCAGCCAAAAACCATGAATCTGTAACTACTCTGTATTTACAGTATATTTCACAATAAGAAAAAATATTTTTAAAGGAAAGGCAAAACTGAGAAGTCAACAGTGCTCAAACCAAAGGGGAATTTGCTACTATTCACTCAAAATTTAAGAAGATATTGGAGCAAAGCAAACAATGCACTGTTACCATTTTCCACAATGCTCTCCTCCCCACATGCACCCCCAAGAAGTCATCAAGGTTAAAAGATTGCTATGAATCTAGTAACATATTTTTATGCAAACACTTAAAGGGGAAGGAAATCAACATTTACTGGCACCAGCTGCTATATTTCAGGAACTGTACTGGGAAATCTACAGATCAGTATTGTGGGGGAGATTGCACAGAGGAATCCAAGTCCGGCATCAGTGTTGCAGTTTTACAGCCCTTTATTTTGTGTTACAACTCCTTGTTCGGTGTTACAGTGCCTTTTTGCTTGTAAGCAAGGAGAGCACTAGGGAATGAAGACTCCTAGACCAGT
This sequence comes from Cynocephalus volans, assembly GCF_027409185.1. Lineage (NCBI taxonomy): Eukaryota > Metazoa > Chordata > Mammalia > Dermoptera > Cynocephalidae > Cynocephalus > Cynocephalus volans. Next base: position 157,841,899 of record NC_084465.1, read on the forward strand.
GTCTCCCCGAACAAAGGGAAGAGGCAGTCTTATATAGCCAAAATTCGCACCCTAACTTCCCACCCAAGTTACCATTTAGGTCCTCTTAAGTAAATGTGGGATGCAATCCTGCTAATTTGTATTGGCCGGTTATGGGACACAGTCCATTGGTCAGCTCTGGAGCCTAATTTGCATCCAGACCTTAGGGTGGTGTGAGACTGTTGTCTCCAATTAGCACACGGATACAGGTGGGTGCAGAAAGCAGGCAAGCTAAGTTGCAGGAGCCAGAGTTTGCTATTAAGACAGTCAAGCATAAAATTTCTAAAATGGTTTCTTGAGTGGAAAAAAAAGGGAAAGTTTTAACAATTAGAAAATGTTCAGGGTTCTCTGCAACAATCAGAATTTCATCTAGTTCTTAAAATAGCCTTATACAATAGGTTTAACCCCAATTTACAACTAAGGAACTGAAGGTTTTCGAAAGGCCATGTGGCTATGAATCAGCAATGTGGCTTTGGACAACGAAGGAGTGGAGCCCCATTTCCACCCAGATTGTTCCTACCTGAAAGGCCATGCTGGATCCACGTCTAACGCCACAGTCCCCATTCTTTCCTCAACACCATGTCTTCCAAATTGAACAAAATGCTTGGGCAAAATAGTTGATTCTCTTCTTCTAACTCCTTTTCATCCGAGGAAAAGGAAAAGAAAACACATTTAATTAAGCACCTAACCAATATAAAGAAGCATTTACATTTAAATGCTCTTTCTAAGCAAATTAAGATTCTGCTAATAGCTAACCCAAATGAAGTGCCCAAAGGTATTATTTTCAACTTCTAAATAACCCACAGGATTAACTCTTCAGAAACAGCAGTAACCTTTTTTCCCACATATTTCTAACATACTCGGGGGAAAAATGCTAACAATTAAGGAGTGCAGCCAGTAGAGTTGGAACTGTGTGCGCAATCGGGTAATTCACTGGGAAGTAAAAACAGTGGAATTAAATTTCTTCTATCCAACTTCAACTTAATAACTCTCATATCTTATCAGTACAGTATAGCCAAATTTGAGAACTGCCACAAAATGCAAAGGCACATGCAAACCACATCAATATTCTGACCTCTCAGTTCACAATGGAGAGGCACCATTATCTAAGGCGAGGCACCCTATAAGGACACCAAGGACCAGCAGTTCACAATGGCTACTCCAGGGAACAGCCACTGTTTCCTGGGTTTCATGGGTATTCATAGAGATCACACCAAAAACAAAACAAAAAGGCTTCTGTGGCTAAATCTTCCAGTATGGTAATGTGAATTGTGACCCTAAGAGGAGAAGGAAAGGACAAAGCATTGTTCCCCAAACTTACGTAACCAAGGAACCATTTCTTTCCTTGTAGCATCTCTTAGAACTAGTATCACAAAGAATGCCACCTTAAGCAACACTGCTTCAGATCTTCCGAAATTAAGTTACTGATATCTTATACTGTTATTTTGTTCTGAATTCATCATTACATGTACTATCAAAAACAGTACCAGTGAAATTCTAGTGTTAACAAAAATCTTTTTAAAGAAATGTTAAATTAACCATAAAGAGATGACAGAGGCAGGTACATTTCTTCTGCGGTATCCGCAGGCACTTGGTTCCAGGCCACCTTCCCACCCCCAAAATCCGTGGACGTTCAAATTCCTTATATCAAATGGCATTTACATACTTTAAGTCACTTCTAGATAATCATTTCTACGTTATTTATTATACCTAATACCATGTAAATGTTCTGCAAATAGTTGTTACACTTATCGATACTAGCTGTTTTATTTGTATTACTTTTTACTTATTAATATTTTCAGTCTGCGGTTGGCTGTATCTGTACTGGGGATACAGGACCCACAGGTATGGAAGGACAGCTGTACTGGCCCTTCTGGTGTTACAAAGCCTGACTCAACCATTGATCTAACTGGCCAGCCCCTGAACTGGCCCTTTTGCCTGACCCATTTCATGACCATTTTAACGTATACCATTTCATTACTCAAAAAGATTAAAAATAAAAAGAACTCTTTTATTTCTCTTAAACTACTTACTACCCATAATTTTGACACATTGCACAACCTTAATGTACTATATTATACTTATATCATATATTATATATAGTCACATATATCATTACATCGAACCTGACAATGGTCTGTAAATTACCAGCTAGTACAATTTTTGGTCTTTGCCCCTTAACTAAGGAGGCGGAGGTTGGAAGAAGACTCTTCATTTCAGGTGACCTCTGCAAATTTTCACAACTTCTAAAAGTGTTCACAAACTAGTACGTCCAGGTACAAACTCCTTAATTTAGATTTGATTTTCACTGTCTAATAAAACCTGTGCAGGAAGCAACTACTGTCCTCTCCATCAATCCTTTCAGACTGCACAGAATTCCTTCCAACAGAATAAAGCTATACAGCTATTCTCACTTTGGCACGTGTGTCCTCTGACACCCGTCGCATGGTACTGAAATCCTCTGAAACACTTAGACGTCCATGGGGATGACCCGGCCCGTGGGGTCCCGCCCTCAGTCCCGCCGCCGACCCAGGATTAGCCTCGCTCTCCCCGCCCTCCCGGGGCGCAGCACCCCCTCCCCGAGCCCGGCTGCGCCGTCCCCCGCCCCCGTGCCCGCCCGCCTCGGAACAAAACGCGCGCGGAGGGCGGGTGAGCCAGGACCGGGGACGGCGGGGCAGGCACGTGTGGGGCCGGCGGACACAGGAGCCCGTGCCCGCCCCGGACAACCGCGGCCCGGCCCGCAGGGGGCGATGAGCGAGCGCCGCCCGCCGGACAATGCGCCGCCGGGCCCGCGCCGCCGCGCTCACCTCAGCCCCCGGCCGCACCCGCGCCCCCGGCCGCCCGCGCCTCTCACAGCCCACGCCCGCCCCTCACGAGCTCACCTGCCGGCCACCGAGGCCGCCGTCCGCGGAACCGCGAGGGCTCCGCCGTCGCTCCTCGCCTCCCCGAGTCCGCTCCCGCGCCGCCGCCGCTGCTCCCCGGAGCCACAGTGCACTCGCACCGTTCAACGAACTCCAACTGCCGCACAGCCGGACGCCCGGCGCCGACGGTCGCACTGCGCAGGCGTGGCGGGGCGGGGCCGGGCGCCGCTCACCTGACGGGCGGAAGGCGGTTCGCTGGTCTCAGGCGCGCGCGGGGAAGCGGCGGAGTCCGTGCGCGGGGCCCAAGAGCCTGTGGAAGCGCCGCTTGTCCCGGAAGGCAGGCGGTCTGGGAAGGGATTCGTTTCCGCGCAATAGGAGGACTTTCTAGAGAAGACTGGCCCCTTTTGTCCTGGGACGTAAGCAGCGAGGATTGATGCAGCTGCATCACCTGTCTCCGCCGTGCGCGGGACAGGTGAGTTCTGAGCCACCCAGAACACCGCGGCTCGGCTCAGCCCCAGTGCTCCGGTTCAGGGCTACAGGATGCGAGTCCTTTAACAAAACGGATTTGCTTCTCGTGACGCCCTTGAAGAGACGCCTTCCTCCACCGCTGCACTGCAGAGACGTGGGCGCCGCCACCCCCACCCCACCTGCGCCTCCTCCAGGAAGCCTTGCTCAGGTTAGCCGAAACCGCAGAGCCTCAGCTACAAACATCTGCCATTACACAGGTTGTGTGGGGACGCGATGTGGCTTCTGCAAGGCCAGAAACCTCCTTTTCCAGCCCCCACTGCAAATAGAAGAACTCACTGAGGACTCCTCCAGGGTTAGGAGCTAGAAATTTCCGCAATCGCACGAGATTTGATTTGATTTTAGCTTCAGTTAAGATGCCTTTTGAGTTTTTGTCGGTCGTTTGCAAGATGAGAGGGAAAGGGAGCGTCAACTACAGTTTTAGTCCTGCAGAGTCGTGTGCGAGCCTTAGAGACTGAATCTCGGTCTGAATCCAGAGGTCTTACCCCTTACCCCTTTCTCCCCCCTTTCTTTCCCCACGTGGTGCACACCAGTGTGTGCAGGGCTGCCGCGTCCCACATGGTGCACACCAGTGTTCGCAGGGCTGCCGCGTCCCACGTGGTGCACACCAGTGTTTGCAGGGCTGCCGCGTCCCACGTGGTGCACACCAGTGTTTGCAGGGCTGCCGCGTCCCACGTGGTGCACACCAGTGTTCGCAGGGCTGCCGCGTCCCACGTGGTGCACACCAGTGTGTGCAGGGCTGCCGCGTCCCACGTGGTGCACACCAGTGTTTGCAGGGCTGCCGCGTCCCACGTGGTGCACACCAGTGTTCGCAGGGCTGCCGCGTCCCACGTGGTGCACACCAGTGTTTGCAGGGCTGCCGCGTCCCACATGGTGCACACCAGTGTTTGCAGGGCTGCCGCGTCCCACATGGGCATACCTGTCTTTGCAAGGCTGCCGCGTCACCTCAGCCTCCTTCTCTGTAGGTTGCTGGAACACCCCACAGCCATGGCCCCTCACCCCAGGTAGCTGCCCTGCATCTGGCCCAGTGCTCTCCCCACAAGGCCACGAAGCCTGGCAGCAGTGAGTGCAAAATGCTCTCTGTACTTGAGTAGGGGGAGTAGAAAGGGAGAATACAGGAAGCAAAAAGCAAAGTAAAAAACCATCCTGCCACGTAGGTAAAATAACACTTTCCCGATCAAATCATTTAAAATGCCTTCCTTCCTCTTTCTATTACCTATGCACACGCTTGGGCCTAGATCTCCTCTAGAAATCTTCCCTAACTGCTGCGTTGCTGGAAATAGTTGATTCTCTGAATTTTCATTTTGCAGTTAACATTTGACACATTTTTTATTAACTTTTAAAAAAAAGTTGATGTCTTGTCTTCCTAACAAATTGTGTGTCCTTTAAGTCTAGAGCCGTGTCCAACCTTTTTTATTCCTTCTGTAAACCTAAATAATGCTGGGCATAGAAAGTAGCTTAATAAAAAGTTTATCAAATGGTCTGTTTTATTGATTGTTTAAACTACTAGCTAAGTGTATGTTCTTTGAAATAATTCAGACAATATAAATGTGTATAAATTAGTCACCAGCCCTTTCTTCTTTATCCCTGGCAATGTTCCATACTTTGAGATAGACTTTTTGTGATATTAATATGGCCACTCCAGTCTTCTTTTACTTATTTATTTATTTATTATTTTTATTTTTTGCATTTATTCAGAGTTTCTATTTCTTTTTCTTTTTTAAAAAATTTTTATTGAATCAAAATTGATTATACATATTTTGAGGGTTCAACATTGAGATATGTTGATCAAATCAATATTACTAGCATGTATATTGTTACAAATCGTTATTATTCTTTATGCCCCTTGTCCAATCTCTTCCCGTCCCCCTCTCCCTCCCTCCTACCCACTCTAATTACCCTAGATTTCTTTTCTCCTTCTGAAAGAATAACGGTTACTCTGTTGATTTGTTCCCTAGATGATCTGTCCAATGCTGAGAGGTGTGATCAGGTCCCCCAATATTATCATACAGCAGATGCTTCTGTCATTCTGAAATGGGCTTTGTGGAGAGAGACATCCTCTTCTTTTCTTTATCTCTGCTGGTGACTCTCCTTGTGTCAGTGCACTCCAGTGGCTGGTAGACCGTCTGCGTGGTGGTTGTGGCATCTAGCCGCTTTCACAGCAGCCATGGTTATTGTGGTGGCTATGGTGGGCCACCCACGTGGAAGTGAAGATTTTGGCATGCTCCTTGGTGCTGGCAGTATGTGTGATTGTCAGGAGTGTCTGGTCCCCAGCTTCATACTTTGGGTCCCTGGGCGGGCCCCAAGGCACTGGCACAGTGTGCCTGGTTGTGGGAGGGGGGTCCGGTCCCCTTCTCCATGCCTCAGATCCCCAGGTGGGCCCTGAGGAGCTGGCACAGTGTGCCTGGTTGTGGGAGGGGGGTCCAGTCCTCTTCTCCATGCCTCGGGTCCCCAGGCAGGCCTCAAGGCGCTGGCACAGTGCCTGGTTGTGGGAGGTAAGTCCGGTCCCCAGCTCCATACCTTGGGTCTCTGGGCAGGCCCTGAGGCACTGGTGCACTGTGCGTGGTTGTGAGATGGGTGTCCGGTCCTTTTCTCCATGCCTTGGGTCCCCAGATGGGCCCCTAGGCGCTGGATCAGTGAGCCTGGTTGTGGGAGGGGAGTCCAGTCCTCTTCTCCATGCCTCAGGTCTCCAGGTGGGCCCCAAGGCACTTGTGTGGTGTGCCTGGGCCAGAACTAATTTTCTGTCCTTTGCTTACTTCTAACATGGGGGAACTTCCTGTGGGAACCAGTACTTGGGCTATGTTGTCGAGCTAAATTGCTGCTCTGCTGCTGTTTCCCTAGGGGAGGCTTTTTGTGTAGCTCAGAGTTTAATGGTTGACCTTATAGGTACTTCCAGCTCTCCAGAGACTCGGTGCACCTGGGTTGTGTAGAAACTCTGATCTTGGCCCGAGTTTTTTCATCAAACTGCACCCCATGCAATTCTGCATTCCTGACCAGTCTCTTCTGAGGGGTCGTGTGCTGATTGGGGGGGCAGATTGGCTGTCCTTGCTGTGTCCCAGTGTCATCCCAGTGGGCTCTTCTCCCCCACCTCCCATGCTCCATACACTTTCCATGGGACAGGCCATACACCAGTCCCTTTCAGTGACTCACCGGCCTCTGAATGGCTCCGCTTTTTCAGCTGTTCGGGCTCATTGCTCTTGCATGGGTCCATGGGAACCCTATTAGTGGTCTTGCTGTCCTAGGGGCCACCAAGGCCCTCTTATCCCCTGTTGCCTCCAAGAAACTCCATCCGAAGTGCACAGCTGCAGCTTCTGCCAGCTCGTGCTCCATGCGCTCAGCAACTCCTGCCTTAAAGCAGCCGTGGCCCAAAACACTTCAAGCAGTTTTTTCTTATTCTCATTGTGGCTTCTCCCCCTTCATGAACTCCATAGGTCTCTCCTCCTCTTCCCATGAGCTCCAGCAGCCCCAGCTTGGTTGTTACATTTTTGTAGTTATAAATTGGTTGATTTGTGGGAGAGAGTGATGCTGGGGACCGTCTATTCCGCCATCTTGACCAGAACTCTCCAGTCGTCTTTTGACTGTTAGCATGGTATATCTTTTTTGGTCATTTTACTTTTAACCAATTTGTCTCTTTATATTTAAAGATAATTCATGTGTTTCTTAGGTCTTGCTTTGTTTTGTTTTGGTTTTTTTTCCCCAATCTGACAATCTCTGACTTTTCATTGGAGTGTTTAAACCATTTATTTTAGAGGATTCATAAAGCAAATATACTTCACAGGGCCTGGTTTTCCAAAGCTTTGCAGTTTCAAATATTGACCTTCCAAAGGACAAGAAATTTTCCTCAAGTTATAAAGTCTCTGAGGCAAGATAAAGATTTGTAACAAAGCAGGGTTTCTGGCTCAAAGACAGACTAGTTACTGATATGTAAAGTTACTGGGAAGCTGCTGGAGGGAGAAGGAATGTTTGCTAGATCAAGCTTTTGTTGGTGGATCACTGAATTGTCTAGGGAATGTCATCTGACATGTTTTTACTGAATGTTACCAGCTTCTATTGTTAAACTGTAACCCCACCTATGTCTCTTCCTGAAACTTCCTGGGCTGGAGAATAAATGCAGGAAGAGAACCCCAATTCATGGTTAATTTCCTGAGGAAGGAATGCCTCTTGCTGGAGTGTTCCAGGGGAGATTAACCACTTTCGGGCTTCTCACTGCTCAGAAGAGATGGGCTTTGAGTAATCCTTTTTGGCTCCATCACCCAGGGGAAGAGGGGTGACAAATCCTTGGGGGGCAAAGCAACAATTTATATTTAATGTTATTATTGATATAGTTATGTTTAAGTCTATCATCTTGCTATTTGCTTTCTATTTGTATATTTAGTCTGTTACCCTTTTTTCTTTTCTTGCCTTTTCGGGGATTAATTCAATGTTTTTTATGATTCTATTTTGTCATCTTTTTGGATTTTAGCTAAAACTCCTTGTTTTGTTATTTTACTAGTTGTTATAGGGTTTATAATATACATTTTTAACTTATCATAGTCCACCTTCAGATGATGTTATGTAAGTTCACTGACGGTATAAGAAGCTTAAATAGTACACTTCTGTCTGCCCCTTTCCACCTGCCTAGCCTTTATGGTTTTGTTGCCATACATTCACTTTTATATGTGTTATGAAACCTGTACTACATTGGTATTAGTCATGCTTGAACAATTCTATTTTTAAGAAATTTAAATAGTAAGAGTATTATCTTATACATTTACCAATGTATTTACCATTTCTGGTGCAGGTTATATCTTTCCGTCTGGTGCCGTTTTCGTTCTGCCTGGAAGACTATGTTTAACATTTCTTATAGTATGTATGTAATTGGAGTCTCTGAAGGAAAGAAATTGGAGGAAAGAGCAGAAATAGTATTTAAAGAAATGATGGTTAAACATTTTCCAAATTTGATAAGACTGTAAACCCACAGATCAAAGAACCTTTATGAGCCCCTTAGCACAAGGAACATGAAGATCACTTAACATTGTCCTACCATCCACTGATGCTCTTTTTGTGTTTTTCTTTCTAATTCTCTCTTTTTCATTTTGAGTAGCTCCTATTGCTGTGTCTTCCAGTTTACTAATCTTTTCTTCTGCAATACATAATTGGCCTCAGTCTACTCCAGTGTATTTTTTTTATCACAGACACCTAGTTTTCATATTTTGAAGTTCAATCTGTTCTTTTAAAAGAAATCTTTCATGTGTTTAGTTAAGTTTTTGAACCTCTGGGATATTGTGAAAGCAATTGTTTAAATATCTTTATCTGTGAATTCTAGCACCTGTGTCAGTTCTGGGTGCAAACATCTTTTTACTAAAATATTGGGGGTTTTAAAATATACATACATATATATATATATATATAGGTTTTTTAAATTGCAAAAAGAACACTTAATATAAATTCATAAAATATAAGCAGAAATTTAGTGAAGGACATGAGCAGATAAGTCTCACACCCTGAAGAAACCCACATGGTTAATAAGTACATTCTGAGATCTGGTTTAGGGTGGGGACATGGCTGCTGTCCCTGGCCCCTGCTTCAGGACTCCCCAGACAACTCAGTTGGCTCCACTGCTTGCCTGGATGTGGGCAGGGTCATGGCTGAGGCCCTTGGCCCCCTTCTGAGATCCCTGGGAGACTCAGCTGGCTGCATTGATTGCCTGGATCTGTCATGTTAATGATATTAGGTCTTCCTACTCGTGAACATGAGATGTCTTTCCATTTATTTATGTGTTTAATTTCTTTCAGCAGTGATTTGTCATTTTTAAAAGTATACATGTCTTGCACTAACTTAAATTTACTCCTAAGTTTTTTTTCTTTTTGATACTATTGTAAATGGAATTGGTTTTTTTGATTTCATTTTCAGATTGTTCATTGTTAATGTATAGAAATACAACTGATTTTCATGTGTTGATCATGTATCTTGCAACTTTGTTGAATTTGTTTATTGGCTCCAGTACCTTTTGGAGATTCTTTAGGACTTTGTATGTATTAGATCATGTCATCTGCAAATCGTTTTACTCCTTCCACTCCAGTTTAGATGTCTTTTATTTTTTCTTGCCTAATTTTCTGGCTAGAACTTCCAGTACACTGAATAGCAGTGACAAAAGCAAGCATTCCTGCCTTGTTCCTGATCTTCAGGGGAAAGCTTTCAGTTTTTAAACATTGAGTATATTAGTTGCAGGTTTTTCATAGATGTCCTTTATCACATTGTGGGAAATTCCCTTCTATTCCTAGTTTGTTGAATGTTTTTATCATGAAAGAGTGTTGGATTTTGCCAAATGCTTTTTCTGCATCAGTTGAGGTGATTGATCATGTATGTTTCTTTCCTTCATTCTATTAATGTAGTATATTACATTGAGTTCCATATATCAATATACTCTTGTGTTACTGAGGTAAATCCCACTTGGTCATGGTGCATAATACCCTTAATATGCTGCTGGATTCAATGTTCTGGTGTTTTCTGATAGTTTTTTGCATCAATATTTGTAAGAGATGTTGGTCTGTAGTTTTCTGTTTTGCTTGGCAGGGATCGAACCCTGGATCTTGGTGTTAATCAGCACCACATTCTAACCAACCGAGCTAACCAACCAGCCCAGTAGTTTTCTGTTCTTGTAATGTTTTTATCTGGCTTTGGTATCAGGGTAATGCTCGCCTCACAGAATGAGTTCAGAAATGTTTTCTCCTTATCCGTTTTCTGGAAGAGTGAGAAAGATTAGTACTAATACTTGTTTTAATTTTTGGTAGAATTTACTCTTGGATGTGACCAGCACCATTGTCCACACAATAAGCACAAAATAGCCACTGGCCTTGTCTTCCACTTCAGCACCAAGCCCCTACCCCCTTCCCTTTATCAGAAGCCTCATGACTTAAACAGAAACCCTTTTGCTTCTGCAAGGGTGCAGTTCTCCACCCTGGTTGCATAGCTTCCACATTAGCATAATGCCCCTCCTTGATTATATCAGCCAGCCCTTGGAACCCTGTATAAGCTCTACACCCCCACACCTGGTGCTGTCCTCCATTTTGAGGGCAGCCCCAGGCTGCCCATCACTTTGAGTGCAGCCCAGCAGATTCTTTTCCTTTAATAAAGCTTGAACAGTACCTGGTGTCTCAGCTCACTTTCTTTCATTTACCACTGAAGCCATCTGGTCTCTTTATTCTTTTTATTATTTATTTTTATTTTTATTTTTATTTTTATTTTTAAAAATTTTTTTGACTGGTGAGGGGATCGCAAGTGTTGTCTGCACCACGCTCAGCCATTGAGCTAACCAGCCATCCCTATATAGGATCCGAACCCGTGGCCTTGGTGTTATCAGCACCGCACTCTCCTGAGTGAGCCACGGGCCGGCCCCTGGTCTTTTTATTCTTAATAGCTACTGTATTAGAGTATCCCACACCAGTTATTTAAACAATTTAATGTAAAGAGTTATTACCTATACCGTTAAGTAGGCAACTGAAAGCGTGAAACGAGAATTCTAAAGCAGTGGGAGCGCCTCGCAAACATCAGCATGTGCCAGGGTCAACTAGGAGGCTTGCTGACTACAGATTTTTAGTCACACCGGCACATAACTCAGCAGGCCGGGCTGGTGCTAAAGAACCAGCGTTTCCCACAAGCTCCCAGGAGGTGCCAGTGTTGCTGAGCCTGGGACCACATTTTGAGAATTACTCTTCGAAGGTATCATAGGGATCACAACTGCAGTTTCACCGGGCCGAGGAAACAAAGGGTGTTTACTTAAATTATTGAAACTTCTCTTAGAGAAGGGTTCCTGTGCGCTTGAGTCGGACTTCTGAAGAGGGGCCGCCAAGTGGCTGCCGGCGGGGCTTCTAGGCTCAGAGGAGGGGTCCGCAGGGGTGGGGCTGTGCTGGCTCGTGTACCTGGTTCTGCGTGTTTTGGAGATACTGCTAACTCGGTTCAGCGGCAGCTGCGGAGGGAACTGCCCCTGCCAGGGTGAAGAAGCGTTCCTGGAATTGAGCCGAGACAAGTGGGAAGCAGACAGGAGGGGCCCGTCGGCGCCCCCTGCTCTTAGGTGCGCAGGCTCCCCGCAGCCCCGTCTGTTGGCAGAGCGCACAGAGCCTGCTGGCAAAGCACAGGAGGGAAGACGGGCGCTGAGAGACAGTAACAATCGGGCCCAAGCGGCTGCGCTCCGGCTGCACTCGTGGCCAGGCCTGGCGGGGGTGGGGGCGGGGGTGGGGGCGGGGGTGGCCGCCGAGGGGAGTTTCCAGGAGGTGGCTGTGTTGGACCCACGCAGCCGCAGCCGCCCGGGCGGAGCACGTCCCAAAGCCGGCTTCTCCCCGCCGTGGCGGCCGCTGACCTGAGACGCTTCTCGAGTGCAGAGCTGGAGCCCCGGAGCCCCTCCCTGGACAGCCATGTGGGCTTTGACAGCCTCGCCGACCAGCAAGTCGGTCCCTCAGGGCTTCAGCTTCCACATCCTGTGTGTGGGGGAGACTAGTGTGGGCAACACAGCCTTTGAGACCGCGGAAGCCAGCCACCGTGGGGCACGTGTGCGCCTGTGGCTGCAGACCTACGACCTCCAGGAGAGCAACGTGCAGCTCGAGGGGATCAGATCAATAAGGATGCGAGTGACAGGCCCATAGTCAACTACATCGACGTGCAGTTTGAAAACCATCTGCAGGAGGAGCTGAAGATCCGCAGCTCACTCTTCGACTACGATGACAGGAGGACCCACGTTTGCCTCTACTTCATCACACCCACAGGGCACTCCCTGAAGTCCCTGGATCTGGTGACCACGAAGAAACTAGACAGCAAGGTGAACAAGGCTGACACCATCTCCAAAGCCCCACAAGTTCAAGATCAAGATCATGGGCAAGCTTGTCAACAACAGGGGTGGGGGGAGTGGTGATCTACCAGTTTGCCACTGATGGTGAGGCTATTGCAGAGATTAATGCAGCCATGAAGCCATGAATGCATGTCTGCCCTTTGCTGTGGTGGGCAGCACCGAGGAGGTGAAGGAGGGGAACAAGCTGGTCCGAGCACGGAAGTACCCTTGGGGAGTGGTGCAGGTGGAGAATGAGACTGACTGCGACTTCGTGAAGCTCTGGGAGGTGTTGATCTGGATGAACATGGAGGACCTCGGTGAGCAGACCCACAGTCGGCACTACAGGCACTACCAGCGCTGCAAGCTGGAGGCGATGGGCTTCCAGGACAGTGGTGGTGACAGCCAGCCCTTCAGCCTGCAAGCAATGGATGAGGCCAAGAGGAAGGAGGTCCTGAGTGAGCTGCAGAGGACGGAGGAAGAGATGAGATGGTGTTTGTCAACAGAGTGAAGGAGACAGAGCTGGAGCTGAAGGGGCAGGAAAGGGAGCTCCATGAAAAGTTTGAGCACCTGAAGCAGGTCCATCAAAAGGAGAAGCATAAGGGGGAGGAGAAGCACGGGGAGCTGGAGGAAGAGGCCAGCGCCTTCACCCGCAGGAAGGCTGCAGTTGAGGCCATGCAGCCTCAGGCCTCGCACACCACCTCACAGCAGCCCCTGAGAAGGACAAGACAAGAAAAATTAACTCACGCACAGACTTACATGTCAAGAGTGCACTTAGACTTCCATGTGTTAAGTTGCTTGAGTTATACCTTGTGGCCCTTCTCCCATAACATGGTGTGAGGGTGGACTGAGAGCCAGTACAGACTCCAGTGTTTACAGCCGGCTTTGCACCCCCCTCCCAATCCGGCTCCAGCTGCCATGGGCCTGTTGGGCCACCACTTTCTATGCAAACCCATAAGAGCCATGAATGCTGGAATCCAAAACTGACAAGGTTTATTTTTTTCAGAGCCAGCGGCTGGTCTTCCATGTACAGTGTCACTGTTGATGGAGCAGTTATGTGCTGCTCTAGTCAAGGCCCCATCCGCTGATGCTAGGTCTGATTGTTCAGCGTCAAGATGGCAATTCATGCGGTGCCCTAGGTGCAGCTGCATGGTCTGGTGTACATGCTGCAGAATTCACCTGATCCCCCTTCATTTTAATTTTTCTAACTTAGAGCTTAATTTCAATAACTTTAAAACACTTCTTTATTTTTATTGGCACCAGCATAAAGACAAATAATATCCTTTTCCATTATTTTCATAAGTAACACAGATTCCCTGGTTTTTTAAAACTAAAAGTACCTCTAAACTTTTCTTATGCATAAAGCACCCCTATAATATACAGGGAGAGGTGGGTAATAAACATTCTGTAACATCAAAAAATAAATAACTGAATCGCTGGGAACATTGACATGCCTGCTACACACACATGTGCTTTTCTGCAGCCACCAACCAGCCCCATTTTCCGCCTAATGAGATGGAGCTATCTTATGTACAAATAAGTGATGTGTTCACCCTCTCCTCAAAATGAGGCAACACAAAATCCTAGCAGCCTTGTATCCATCACTGCACTACATTGATTACTCCCTCCAGCATCAATCATTCTCATACAAAAAGGTAAAGTAAACCTCTAACAAAACTTCTATAAAATAGGGAGGAAAGTAAAAAATATCCTAAATACACACAAACTGACAAGTAAGGAGGTATGTCCAGCTGCTCTGTCCTCTTTTCTTTGACTGGCTGGTCATGTGGCCATAGTGGTATTTGTAGCTTCTGCCTCTACCCATGCCATATTTCCTTGGCCCTCACCAGAGCCTCAATACCTTGGGGTTTTTTTTACCAGATGGGTGACTCAAATCTCCATTCTTAAAGGACCTGAATCCTCAGTGGTCCTGCTTTTTGTTTTTGTTTTTGTTTGTTTTGCGTAGAAGTACTAAGAGGTGTCTCAAGAGAGTCCCCTGGGTTCCAAACATAGCCCTTCTTTCCCGCATTCGTGGCAGCAGCCTATTTTCTCCTTAGTAATCAGGATCAGTCATGCCAGCCAAGAGTAGCCCCTCATTTGCCTCCTGACTCAATGGCATGCGGAGGCCAAAATGGTTCAGTATCAGAAAGATTGTTTTCTCTTTCTCTTACTTGAAAAGCAGAAATTACTGTCAAATTGT